>NC_088203.1:89657454-89960485 GCF_037126465.1 Ornithodoros turicata
GGCACATATTTCTATTGAGCCATTTGTTTTACTGTGGTACCAAGCTGAGGAGGGGTGTTCACAGTGCTGTGCCTTGCATATTGCCCCTTGCTAGCGGAGCTTAGCAGTTGAGAGATGGTGTAATACAGACTTTAAGAACGCATGTAGGCTGTACTTAGAGCATTATACTAGAATCCACAGTTCAGCACATGCCAACATTAGGTTCTATGCTGCGTACCCACAGATGCCAAAATCAAGCATGCAAAGTTGAAAAGCATGTACAAGCAAGTACATGCACAAAGAATGAAACTGCAGAGCTTAGTCTTCACAGAAGAAACATCTTTACAGAGAACGTGTCACCGTACCTCGTGACGCTTTCAAGACCTTGCGACCCATGCAAACCTGCAGTGCTTCTGCTAGTCTATGCCATGTTCCCACTAACGTTTCTGCACAATGTGTAGGGCTTAGGTCGTCACTGTAAGGCTCATCATATTTTCACCAAACAAGAAATGGGGCACAGTCAATGGGGCACACAAACCCAGCAGTGATCATCAACAAAGTAGAATTCTCGTCGTTTTTCTTTGGAGGTGCTTTAACTTTTGTGCCATTTAAATTTCATTTGCATTGCTGATGAGCTCTCTGTCACATATCTGTACATTTTGAGTGATGCTTGCTCAGAACTGATACTTTCAACATTCACGTTGACGTCGACTCTAGAAACCATCCTCCAATTTCTACACTGCACCTAACTGAATGCTTCTCACGTCAACTTTTGACCCAAGCAAGTGCCAAGTAAGTGCACTTTAACGAATGTGTGCCAGATATCCTAAGTTTCAGAAGAGGCCCCATGATCACTGCAAAGCTATTTCAAGCTCACTATCTGATGTACACAAGAGGAATGATTGCCACATCTACCCATAAGGTGTCACTTACTGCGAGCAAATATTCCAAAGGTTTTGCCCCTAGCTCAGCCATTTTTCCGAACTTTTCAAAACCAGCAGTCAATATGCCTGTAAATAACAAAAGAAGTCACGTGTATGATAACTCCTTTCAAAATTGATTAATGCCAAGGAAAAGCAACTCAACAAGTTGAAAATTTACAGAAAAACATAGTCTGTTTCAGTCCTGGGAAGTTACTTAGTTACAAGTTGCAACAGGTAAGGAACAAATATGCGACAAGTTTCTTAAATTAGAGAGGCCAACACATTTCTAAACTAACTAACTAGTTGCTATCTAGTTACAATTACTTGAGAATTCCCTGTTTGTCCCCATAGTTTCAGAAACTAGTTGCACCTTTGTTCACTACCTGCCATTGACTAGTATTCACCATGAAAGTTGCTCTCTGAGAAAGGATTATTAACTAGAGTTAGTGGTTAAATGCTCAGTAAATGATTACTTTTAGCAAAGTTACTTCTCAAGACTGGGCATGTTTGCACACACACAAAAAAAAGAAACAATCAGCAGTCTCCGAGCTGATGCAACGAGGAGTAAAGCGATAGCAATTGTTGAACAGCTAAGAAAATGCAGGGATAAGGGATATATCATGCAAAACAGTGGATTTTTGGGTTGAAAAGGTGAAAACAGTGAGAACACACATGTTGTATACACATGCTAAACATTACTGCATGTGACCTAACCTAACCACTTGGCTAAGGTGGTGCTCACTGGAGTTCAACAGTGAAATAAAATGGAAACAAAACATATGCCACAAAACAACACCTCCGATAGGTGACAACCTCCTCTGTGGGCACAGGTTATTTTGGAAGTACCAAATCACACATAAATAAAAACAATAATAAAAGCCAAAGTAAAAGTCAGCGTGCCCGTCTATTTCTGTACGGCGTGTCTTAATTGTTCCACTATCACTCATGGTTGTCAAAATATGGCACTCCTTGACACTGGCAACATAACCCTGAGTTGGGGGAAAAGTATCCGGTTACTTTTTGTTAGTTTCTGTGTTCTGTCCATTCGTCTTTCCCTCAAACTCGGGGATATGTTGCCAATGTGAAGTATACGCTGTATCGTTGGAAACATTGTTCACGGACATGTACAAACTGGCCCAACTTGTGCATCGTAACAGACTTGATGTGCCTTACCAAATTGCGTTCCCCAGTCGCCTAGGTAGTTGATTCGGGTGACCTGATGACCTAAGAGGCTGTTGAGATTGCAGACCACATTACCAATTATCGTAGATCGCAAGTGCCCCACATGAAACGGTTTCGCAATGTTGGGGGAACTGCAAGGAAAAGAATAAGTACACCGTTATGACGCCATACTTCCAATCAAGAGATCTTTTTTACTTACAATAAAGTAAAGCAAATATATGCACTTTCGGAATGTGCAATACCAAACGTGTGCGCATACCTAAAGTCAACGACGACTCGTTTCCGCAGAATGTTATTAAACAGACTGCTGTGACTCCTGCGACCGCTCTCCTGCACTACTGCATGCAGCAGGGCATCCTGAATGAGACACAAAGCAAAAACCAGGAAACTGTGTTTTCCTGACCACAGCCACTGATGGTACCTTTATGAGCGACTTTTTGTCCAAGTTGAAGCAGATGCTTGAACTTGAAACAGATGCCTGCACCCATATTTCATATTAGTAAAAAAGGAGAAAGTCAAAAGAGTAGACAAGCAAGAAGCATCTTTGAACATTCCTATAAAAGCACCAGATGCACTGGTTAAAACGATTCACGAATTAATTGAGTAGAATCCTAATCGATTAATTCCAATTTCCAACAAATGATCTGCTGTGCAGTCACGCTGGTAAAAATAACTAGGAAACGCCCGTCCGTAAATGGAATAATGGAGTAGCTCACAATAAGACTTGGGCTGTAGAAGCATTAAAACGTGCTGTAAAAGATGTTGTAAAGTGCCGTTAACGCAGGACCGGCGTCCACTTTTCTCCTCCAGGGGACCACTGGGAAATTTGCCACTTTCGCCTACAGACGCTTTTTCTTTGTCACCGCTTTATCTTGAGCAGTAAAGAGAAGGCTGATTAGGTACCTACATGCTCTTCTTCGAAAACACCGCGTAGGCATCCAGCGAGGCTGTCTTGGTCACCATCAGTGCACAGGGCCGACATGGGGACCACTAACTGGGGAATGCCACTAGGAGCAATGTATTACATGTACCGAGAGAAAAATGAATTAGGCCTAACTTTATTCCTTTTCTCTACTCTCTTACCTGTCCTTGGGAAGCTGCAACCTCGTACTTCTCAATACTTCTTCCAATGAGAGTTCACGTCCCATTCTGGACACAACTCCCACAACCTGCACCAAGCTGCGTTACAACGGAAAGCCCTTCGTAACATCAGGCAATGTTAACAACACCTTTTCAGCAATCTTGTTCCTTACTGCCAATGCCATGCCTTCTCTTTGTTCCCTATGAGAAGTGTGGAGTACTTGTATAGATTGTATTCCGTGAAAGGATGCCACACCGTTAAAATAGGCAGCATCAATTCCCCTCTATAGCCTTCACCCAAGGGCAGATCTAGGATTTTTCTGAGGAGGGGGGTCCAGACATGGACAGCAGGCTAGATACGCGATCTAGCGTCAATTAAACACTATGTGGAGACGGAAATTGAGGAGGGGATCGGGACATCTGGAGCCCCCCCTCCCTCTTTTCACCAGTGAGTCTCACCAACAAGCAGAACATCTTGCTCAACACAAGGGGTCACACGGCCATGTATGAACAACACAGGACCGTTCTCTAGCGATAAAATGCCACAGCACCTCTCGTTCAAGTTTCTCTCCAGAGACGAGTGTTCTGCAGACAGTGCTAGAAAGACGGCTGCAGCTTGCCGTGTCTCTGTAGAATAAGTAACTGAAAGGGGATGCGACAGGCCATCCTAGGTTTGCCCAGATAAATGTAAAAAAGTGATGGCAACGAGAGAGAGGTCACATGCTTACGGCTACCATTAGGAGCAGCCGCAGCACTCTCTGGCAGTGATTTGCTTGGACGTGTAAATCGCCAAATATGACATGTAGAATTATAATTATTTTTTCCTCGGTACTCTGGAGTGGAGAACAGTGTGCACGATATAATGAACCATATCTATCAAAGTGTCATAACCCCTATAAAGTCGAAAGCTCGCCCTGTGTTGCCTCCTTGCGCTGAGTGTCCTCTTGCATTCCTGATCATCAGTGGCTTAGCCAGAGGGGGAGCTTGAGGGGTTCAACCCGCTCACCAAACCCGTACCTTTGGTAGTACATTTGGGAGAGGGAATCGAGGGTGAAATCCTCCTCCCCCATGCATATAAAGTTCCCATGGCACCCCTCCCTAAATATTTTTCTGCCTATGCTACTACTCATCATGTTAGATGACCAACAGGCACTACATGTGATGTGCCTGGTACACTACTTATAGTTTGTATCCCGCGACCGATTCGACGTCTGACATGGGTAGCGAAGGCAAATTTCTTTTTGGAAAGAATGTAATAAAAATATTTTTCTGGGTTTTCCTCAGAAATGTGTAAACACAAGCACAAGTCAACAATCTTGTATATCACACCTATTTTCCACGAAGCAATACGCCAAACGCACGCGTCACTGCTGAGGCAACAGGCACTGCTCTATAAAGCGAAGTGTCCACAGCCTTTTATGTATCATGCCGTGATGGGAAAGGTTGCTAAAATGTCTATCCGTCTTCTGTTTTCGTTGGCTGCTTTGAAGGATTAGCAAATACGAATAACGAACATCTGTAATCCCCTCCGCGCACATGTACACATGTGCCTGCGATGGCTTGATGGACGTTAATAATCCAATTCAAGATAATCCAAGCCTCTCGCTAAATGCGACTGGCTGCGACAGGCTACCGTTGGCCACCTGGATGACTTGTATCTAGGCTAGATCACGTGGTGGGCTTTACCGCTTTACCCTGTTGCGTGGTTGCCGCGTTTGGTGCGCATGTGATCGTCGCTTTCAAGTGATGGCTTCATTCATTCTTCTTCTATGTTTCTAATATTGTAGCACTGTGTTTTGTCACCACAGTTTCTCAGAGATAGTTTGATGCGTTCCTTCAACCCGTAACACACCATCAACCAGAAGTGGACAATTTGTGAAGGGACCCACTTGTTCGCTTACACGTGTTTGTGTGTCCTTGAACCGCTCAACTGTAACGTGAAGTTAGTGTCTGTCCACAGGGGACTACCTCCATAGGTAGCTCTCCTCTTGATTACAATACACACCCAAAAAACCTCACTTCATCGTCATCTTCAGTAAGGGTGTAGGAAGCTCACAAAACTTTCACATCGAGGCACCGAAGGCCTTTTCTTTGCGCGTGTATTCCTACGACAAAAGAAGACTCGGTACTACGTTCTTACCAGATCGTTTCACGGAAACATGCAACCCATGCAACGAACTGGAAGCACTGGCAATGCAAGAGACATGCTCTTGCGCATATTCCCAGTCCAACCCACAACCCTGGTGCATCCCGTGAGCTCCAGCTATGGTAATCCTCCAGCTGTTCGGGATGTAGCAAAACCGTGGCACCGTAAACAGATATGTAAATAGCTCACTCAAAATTTCCGTACATCGTTCTCGTTAAATTCCAGTGTCGTCGTTTACGGTGGCTGGTTGATCAAATCGAAGACATGGGGAACGATCCGATTTCGAAAATTGTCATCTGTGTTTTGGGCGCTGGCGTTGATGGATTCGTTGTAATAGTTGATCGCTTCGTGCAGTACGCTGTAAAAAAGTTCCTTGACGAAATGTTCGAGCGAAGACCGCCCAAAAATAACTTCTACTCAAGTATACGCTGATGCTTTCCTCCACCTTGAACAAGAACAATGTTTCCTGTGGTGAACTGAGTCACACTGTGGTGATGTCGAAAAGACTCTGTATCTTGCTGAGGGGAGCACAAGTAACCAGAGCTTGAAGGATAGCGTACGTTTGACTTCACTTTGCTCCCAGAAGTGAGCACACAGCCACCAGCTGTGCGTACGTATATTACAACCGGTGACCTGCCTCGTACAAGATCTGTGCAATGCATACAGTTGTCAACACATAGTTGGACTATGGGCTGCATCACTGGTCGACAGAGCCACTGTTATGCTACAAGTGAAGTTGATAAAGGAATTATAGGTCTGCTATCTATACAACTGAACATTTGCCCACAAACCATTTGAATCTCCTGTAAACTTTGTGGGGTTTTCACATCATGTTCTCGTGCATGGCATGCGTTAAGGGAGGAAAATTGGTGCCACAAAAGAATGTCTCCTCTAACCTGCAGTGAGCTTTTCTGAATTACACTGTGACTGACGGCATTGAATCGCATGGCAGATTGAAATATGAGAGTTGTGGAAAAAGCCAGACCGATGGAAGCAGAAATTGAACCTGGCTTGATACCTGCCGCTGTCTGGCTTTTTCGACGGCTGACATATTCGACCTGTCATGTTCTTAGGAACTTTGAGGCTTGTGTTTTGTTTGTCTGTCTGTGTGTTCCAGCCTCACAACTACTACTTTCCACTTCAATCTCCTGTTTAGAAGTCCTATCTGTGCATGCATATCATATGAGGGTACAACCTCTGCTGAACCTGCACTGAATGAGGGTAACGTGAATAGCATGAGACTTAAAGTGGCACTCTATAGGAGCAAGCTTAGAATGAAGACACAGGTTCAGAGGTCAGCAACGGTAGATGGCATATCACGTGCAAGACTGACATACTAAAGGAGCTGAAGACTTGCCACACCAGATTCTGTGAGGACACAGGTCATGCTAATAATGAACAAGAAGTTTAGGATCGTCAGGAGAGGGCAAACAATTATTGCATGGTATTAAACATCGATAATGTAGAGGCTGAAATTGATTATGTTTCTTCGTGTTGTCAGACTGCTGTTAGTACAGCTGCATGTATTGCCCAGTGTTAGTTGAACACTGGAGCCTTGTATTGTCCACTTGGTTTTCTCTCATGTTCATCGTGTCAGAAGGGACGGAGTAACACCTCATTCTGCAGTACACCAGCTGGTTTACATACTTTTCTGTCCTGTGGGTGCTAATCACCAGTCATTATCAGTAACAGTAATGCTCTCCAACTGAAATAAGTCAGTGAATGGCTATGAAATATAGTTCAAAAGGGGTCACAAGAAATGATTTGCTATTGCTGCTATAATTATCATAGTGAGGGCACTTATGAAGTACTGTAATTGCACGTTCAAATTGGAACATGCGTATCTGCTATTGATTTAAGTAAGTAATTAAGCAGTGCAGTTAATGTGCAGATTGAACATCCTAGATTGTGATGTGCTATTCTCCATGGGTACACAGGGAGACTACTACAGCATAGATCAAAGCAATAGTTGTTCTGGACAAAATAGTCTCGGTTCAAAAATATTGGCAGGTACTGGTGAGGGTGAACGACGTGAGGCTTTTGCTCTGATCTACACAGATCCACTACATTGCTGGATTTTCCACTCTTTGACACTACAGCACAGGTTCCTCTGCAGCGCAGATGTACAGAGCAACTCTTGCTTTCCTCATTAAGGTGTACCCGCAATAACAGATTCTGCGTACAATTCAGAGCATTGCATACAAATGTACGTCTTTTTTTCTCTCTCTCTCTTCATTTTGTACAATGGTTTTACAGGCATCCATATCTCAGATGTAAATTATGTGCACTCAGCATGCCCCCATCTGGGTGAAACACATCTAGCCAGAAGCATGCTCAGAACGGAACGTTCCACAATGATCTACACTGTTGCATTTATTTTCGAGCCAAGGCACAACGTGCAAGATTTCCATTTTATGCATTTGCAGTCTTACATGCCAAACCATATAGTTTGGTACAGTATTTTTATGTGTTGTTCATCAAGTTTGCTATGCATTTCTGAACGAATTACTCATATATTCTCAAAAGTGGAAAGCAGATATGTGACAGCAATTATGTAGGAGGATTATCTCAGCAGGAAACTTGAGAAACTGCCTGTCATATGCTTCCATGTGTTCCTGGAGCCTTTTCACACTGTTCTCACACGACTGATTTTATTTGGGAAACCAGTTTCTTAAGCCCTCCAGGACCATCTTGTGGGAATTCAAATAGTGTCGAGATATGTGAAAATAAATAAATAATAATAATAAGACTACCTGTTTTTGTTATTGTCAAAGATAGAAAACTTGCAAGCTCCACATTACAATGTTATAATGAAATCAATATTAAAAGCATTGTGTTAAGCACTGCTTCTTTGAGTGGAACTGTAATGGAAACTACATACTCTTTAATAGAATATATTAGGTTTAAAATGTGTTTGGTGTGTTACTGCTCAGCTGTGTCTCAGCCTGTTATAGTCTGTGCGTGGTGACTTCTGATAAGAGTGCTTGATGAATGGAACAAGTTTTCGAGCAACACTAAATATCAATATCAAACAGGTTTCAGCATGAGGATTATGTAGCACACACACAGTTTTTAAAGATGTGGCACTGCCTAAGCACCTAGGTAAGTCTTCCTGGAGAAAGTTTTCCATTCTACGACTATGTGAGACTAGAGTAGGGAACGCAAAACTTGTGCTTGCCAGTTCAGGTTGAACCACAACCACCTCTGTTGTACGATGGATAGAGCTGGGACATATCTGCAGTTAATGGCTAAATAAATAATACAGGAGAAATTTGCACTGAAAATGCCAGCATTGGCAGTAAATGTTTTCAGGTACAAATGGTGTTGTCACGCAAGAACTTTGGCTGTGCAAATATTTGGACATTTTTGGATCATGGGCGTTCCCAGGATTTTTTCCAAGGGGGTGCAAAAGTGCTTTCTGGGGGTGGGGGCACGAGTGCACCCACCCACCCCCTTTCCACATCTTTTTCTGGAGGTCTGCCATTGTGCACTGTGTGGGTGTTCAGAGGTTCCTATCGTGACATCTGAGAATAATCATTACGACCTATGACTAAAAAGCGCACTATATTCACAAGTGACCTTGGTGTTCCATGCCCCCCCCTCCCCCTCGGTACGCCCATGTTTTGGATATTGAAGCAAAGATTGTGGATATTTGATTCAAATCGAATCCCGAATCAGTTTATGGAATTTTATAGTGGAATTTCGAATGGATGGAACTCATAGAAATGGACTAAGTGCAGGCAATGAAGAAAATTACGTCAGAAACTTCCTGATGCGGAGACAAATAAATAGACATTTAAATATGTATAAAGGTTGTTGCACTCGGCTGGAGTTTTACAAATTTATGATACTTGCGGATGCTTATAGTAAGAGCGAAGTCATCATATTCATTCATCCTTCAATTCCTTTATGAGCTTCCTCGATAGCTGCCTCATTGCAAGACCACATTGGCTACGCTGCACTGCACTGCTGTATCTATGCTGCAAACGAGGAAAAACATTGCTGATCTGCCGCGTAAACTAACAACCCAATCGTAATTTGTGAGCGACAACAACTGCCATTGCATAGCAGTGTTTATTAGATGATATAGCAGACAGCAAAAAGCATTTACAGTTATAGCACACTGAAGTCAACTTGCTTCTTGATGTGACACAAAAGTTTCTGCAATGTGCAACGTAGAAAAAAAAAAAATATTTATTTATGCATGCCCAACTTAATTCAAGTATATGTAACTGAAGGGTTTCCACGGTATTGAGAACCTTTGCTTACAAGGGGAAAAAGAAGAAAACTACAATGAAAACAGTGTGAAGTCTGAATTTAAATCATGCAGCAGTGGTCTGTCACACCGTTAACCCTTTACACATGCCAACATAGCCTCTGTACACAAAATAGCAATTGGGGGCATTCAGTATCGTAAACAAACACTAAAACTCAGATATGCACACATTGTCACCCCCTTGTTTCACCATACAGTAGAAAGTGCGCAAGCAAACGAGCCTGCCCATGGCGACAGGACGTCGTTTGACTGATTATTTTTAGGGGCTTCTGTTTTACGGTTAAACCCTGTAAAACCTGTTCAGGTGACCCGCTTCTGGTTGAATGCTAAATACTTCACACTGGACAATGCCTTTCATCATCTTGTGTGCTTTCTTTTTACTTTTTTTTTTCTGTTCCCCCTGAAAATAGGCCCTTCCACATGATATTGCTACATTTCACCGTTTTACAGCTTCTAACATCCAACCCGATTTGGACACAACATGTAAAAAAAAACACATAAGGGTCTAATTATTTTGTCACAAACTAGGAACAGCGCACAGAGAAAAAAAGAAAAGTTGAGAAATGTTAGAAAATTTCTTCCGAACACAGAACGCTTATGGGCTATGACCGTAAAACAGAATTTCGGGGCAAATGCTCTTCATAAGGGAATCTGCGCATTGTAGTTGTAAACATGACACGTACTTGCACACACTTTCCATGGTGGTGGCAGTACGAGACACTTGCAGCCAGACAACATGAACACCACCATGACACATTCCACTGCTCAATTAGAGTGTCTACCAAATTGCAACTTTCAAATTCCCATACTTTTCCAGCTTTTCACTGACCATTTCCAGTGGACTCCATGACCAAAACAGAACGGAACTTGGTGCTTGCTACTACGTTTTGATACCAGGTCTCTCATAGAACAGATAATTTATTGAGTATCAGTAAGACTGCCCTACTTTTCAGACTCTTAGCTGGTCGTATCGGCAAACTGGTACTTGCGGCAATGTTGCTGCGTGCATGGCCGCTCAACCACCAATCGAAATCCGAGATTCGCTGCGCATCGTCACGGCACTTGTCTGACGGCACTTGTCCCTGACAACCCCCTGATGTTTCCAGCCGCACCAAAATTTCCTCACAGTTCCTGGTCTTCCAGGTTGGTAGACACCTCGTCAACAGAGTTTAGTCACCTGCTCTGGGTGGCATTATGTGTTTTGGCAATCTAGAAGCAAATAATGGGATCCTTTGGCACTGTCCACATCCCAGCAGAATTCAGAGCTTGGAACTATGGGAATAATTCACGTTGCACATGCGACAGAAAACAAAACAAAAATTGTTGCAGATTATCCCGGAGCGTAGGAATTAACGTCATTAACAAATTCAATTAACAAATGTAATATCCCAAATGAGTGCAACGAACCTCCCTAAGCAATAAAATTTTGTGCAGACGAAAACCACACGGCCGGCTGGTTCTTCTTACTTGCTGGTTGTTGCTAACAACGATTGCATAATTTCCTCAAGTTGCTTGCATAACTTCAACTCTGGTTTAAATAATTAGCAGCTTCCAACATCGACACAGCATGCACACATTTTATGACGCAGAGGTATACGCTGTTCAAGGAGGAAGCCAACTGACACGCCTTCAGCAGTTTAATCGTACATACATACACACGCACACATACATGCCACCCTCACCACAACTCACTAAGTGGGCATTACATGCACTGGGACGATAGTTTTACCTACCACCAAAAATTTAGGCCACTACAGTCATTGCTTCCTAAAACCTGGAGCCACGTCGTCATGTCTGTCTTTCCATAATTTCGTAGACTGTCCATTTATAATGATGTGCGTCAAGAAGGGACACTGCCTTCACTGGACCAGCAGGGGACATCGCACGGTGAAAGTCACCTCTCCTCCAGCGAGGGCTTACCATTCCGTTACAGGCAACGTTACAAGAAGACAGTCTTCCGACTTGGTCATTGTATGTAATCAATCAGCAAAGCAAATTAACCGGCAACCACTCTGGCTCCACTTGACATCTCCGATTGTGCAGAAATTAGGAGCACCGTAAAAAAGAAATGAGAGCCAGAGAGTTAAGTGACAAAAATTAGTTCCTGCACATTGCAAAAAAAGAAAATGGAGGTCAGGGAGTTATGGAGTGTCCGGCTGTTCCGTGCGGGCCCTCTTCCTGGTGGTGGTTGCTTCCTCTTCGTGAGATGTCCTCGACGCGTCGCGCTTCTTCGCGTTGCACTGTTGGATGATACTCGGGGTTAGAGACATAGGAAGCATGCAGGTGCAACACTGTATTGTGTATGTGTGTATATATGTGTATTGTGCAGGTGCAAACTCTATATTTAATACAGTGCCAAAAAAGAAAAACAAATGAAAAGAACAGGCATTACTTCTCGTCCCATAGCATGCGTTATCCTGTACCACCCACCTCCTACTAGATTATAACAACCATTACAACAACTGGCAACCCGTATGAACAGCCCGTCGGCACAATCTGCTAGGAGCGCTCCTCATCAGCCCGCGAGACCTACATTGTGATTGGACGATGAAAATTTGAATTCTGAATGCGCAGAAGCGGACGTACGAATACCGTAGCAGACGACAGCAACAGCTCCTACGGAAACGCGTAGAATGATGATGATAATCAACTTTGGAAGGAATCATCGCCTGTGGGACATCCACCGCTTGTACAAAAATAAAATACTAAAGTAAGCTGAAGTAAAAAGTATTGCCGAAATTGAGGAAACCATAACAGATGATGAGTAGGATGAAAGGATGAGTAGCACCACCGCTAGCTTCCAAATGTGGTCATTATAATCTAGTAAGTTGTGGTACCTCCATGTCGACACAAATGTTTCATCACCAGGACCCTGACAAACGTACACGTGTGGGCCTTTCGGTTAAATCCACTATATACTCCCTCCTGTATCGTTTCCCCAAAATTTTGTGCAAAAATTTGTCAGTAAATTGTGCATAAATTTGTGTTAAAAAAATGTCAATGTCTAAAAAAAATATTGTGAAAAATATCTGTGAAAAATGTCACTGCTGCAAATTCCAGTCTCGTAACCCATCCACATACTGATAAGCCTAGACATGACAAGCCCAGTTTGCGGAAGTACGCGCTTAATCGCATGCAATATACCGTAAAACCCTAATTGTTCACGTGCCTCTAATTTTTGCAAATTTTAAGAGCCCATGAAAATTTTGAGAAAAACATTTGGTACTTCGAAAACAACGACACAATCGCAAGCTTTATTCTCAAACACGGTTGCTTGTTAGCATTTGAACTGCTTCACAGTAATACGTGTAATACCACCTTCATTAAATATAGTATAATAGCAATCAGCCATGACAGCCATCAGTAAGACAGCCATGAACTTTCACACCTAAATTTCTCTAAATTTAGTAGCCGCGAATATGTACCTTGTGCCCGATTCACGAAAAATTTGTGTTATTGGGGCAAGGCCATCCGACAGCATCACCAAAAGTAACAACGGACAGGGCAGCAGGCTTATCAGTTAAATTTTCATTGTTTGCCGATGATTCAGTGAACCATACTAACAGTACAAATGGAGAAGACGAGAGAAAATTAAATAACTGTTCGGACAATTGAACATTAACCGAGCTTCAATACAGTCGAACCTCGTTAAAGCGAACATGCCTACTACAAAATATAGGTTATTGCAAAGTTTCATTGCAGTTCAGCTAGTCGCGCTTTATTCCTATGGCGATTCTGTTGTCATAGAGAACTAAGTCTCCCCTGTGTCAATGTCATTATCGGATAATGTATGTAAGTAACTCAGCTGGATCACCTAATGCCACTGGCCTTTTGATTAGATTGATTAGTGTTAGGGTTTAACCCGATTCTTCCCCGAATTGAAGGGTGCCTCTTTAGGGTGAAACCAAATTTTTACCCGGCAAATTGCCCTCAGTGAGACGGCTGTAGGAATGCACTCCAACTTCTTTTGGAGAAAATTCAGTTACATCACCATTTGTACCAAATCAGTACAGTTTGTTTGAGTGACTCAGCCCGATTTCTCCCAGAATTTAGAATACTGGAAGTACTCTCACCTGAATTCACATGAATTTAGAGCACCTGTTTATTTACCTCATTTTTATCCCCCGAATTTAGAGAAAAATATTTCCCGAAAACTTCAGGCTCTACCTTTCGATGGTCGTGATATGCAGAAAACGATACCCCTTCCCCATAAGCTTTACGGGGGATTAGCTTTCACAGCTAAAACAGAGCGAGGGTGACCGTGATAAACTTGGGATGACTGTATTGGATGCGCGTTGCCACACTTGCCCCGTACTCCATCGCTAGTGTGGCCCGTGTGTTACCCGCAATGCTCTTCCTGTCCACGTGGTCTTGGTCTACCACTGGATCTACACAGCAACGTCTCAAAAACGAAAAGCTTCAGGCTTGGACGGAAAAAATGATATTCTACGGTACGTCTACAGTGGCATGAACAAGATGAATGTCGGCGAGAAGTATGGAATCTCTACAAAGATCCTGAAAGTCAAAGAGAACATCGACAGCAACTTTCACAGGCTTTCAAGCAAACCATTCAGCAATGCTTGTACCCTTCACTCTCTTAATGAAAAAATCATCGGGGGTTTTCACTGTTCATAACAGTGGTGAACCTAGCAAGTTGGTATGAATTAGGGCTGTGCAAATAGCGATTTTGGGGTTTGAATCGAATAGTAAAATCTTTGAATAGTAGCAAATCGAACAATGTCGAATACCACACACAAATGCGTGGTTATTGCTGAATAGTAAGCAAGGGTCTGCATTGAAACCAGATGCTCAGTTGTAGTTTGTGAGACCCTGACCGCAAACTATGTCCTGGCTAGCTTCTCTACACCAGGAACCTCAAACTTGACATCACTTGTAAGGGCAAAAGTTTGCACACCCCCTTTAAATGTTACCTTTAATTTGTGTTTCACATATTTCATTGACAAATACGTTTGTGCTAGAATTGTCCTAAAATTTGTAACTCGGGATAGGATCTAGTACCCAGACATAACGTAGCTGACCATGTGATGACCGTTTCTACGGTGTCATAGCTGGTCCAGCTGAACCTCGAAATAATTAAAGCAACTTAAACTTCATTGCCAACATTTCCTAAAATATTTATCAAAAGTGGCAATTTTCAGTGATCCCTCAAGTCGCACTTTTAAACCATGCCTGCAAATCGGCAGCACTGGAAGAAGTGTAAACTAGGCTTCACCTGACAAGCAGAGACATGCGGCGAAGCCAACTTGCAGGATATATTCAAATCTGAACATGCAAAATGTAAAGTAAGCTTCACCTAATACTCAGAGGCATGGGGTGAAGCCACCTTGCAGGATATTAGTTGAGTCGCAGAAATGCAAAGTAGGCTTCGCCCAACGCTCAGATGCATGAGATGAAGCCAGCTTGCAGAATTTCGAATATATTCGAGTTATTCGATAAAATGTTATTCGGTTCGAATACGAATAGCGCGGTACCGTTATTCGGTACAAATATCGAATATTTCGAATATTTGCACAGCCCCAGTATGAATGCATCGAGGTAAACTAGCACAGTGTTTGTCCTCTCCCGCCTCTCCTCGTTTGCACTGCTATAGTCAGTGACAACTTAAGTCCTACAATTGAGACCGCCCACTCATCCGTGGAAGGCTCCTGCGATTGGCTACCAGCCTTTGCACGACGACCCTGCTTCGCGACGTAGTGCCGACACTCTCTCTCCCCCAGTCCCCACTTGGCCGTGCCGCACTACATTTGCACGCGCGGAGCGATTCTTGTGTGGGGGCGGGCTCAAGTGTATGACTTACATTGTCACTGACTATAGTTTATCTCGATGTTTACACTCTTCCTCGGCCACAAGGCGGAAGACTTTACTGCCAGCAGTGGCTGGCTACGGAGATTGAACTCTCGCCATGTGACCACTGCACAAGCACAACCAGACTCAAAACCGTTGAACAACTACACCGAGAGTATGACGAAGGTGACACTTATGACGTAGATGAACCCTGTGTTTCTTTGTGTTTTTTTTATTCCGTGTTAGCGCCAGCATATAGACATGGACAGATGGAGAGAGGACAGCAGGAAGGAGTGGGGGACAGGGGGGATGAACCCTGTGTGCTTTAAAAGTTGCTTTTGCAACATTCCCTTGCAATGACCATGCAGAAAAATTGAGAAAGTTTTAGGTCGAGCTCGAGGATAATCCACATGTGAAGCGTTCCTAGGGTTCCTTTTGGCCTATCAGTGTCATACAGGCCGACTGTTTTCAACGTATCTATCAAAAATGATTCCCTAGCATCTTTGTCACATGTGAACCTGAATCTACTTTTGAGTACGTACAGGGAAGCTAAAGTAGATGTTAAAGGACGTATTATGCCCCAAAATTGTATGTCGATACTGCCACTTGGTCCGTTTCTCTGGGAATAAATCGTGGAAATTAAAAAACACCCCTCTCTAACATTTCCAATCGGCTATACCCGTGTTTCAGCTCCTTCCGTCAGATGGCGAAACAGTCAAACGCCAGCGTTGCAGACGACTTCGCACAGCAGTCCTCTGCATCCAGTTCCACTTTTTCACTTGGTTTCGGTATCCTCTGCAATGCCGCGTTTGACCGTTTCGCCATCTGACGGAAAGAGCTGAATACAGGTATAGCCGATTATTAGTCAATGTAACGTGTGGGGCGTAATACGTCCTCTAGCATCTACTTTAGCTTCCCGACACAGGACTGCTACTATTTGTTTCATTTCCATTACAAACCCCAAAGTTCGTCTTGGCGAACCCTGTACAATTTAATATGGTCAAAGTGTGTCCTGGAATGTGAAAATGTTCAGAAACAGTTCTGGGGAGTTTGGCCGGTGTGTCCGTTCTGTGGCCGTCAAGGTGACCACTCATTAAATCGGCACTTGCCTTTTTGTCCCACTGTTGGTGAAGGTAACGCAGAAGAATGTTTGTTTTCTCTGTGGTGATTACTGCAAGCAGACCAGCAAAAAGATATTACTCGTAAACACAAATTTTCAGCACTGCACTCACGCAACACACTCATCTATCACCATGACAATAACCTCATGCATAGGGTTCCGACCTTTTCGGGTTGAATGTCTTATCAGATTCTGGAGGGGAGGGGGAAATCAGGTGCCATTTTGAAATGTAATTTGGAGTGAAACCAGGCATTATTGATGCATTCGGGGTGTTATCAGGTTATTACTTTTCTTTCTGTTTAGTAAGCAGCCGACAGTTAAAGTGCATATATGTTTCTCATTTGTTTCTTTTTTTTTCGTCTGTCTTTTTAGCCTTTAAAGGATTTGTGTTAAAAAAAGCTACGAGAGGAGCATAAATGTTGTTTTTGCAGTTTTGAGTTCGCACTTGAGTTCAGCAGCCGGGCTGACACCCTCTTGAAGAAAGTGTTTAACTACAAGATGACTTTTTACCTAAAATTCCTTAAACTTTTTAATTAGGGGATTTCGGACAAAAGTGAGATAGCAGATTGAGAGGCTATCCTGGTTGCGAGCCATTTCACGTTTAAAAAATCCTGACACACACACACACGCGTCAGAATATCCCTCCCCGAATTCTGATATGCAAGTGAGTCGAAACCGAAATGACGAAACAAGGAACGCAATGGGTAGCCCTCTGACATGAGTCAGAGGGCTACGTGGTTTGGAGGGATGGAGATGATTGGAAAAGGTGCCTCTCAGCTGGTCAGATAAACCGCTTTCCAGCCAAGACAAGCCTCCGCTCCTCAAGTGCACTTTTTCGGTTTTTCAGCTCATTCGTATACCGAAATTCAGTGATGGATATTTCACAGCACGCACTCTTTCTTTCTTGTTTTTTCTAAAGACAGAATGAATTCCAGCAAGGATTGTCTCCTGTTCTATTACGTCGGTTTCTGCCCACAATTCCCCAATTAAAGAGCTAATTAATGAATTTCAGGTAATTAGTCATCTTTTAGTTTTACATACTCTCTTCCATAGGATGTCCACCTGGCTGTAGAACTCAACTGCAAAAACAACATCTATGCTGCCCTCACAGCCTTTTTTATAAAAATCGAGGAAATGCTAAAACAAAAACACCCTGTATTGGTGAAACATGCACGCGTTGCAAATTACAGTGACGATCACCACACGTTGCAGCAACAAGTGTGTTTCACCTAGTCCATTGTTGCATTTCAACAATATTACATCAAACACAATTTACAGATTGCTAATCAGTAGCGCACATGATATGCGACACAATGCGATGCATGATTAGAATTCAGGGAGAAACCAGGTTTAACCCGAACTGGTCATGATCCGGTTCGGGAGGGAATAATCGGACGGAATCCGGTTTAACTCGAAAAGGCCGCACCCTATTTACGCACCACTTCCAGCCTATACCGCGAAAACTCGCGGCTCATCACAAACAACAATGCGAACTAAGAATGGAAGGGAGGTAAAGGATGGAAGGTACACTTTGCCACAAAAAACGTATCCACAAAGTTGCGGGATCGGTTCCACAACCTTGGAATCAATAGAGTCAATGGGATCAATCACACTACCAACTAAAGCTGATGTTTTGTGATACAAATCACACATGCAGGAAGACATCCTAGTGCAAAAAACAAGGAAGGCTCCCATGGCAGTGACTTCGAACTACTGATTAGTTCAATGACATCAAAACAAACACAGTGGCTTTGGTATTCTGGCACAAAAAGTTTGGTTCTGTTGATTAGATATGTAATAAAAAGTGCGTCACCCACCTTGGTCAGAAGGGTGATCATTTGTTGGAAGATATACCGAGGGCCTCCTCACCTGATGAGTGATTGGAATTATTTTTTTGTGTACACAAGAGGATGCTTGCTTACCGTCGTCCTGCACGTAGAATCTGCTTGGAATCGTGTGAAATTGCTCTCGTTGTAGGATGGAAGCCCTTTCAGAAATTCTGCAGCAGACTTGATGATAACCAATAACGTCACGTCAGGTCATTTCAACAGGTACTACGCGCAATTACACATGTATGAGTACAACGTTTCGCGTAGCTATGAGTTAATCGAAGGCACAATACTCGTGCAGGCAATTATGCCTTGGAAAGTGCGAACGAGTATCATCTTGAACCCCTTCTAGAGCAACCGACAAAGCGCCCCGCTGAAATCCTACCTGTCATACGCTGTGAATTACGTACTTTGCAACAGAAACAGTATTGCTGGTAAATAAGCATTGACTTGAACTCACCATACTGGTTAATCAACGTAGTTTCCTATTTTTCACTTTGTGGAAGACAAGAACTTAACGTAAAGACGAGGTCAATTTTATGACGTCAACGCCTGTCTGAGGGGTCTCAGGCAAACGCTTTCCATGCAAAGCCCCTACGCAGGCCTCAAAACAGCTGATACTGTGGCCCGTGGCTATTCGAGCCGTTTTACTGAGGGCCAGTTGATCGAAAATCGCGAAAGCAACACTAAGATTTATTAGCTAAAATCTTTATCACTCCCACATAGACACAGCGAGATGCACATTACGCAACGACGCGTACGCACACATGCTCGTATCTTTTGCCCGTGTTCTAGGGGAGCTCAAGAATCGTCCGCGACGCCAGCTAGTTCCATACAGTAAAAGTTAGTAATCGTGAGAAAGTCAGGCCATTTGAAGTACAATACAAATAATTTTGATAGGCGTTTGCACAGTTTTCATGAAACAGATAGAGAGTAGACTAGGCAGCTTTTTTCTTTCTTCCCATGCGTGCTATGCGGCCGGCGGCGGCATTCAGCGGAGACCGGCGGCATGCTCACAACAGCCGCGCTTTTCAAACTTTTTAAATTACATTTTTGGGAAAGTAACCATGAGCCTCACAATGGCGTTGATTTCAGTTTCTTTCGTCAGTGGTATCAGTGGGTAACACACGCGAGACTATGGTGGCTAGATGACCATAGCGAGACTGCCTATTGGCGAAAGCGTGCCTGAAAAGCAAACGAGTTGGTGCCATACATCCATTAAAAAATATCCGAGAGTGGAAACAATACCCTGTTCGTGTGCATCTCTATCCCAATATTCTTCCTGTTTTATTCTTTTTTTTAACGTGGATCTTACCAAGCGGTAGAGATGCGAAGCCCCGGGAAAAAAACGGAAATTTTTGTGGAAAAAAAACTGTTTTTCTTTTCGTTTTTTTTCCTCGTCTCCGGAAAAATTGCCCAAAATTTCCAGGTGACAAAATTCAAAGATGTAAATGTTCGTGCCTTTGATGCGTTCCAACCCGCCAACAGTGCCTTAGGTGCCTCTAATCCGCCAACAAGTATCCATCAACTTAGAGCTCCATCTGGCCGCTCCAAGCTACCGCCATCGCGTTCACATAATGTCGGAGTTCTGCTTGGAGTGGACGGGTTGTTCTAATTAGAGTTTCTAAATAATGACTCTAGTTCTAATTACCTATCGCTGAGTAGACAGCAGTCTCATGGAATGCTCTGCTCTACAATTATGCCTACAGGACTCAAGCTTCTAGCTCATTGTGTGGTGTGGTTTGGCCGGCATTGCTTCGACTCGGCAGTAACCATGCTTGCTTCCAATTTTTCCAATATTTCGGAAAAAAAAAACACGAAAGAAACGGGATTTTTTTTTCGAGATTCAAAATTTCTGGAAATTTTGCATCTCTGCCAAGAGATTGGGCCAAACATGGAACTTGCGTGGCTGTCCGACCTTGCCTTGCAGGGCAAGTGCTTGGCCAACAGCTTGTTTCTAATTGGCACGGATCTATACCCTGATCAATGACTTACCAAATATCGGCCGGCCTGCAGCTGCATTGTGCCAAGCTTGTGCCAAGTTACACTAAAATGTAACATAATTTGTCTAGTCCTTTCACCAAGGAATAATACCCAAAAGGACAGGTGTGCACTGTAAAAATGTTTTTTTCGGCAAATACTTATATTTTTGCGCAAGCCTTCACGTGTACATTTTTTTTATATTAAGTGTACTACGGCAGCACAATAAAGGGAACCAACAATAAGAAGCTACATCAGTGCGAATGTACAGGGTTCGCCAAGATAAACTTCGAGGTTTGTAACGAAGATAAAACAAATAAGAACAGTGTCGGAAAGCTAAAGTAGACGTTAGAGGACGTATTATGTCCCCAAATTTTATGTCCATAATGCCATCTAGTCTGTTACTCTGCGGATACATCGTGAAAATTAAAAAACCACCGCTGCCTAATCGGCTGTACTTGTGTTCCAGCTACTTTCCTCAGATAGCGACACGGTCGAATGCGGCGTCGCGGAGAACTATTCTGCATTCAGTTCCACATGTTCGATGTCGTCTGCAACGTCGCGCTCGACCGCTTCGCCATCCGACGGAAAGGAGCTGAACCACAGTTTGTGTTCCAGCTCCTTTCCGTCAGATGGCGAAGCGGTCGAGTGCGACGTCGCAGACGACATCGAACATGTGGAACTGAATGCAGACTTTGTATGCAAATTTGTCGTAAATTATGGATCCTATACATTGCTTTCATGCCACAAACAACGAAAAAAAAATTCACATATTTCAGTGTTTCTACTGCATCCTTCGAAGAATTTTAGTGTACAGTTGCATGCATAGTTTTTAGTGCATATTTATCCATGCTCTACTTATCAGTAATATCTGCTTTGGCCACCACCTCTCCTCGTACAGAGTGACATATCCACGCTCGTAATCACATGGGCCTCCGGTACCGTGGACTTCCACTGAACGAGACAGCGGACAGCCTGGCAAAGATATCCCTGTCTTGTCGGATAATTGAAGTGTTAGCTGCACAGGCAGAAATTATTCGAGCAAGATATATAGGCTGCTCCAGGAGCGCTACTCGTCCTGGTTAGGAACACCTGTCCTTCCCCTGGCAGCCGGATTGCTGTGACTCCCGGGGGACCGAGGTTTGTTTGATGCGCCTTTGGTGCCACGCCCCTCCACTCACTGTGGGCAGAATTGAAACAATAGAGCAGTGGGTCTAAGGCGGACTCACTACTTTAGAGAGTCTATGGAGAATTTTTGTTCGCAGGGTTCCCGTAAACCTCGCAAAATTTCTACACGAAACAGGCACAGGCGTGTTCTCCTCGAGTTTATCTAGGGAATGACATATTTTTGAATGCCTGACGCGACCCACTGATTTCTGGTGAATTAAGGTTTATTAAGTTTTCAATACATGGGGCCCTCCCTCTCTCTTCGAATCAGAAGCGATAACCCAATCATTCGTGCCAATGGTTGGCACAGAGCGTGCTGTGCGGTGAAGTTCAGTTTTTAGAATGTAGAGTAGCAGTCTGGGAATTGATTGCAATGAACAAATTCGACAAGTTTGCTGCAGTTTTTCAGATCCCTATGAATGAAAATAATGACTTTGTCGTTTGCTAGCATGTTCTGCACGCTGGTGCCGATAATATTACTTCCTTAGAGCGCGCGAGAAAAGCAAAGCGAAGAAAACAAGTTTGGGATGGTGCAGCCAACCCTCTTCGGAAGCGAACGTTAACTAGATCGCATGAGTCCACTTGAAACTTTTTTTCCTCCATGCAACCCTTTTGCCGTTCATCAAAGCGTTAAAAATTGGATTGATTTTATTGCTTTTTATTGCTGCTTCCGAGTTGCTTGAAAGTATTCTTTGTGGTGACCTAGGGTTCCGCGTTTTCGATGTTAATTTTTGGGCGGATTCGGCGTATGTTTTGCGATGTTTATTGATTTTCGCGAAATCTGGGTTTTTCGCGATGATTTTCCTTGCGTTTACATGGTTTACCCGACAGTTATCAGCGAAGAGCAATTACAATGTAATTTCAGTGCTGTGCACGTCGAACGCTGCTTGGTAGGAGGAATGGCCTGCTGAGCACGATAATATGTTAAGAACATGTCCAAATGTAAGAGCCTCTAAGAAACAGCTCCTACCTTAAACTAATTAGTCGAGTTCTATAAGTGGCTAGCCTGTGGCTTCCTGAAATTTATTCCTTAGGACATCAAATAGTAAACTTCGCAAATGGTCCTCTGAAAGCAACAACGTATACGTAAATATGTGCTCTTTGAGAATTTCGTGAACCAGGCTACAGCAGTTCTTCTTTGTCAAATTGTGTCTTATGCATGCATGTCACAAGATTTTTTGTTCCTCGATATACCACGGTTCACTGTTTTGTTCAAAGTACCGAGAAGTGATCCGGGTTTGAATCCGGGCGTCGGCTGTGCTGTCCGGGTGTTTTCCCTATCCGAATCCCTGCCTGGGTGTTTTCCGAATCCTTCAAAATGGGACCAATGCAACGCAAACACCATTTCTTTCATAAACACTTCAAGACAAGGTTCTACTAGATTTTCACCATTTTTCCTTCTCTTTGGATTTCAACCTCGTATCAAAAAACGAGATTCAGGTTGGTGTAAACGTTGACGACATGTCGCGACTTGAGAGCATTGAAATGCTACACGACATACGTGCAGAAGCACGCGGAAACCTAGAAAAAGCTCTATCCTCTCAGAAGAGACGCTACGACTACGGTCGAAACCCATTGCAGTTCTCTGCGAGTGATCTAGTTTGGATAGAGTCATTTTCAACTTTACCTTTTGATCCTATATAAGTGCAAGGACAAGGTATTCAGTGTTATATCCACTCATCCCCACGACATTTGTACTGTTCAAAGCCTGGATGAAGGAATAACAAAAACAGTTCATGTTACACAAATGAAACTCTTCAAGGATCAACCAGATTGGGACGCTAACATTTCCTTCCATGATATAGACAGTGCTCTTGGGTATTACTCAGATGGGGGGGCCTTAAAACAGATATAGTCGGCACATAATACAAGTATATAGTCGGCACATTTCCCTGTGAAGTTGGCTCACCCCTGCCATAGTCGTGATGTTGCACGCCTGAGCGTGGTCGACGGCAAGCACCTCCATCACCACCAGCACCAAAGTACTTTCTTTCATGAACATTGAGAATGTGTACATAAGGACTGCGGGGAGAAAGCGTGAAATGCAGCACTCTGACAATTCATTTAGTCCCATGCATTTAGTCCAGAAAGGAACTACGATTGTGGCAATGGATATAGTCCTTTGCGGTGCTAGTTTGTGATGCTACCATGCACTCGTCTTTTCCTAAGGTCTGGCATATGAAAGTCGTTGGCATATATCAAGTCAACTCTACGTAGAACATTTTAAATTTCTCCCACAGTCGGTAATTTCGGTAACTGCGAACCGTTATTTGAACCGGTCACCGAATTTTTTTAACGGTTCAGTTCCGGTTCAGCTCCAAGTCGCCGCCAATAGTTTCGGATCGGTTCACTCCCGGTTCGGCTAAAAACAACGGTTAATAAAGGTTTTCGGTTCAGGTTCGTGATCGGTTCGACTCTCTGAATAGAAATAACATAAACAACATAGTCCACGAAGCGTCTGTGCTTTAATTTTTCACGTGTTCCCTCGCATACTCACACACGCTGGCACTGCATCTCTGTGCCTCTTTCTCTGTGGCCACTGTCTGTATACGCACACACTCAGCATCCTTATCGACCACATAGCTAGGAAACTAGTCACGTTTAGCCAGTAATTTACTCCTGGCCCATCTCCCTTGGTTCATGACGTCCAGAGACGGAAGAAGAAGAAGAAATGCATTCCTCGTCTCACAGTTCGACCGAGCATTGGCCCGAGTGACGCTTTCGCCTCCTACCCTGGATAGGTCTGTCGTGACCACTTTCCTTCCCTCTCCCTCCCTTATTGCTTTTTCTTTCTCGCTAACAACAACAACAACTTTATTGCGAGATGATGACGATGCAAGATTGCAGGATCAAGAGCTCGACCATTGGTTGAGAGCGCTTTCTTGATCGGTTCTTGATCTCTATCGGTTGCGGGCACGATTCTCTGTTCTTCAAGCCTTCTTCACATAACGACCAATGACAGACGAGACACAAAGTAATCGAGGTCGTTTACTTTGACGAGAATAGGGCCCCAGAACAGAAGAGGAGCATTTCGGCGTTCGTTCTTTTCAACTAAAGGGAATAACCACATTAACAAAACATTTAACGAAATAACAAAATAACGAATGAACAATAACAAAATAACAAAACATTTATGCGCGCCTTCCACGTGATTTTAACTGTTAATCGACAATATTTCTTAGTCAGGTCTAATAATGCTCAAGACTGTTTTATTTTTATTTGTTAGCGTGGTTGTTTTTTGAAACTTAAGGAGCGCTCCGTACCGCTGTGGGAGCTCCAAAAATTGAAGCTGTGCAGCTTATACTTCTTCAGATATGCGGGCACCTACAGATCGTGCGTGGTTATCTACAGCATTCCGAGAGCTTTACGATTTCGAAGTATCCAAAGCATATACTCCGAGTAACGCAGTCACTCCAGTCAAGTGTTTATTAGCGTACGGCACTCGCTCCTGTGTGACGTTACGCTCGATTTACTAATTGGAGTTATAAGCATTATTAGTAGGTTCTACTTGTCCCCTTTCTATACCTTCCTTACGACTAATGCCGGTAAAACAAGCAATGCTTTGATTGCAGGAACGACTCAGTTGGCAGCCCTTTATTAGTTTCCGTATGTTTATATAGAGCTCTTCCTTTTATAAGCGGTGCTGTCTTGGTCGTGAACAATGCCAAGATGCATACTATATATTGGTCAACCCCATTTCCGCCGTTTTTTTTCCCTTTCGTCTAATAAATATATCCATGTATACATCCATATATCCAGCTATATATAGCCATGCGCATGCCTCGACTTATGTCCTTGCACTTGGCGTGCATGTGGGTATTTCGTAGATCTCAACAACACTTGTACCTGCCACAATCTGATGTCGTGGGTGAATGTGTTGTAATTATAAAAATTCAACGTGTACAACGAAACATCGAAATTGCATTTGTTTTCCTTTTGCGTGATGACTGCAGATTTACTAGGACGTCATTGGCTTCGACGTCAACGACGAGCGGTGAATTCCTTGTTAATGGGACTTATTTGGGCGAATTTGTGAAGTAATGCGCGCGTTCAAGGCACGCTGGACAAGAGGAGCGTTAAAGCCATGTTGCTTTGTGCCTGAACTCCAGAGACCTAGCAGCTTGTCGATGAGACACATTAGCGCCTTGGGTCGGTCTGGGGCGAATGGGGAGCAGAAACACCAGATGTGTATCCGACTAAACCGTTCATTATACGGTAGTTTCGATGCCCAGTAGGTCCGACTGGATCTTCAGACAAGTAGACTTTCTCATTGAAATTTTTAACACGTTATGTAGATGACGCACCCTGTATACAGTATAGGCATTTGAAGAAGCATGTGCAATGTCACTTTTATTTAAGGTCATTCAGGTTCGGTAAAGGCAATCTCTGGCGCATGACAAAGTACGTCAACCAAGCCATGGATTTTAGCCCCCAGATTTCACGAAATGGGACTACTACTACTACTATACGTCTGACTCGAATTCGGTACGCGAAAGGTTGCACCCGTGAAATTAAGGGGCTTTACAGTACACGTGAAAATAGCGATATATACTCTTGGTCACACACCAAGTGTGCAATAAACATTGCGCACGGTCTTAGCAACTTCGTCCGGCTCCGCTGGAATGGAGGGGAATTCCAGTTTAAAAAATGTACCGAGTGCAACGAACGGCGCACGTGGACTCGGTTCAAGGAAACTTGGTCATGGTCACCGGATGGTCGGTTTCCTTCCTTCCAGTAAAGTAACGCTTTCTGTGAGACGTCAACATTTACACGGTGTTTACGAAACACCTTCGTTATAATGACACGAGCGTAATTTAGTCAAAAATTTAAAGGGAAATTAGCCCTAAACCTATCGACCGATTGCGGCAACATCGCGCAAGATTCCGTCCAATCGATGCTGTGACAAACTTCGTGACTTCGAAAAAAAAGAAAAAAAGAAGTTATTGTAATAATTTCTTTTAGATTGGAACTTTCTGCCCCAAATCCTCTCCAAATGAATTTACTCCGCAACTCTTAATTCGTTTATTCATATTGTGGTAGTGTGCTTTGTAGGTAAATATAATTTCTGCGCGCGATCGCGAGGCCCCTCCAATCTACGATTCGGCATTTTTCGGGCAAAATCTAATTCCACGCGATGTCCGAGCGCAGAAGCATACAGTAGGCTGCACCATACGTGCTCCTAATACTTTTGCAGCTAATTCTGTGCTGCACAACTCTGGAAGTTCCCGAGGATGGGATCCGTTCGAAGAAAACCCACGCATTTCTTCGTATATATAATGACAGCGTCCGATTTTGACCTCCATGATTTGCCAAAGCCGTTTAAACCGAGAAAGTGAGAACGCTACATCGACGTAATGTACAAAAAAGAACTTAGCAAAAGCAAGAAAGGAAAGAGAGAGAAAAAACAAAGAGGGGGAATGGGACTTCCCTAGGTGTATTGCAGCGTGAAAGTGGAGAAACGTGAGAGGAGGTGATGGAGCAAAAGAACTTTTCGGAACTTGCAGACTCGTTAGTCGGCAGACCCTGAACGCGTTCATCGTAGCCGGAGCTTTTCGGCCATATACTTCGGAAGTTCTAAAAATAAGGACAAACAATGCTTATTAGGATATTTACCCTTTTGGTTTTCGTGGTCCGAGGAATTCCTAGTCAACGTGAGTATAGCGTTTATATATATTTGTAGACTTCGTAGTTTCCCTTTGTGTTGCGGTTGATGAGATGAGCGGAGGCGGGGGAAGTTCGGTGGGGGTGCAGCAGAATTGGTCGAGCGAAGAGATGTTGACGCGCTCGACCGGTAATCAAGAGGTGTGGATTCGATCCCTGTGGCTTTTTCGACGACTGCCATATTTGAAGCTTCCATATTGCTAGGCACTTTGAGGATTGTGTGGTGTTGTTCTGCTTGTGCGCTCCAATTATTTTCCATTGTGGTCGAATTTAACCTCCTTTTTCTATCTACCCGAATTGCATTTGTCTTGCTTAAGACGTAGTAGTAATAATAGTTTTTCTCTAGTAGTTACAGTGGTTAGTGTTGTAAAAGGTGGTCCTGGTCCGTAGTACAACTTTTAGTAATCGGATTAGATTTACACGTTAGGTGACTCAACCTATTTGCGTGGCGACATGATGCAAATGCCGCAGGGTAGTATTCTTTTGATGTGCGCCAGAAATCTCCGATACACGCGGTGCTGAAATCAATATTTACTTCCCCCACATTGCCACCGTCCTCGGCAGGGATCAAACACTACTTTAGTTGTACTAAGGCAACACTCCTCGTCCTATATCAGCTGTAGCAACGGTGATATTGATACTGATTTCACTATTAGTCCGGTAAACGTCAGTCACCGGACATGTTTCAGTACGGTCCTTGCCCCTTGCGCTATCCTAGTCCAGTACTAGTCAGCATTATTATTTCGCGTAGTATTATGTGGTAGTACTGCTAGCGCTGTGTTCAGTATTGACTGATTGACTGAATTTTCTGTGTAATGACTCAACAGCAATGGAATTGTCATATTGCGCCAAGAGAATGATAAAACATGGACATGGTGATTTTTCTTGCTCTTTGTAATGTACCTAAACGCGGGACTCAAGATATGAAGTACGTACAGGAGAAAGAGGAGCTGCATAGGATAGACCTCTACCCGAGAAACGTCACCATGACGTTGATAGACAGACTGAAACCGAAACAAATCGGAAAGGGGGGGGGGGGTTCAACGAATGGGCACTCGTTCGCTGCATCCTGTTGAAAGAAAAGTAGGTCCGAAGGTCGCGTCCCTTTCAGGGACCATCGTAATCCCATCAAAACCGTGGCTATAGGGCGCGACCTTGTTCACCCCTAGTTTCCAGCCAGGGTTGCCAGATGCCAAACTGGTCTCCCGCAAAAACTGATTCAGAAAATAGCCCAAATATAGCCAAATCACGCCAACGCATAAAAGAAAAAAATAGCCAAAATAGCCAAAAGTGTTTTCGTTACTCTGTTCACGAAACCAGGAGAATATACAATCATGCAACTTCTCCTGGATTATGGATAGTCGTGTGGATACAGTCGTCGTGTGATCGCGTGCTGTCGTCCGAGCGCATGGCATGAAACGCTGGTGTAGCCCAAAAATAGCCAAATAGCCCCGCCAACTGCCACAAAAAGTAGCCCCATTTGGCGGTTTATAGCCCAATCTGGCAACCCTGCTTCCAGCGTAGTTCAACTCTACCAGATTGGTGGCGCTGACGAACACTATGACGTCATTTGTTTTCAAATAGGGAGAGGTCTATCTTGGGGAAAAGGAGGTGACTTTGCATTATGATAAAAAAAAAAATGAACGCCTAGGAAAGCATGGCTAATCAAAGTAAAGATGGAGAAAGGAATTTTAGACAGTTTCGTGCTTGTATAGCAAACACTTCAGCGAAGGACACTGCGAGTATCCCGTCGGCATCAAAACGTTCGGGGGCAGATTTGTCTGTGACAGCTCCACAAACTCATTTGTGTTGTGAATGTACAGCACAGCAACTATGTTCTTTCATCTCTAAGTTCTAGGAAAGCAGAGCAGTAAGGAAATTAAGGGCAACCTCCAACATTACCTTGACATGCATTGCATGCGTGGATCTCTGTCACCCGTCACTTTGCCGGAACTGAGCGGGGAATGGACGAGAAGTCCCTTCTGGCCGTCCGCAAAACTTTTGTGCAGCCTTCCTGTCCTGCATATTGTTGGGATCCGGGATATCCCGGGACTCCCGGCTGTTTCTCGCACTCTAAAAACAGAACTTCACCGCATAGCACGTTGTGATCCAATCATTGCCACGAATGATACGGTTATCAGTTCTGGTTCGAAGATAGAGTAGGGCGTACGCCTTTTTGTGTCAATTTGGATATATGATAATTGACACAAAAGGGCGTACTCCCTCCCTCTCTCCCTTCGAATCAGAACTGATAACCCTATCATTCGGGGCAATGATTGGAACACAGTGCGCTATGCGGTGAAGTTCTGTTTTTAGAGCGCACGACCTGAAATCCCCGGAAATTTTCGAAAAATCCTGGGATTGTGGGATTAGCTGTGAATAATTTCTTTCTTGTTGTCGTTTTTCCTTTTGTAAGTTTGTCAGATGAGCTCAGCGTCTACATCGCGAAGGTAATCATATATCCCTGCAGTGGATTCCATGCCACTGTGGTGTAAAAGGCAATTACGAGACCGATAAAGTGGCAATGGCTGGCCACGAGCCCCAGACAGCTGTGCCCACCGCTGTCGATGGGTGACAGGAGGACGCTATTAGCTGCTCGAGGGGGGGGGGATTTATTGGCAGAAAGGTCAGCCAAGGCAACACACTGGCTTGCTATTACGTAAAATCAATAATTATAATAATTAAAAAAAACACAGCTCACAGGGAGCCCAGGAGGCCCGAATCCCGCGGAAAGCGGAGCACCGCCTTTGTGACACTCCACTGGCTAGCTCTCTGCACGGGACCAAGGCGTATTCCGAGTGCTCGTGTTCAGCCACTGGCACAGCAGTAGGGCGTCGGAACATCACGAACCAATCTCTCGTGTATTGGGCAGACCCACTTTTTTTTCGTCTTCCTTCCAGTTTACCGCGCCATTTTACCCCTCTCTTGAGTAGACGCCACAGCAATATGGCTTTCACACCCTAATTCAAACGTATGATCCGATATTGTGACACAAACCTCTGCTCCATTACTCTGAGAAATGAACTTCACCGCATAGCATGCTCCTAGTCAACCATAATCTCGAATGATATCGTTATCTGCAGGGCAGATAAGGCAGGTCTTGTGCAACGACCCATCTACCACTTTGCTCTCCCCGATGAACTCATGCACCCTCTACGCATCTCCACCCTGCATCCTCTATCCTCCATCTGTCCTTCTTTTTTTCTCTCTGTTTTTGTTTTTATTTTATTTTTTTGCTATTGTCGTGACGACGCCCACTTCTCTGTGGCCAACAACAGTGGGCCGATCCTGCCATTACCCCCCCCCCCCCAGGGCAGATAACGATATCATTCGAGATTATGGTTGGCTTGGGGCGTGCTATGCAGTGAAGTTCATTTTTAAGAGTGTACCTGCTGTGCTGTGGCGGACACCACACCCTGGTGGAATGTGAACTCTACGGCACGGCAAGGCAGACATTGCGTGATGCACTATCTCGTATCAGCAAGAGACCACTAAACTGTGCTGCACTCTTGGGCCCCTATATGAAAACCCTGGTGCCGCATCATCGGGTTCTTCACTTGTTCATGGACTTTTTGTGGTCCATCAGGTTGCTTCAGACGCTTTAGTGTGTGCGCGTGTTTTCTATTATTCTCTATTCTCTCACCTTCTTCGTGTTCTGTTCCGCACATGCAATGGGGTAGGGTACCTCACCGCCGCGGTGAAACGCCTCATGTCATCATGATTATCTAGTTGTTGTTGTGACCATGCGCAACCAAACGGTGTACGGCAACCACATTACTGTGCACCGCATTGTCGTCTTACAAGTATGCCCTGCCTCCAAATTGTTGCCTCTTCCCTGTTGCACTTTTGAAGTATATCGAAATTAAGACGTGGTACCAGGGCCTGAGAGTTTACCGCTACGCCGGTACACAGAACAGAACGCGGTTTGTTTCGTCGACAAGAAGTTTGACAGGATGATGGGAAGATTCTGAGAGGGCACGAATATCAGGCACGTCTCAGATTTCCACATGCCAGAGCCTCACCAGCTTATTTTACAATGCTGAAGCTGAAGTTCCGCCTTCCGGTTCGCACCCTGCTTTGCACGTGCATGATAGGTCGTCGCCCTTTGTATCCCCGATTACCACACGCACTTCGTAAGGATCCTGGCTCAGTGCTGATGTACGGCGCCCAAGTGCAAAGAATGTCGTGCACACAATGTCGTCGGAAGGGGCATAAATACATTTTGAGTATTTAAATATAAATACAAAATGATTTGTTGAAAGAGGTGTTTAAGTACTCTGCATGAATACATTTCAATGTAAGTATTTCAAATACAACACACACACACACACACACACACACACACACACACACACACACACACACACATACATTGGATGGTGATGGGGTGGGCAATTCACCGCCGCTGAGGTGGTACACTGCCTTATTTCGCGTTGGGAGAGGATGAAGGGATGATGATGGGGGCTGTCAAAGAGCCTTCGCCAGACCGGTACAGTATTTAAATACCGTATACTACCATAAATACTTTGAGGAATATGATATCTGGAACTACAGAAATAGCGATGATCATAACAACAAATCAGCAAGGACTAATAGCATTTATTTGTTAGATTATCATGGCGAGTTTAATATTAGAGACCTCTCAAAGACTGCATCTTCTAGGCATCTTCAGTTCGGCCGCAGAATCGAATTAGCAAAGAAGAACAGCCTCTCCACAGGCGTCGATGATCAAAGGCTCAATGAGACACTTCGTACAACAAGGTAGTCGGGTAGTAGTAGTAGTAGGGTAGGTAGTAGGTAGACCGCAACAACAGTGAAGCAATCGTTACCTAGAAGAGTTTATCGCACGCGCATGTTAGCGAAAACTCCCACTACTGCGCAACTATGGGGACGCAGGATCACTTCAGGCCCCAACTCTGCTTTGCCTTTCTTCCCGAAATATCAAATGCAGGTAACTCAGTGTTGTGCCGGACACTCAATTTAGGTAGCGAAATACCGCTACCCACTACCCTATTTAAAAGTAGCGCGATACTAACGGCGCTACAAATTTACGAACGTAGCGCGATACCGCTACCGCTACCAAAAAAAAGGTAGCGCAATTACCCTTCCGCTACTTTCTTGCCGAAGGCCTATGAATATGTGATTCGGCAGATTCAAAGATATGTGCTCTTGCTGATATTTTGTTTCTTGCGATCAGTACTTTCTGAAAAAGTCATTACACACTTGCATTCAACTTAAGAGCCAGTTGCCGCTCAAAGTTCGCGTCACTGAGTCTAACACGTTTCTCGGTGCGTATCGGCGCAAATACCGAAAAGTCGTTCGGCAGACGCACTTGACGGAACGGCGGTATTCAGCCTGAGGAACGCCCCGTGCACTCTTGGATAACCCTGCTTTAGCGACGTCAAATTAAAGTTATCTGGCACATAGATGTACTGAGTAAGCTCACGACCAGCTGGATCTGCTGTAGAAGTTGACTCCCCAAAAGAAAAGAAATCATCTGCGTGGAGCTCGCTCGTGGATTCCTCGGCGCGCTCACTTGAGGTGACCGAACACCTTAACACTTCGTTTACGGTGAAGCTGGTTACTTCCTTTCGTTGGTTTTCATCCGTGAACCATGAGAGCTTGAACCTCGGAATTAAGACAGCAGCGATTTGAAGGCTCTGGGCTGACATGAATCGGTCGAACCAAAAGTCAATACCATGTATCGTAACCGGTTTCGCAGTCCAATACGATACAAAGCATGTAGTAAAATCACCTTTAGACGCTGGAGTCTAGCGTCTAATTTATTTTATTTTCTCCCTCAAAAGTAGTGGTAGTGGAGGCGGTTCCGCTACTCAAAATTGTAGCGGAAATTAGTTTCCCGCTACAAATAACAAATGTAGCGGGATTACACCTCCGCTATACTGAAAAAAGTAGCGATTACAGAAGCGCCGCTACAAGTAGCGCCGCTACGCACAACACTGAAGTAACTATAAGCTTTGAGTAAGTATCTTGTGTATTTAGGAGCATTTATGAAGTATTTACAAAACGAAATACCCTAAACTTGGTATTTAGATATAATTATAAATGCATCTTTCAAGTTTGTATTTAAATACAAAATATAAGTACACTCTAAAAACAGAGCTTCACCGCATAACACGCTGTGCGCCACGAATGCCACGAATGATAGGATTGTCTCCTCTGACTCGAGGAGAGAGAGGGGCGTACGCCTTTTTGTGGCAATTTGGATATCTGGTAATTGCCACAAAAAGGCGTACGTCTCCCTCTCTCCTCAAATCAAAAGCGATAACCCTATCATTCGCGGCAATGGTTGGAGCACAGCGTGCTATGCGGTGAAGTACTGTTTTTAGAGTGTACCTGCATTTGTATTTCAAATGGGATTTTAATTACAATACGAAGACACATTCTTAAAAATAAACTTCACCGCATAGCACGCTCCTAGTCAACCATAATCTCGAATGATATCGTTATCGGCCCTGACTTGTTGAAAACTTTTTGTGACAATTATGAACCGCATAAGCGTCACCAAAAAGGCGTACGTCTTCTGTTTTTAACAAATCAGGGCAGGCAACAATATCATTCGAGATGATGGTTTGGTTAGGAGCGTGCTATGCGGTGAAATTTTTTTCTAAGAGTGCAGCTGAAGCTTTTGTAGGTGACGTCTAATCGGCTTGAACTGCAACGACCGGCGACAGCTTATGAAGACACTTTGTTACATTGTTTATTACGGACGTTTGCTTTGTTTTCTTTTCTTAATCCTTTTTTTTTTCACCTTTTCCTTTTTCTTTTTTTGCGTAGCGTTGCAGATATAGCGTCTACTCATAGGAGACGAACAACGCGTGAGACGACATAGAAGGTTGGAGTTTCATTAGGATAAGTTTAAAAGGGTGCGCATATAACTCTGAGTACATTCGTACTTTTACGACATTTTTTTAACCTTTTAAATGAGGTGTCTCACGACTAAATGCCTTTCAACAATAATTATTGATATTGATTTTTTTTCGTCCCGCAAACTCCTTCCCGATATTTACTTGGGAACCGTTGCAACATCATGATTCCCCCCAATCGTCTCTTTCACGTACTTTCTATCGTCGCCTACTTTACGCGTCAAAAAATGAGCAGCCGCGAAATATGAACAAAGCTTTTATGATTCCTGTAGGTCACAACAACCAGAACGTGTACAAAGGAAATGTTTGCGCAGTGTTCCACATCTTGTACCATGGCACAGGGGGGAGCTAATAGGTTTGACTCATGTTTAAAGGTCTCCATTATCAGCTTTACTGCTAGCTTTATTCCGTCGACCTTGGACGTTATAGAAACCGCTCGGCATTGACGCTCAAGCGAATTAGTGAGCCGTAACCGTCCTGCACGCGATAGTAAACAGGAATAAAAAAGAAGCAAAAGGAATTAGAAAAAAATGCACTACTGCTCATGGATGAAAACGAAGAAGGGGTGAAAAGAGACCAACGAAGCGACAAGCGTGCAACTAGAAAAGTAATGCTTTCGGCGAGCAACGTACAAGTATTTGAAATGTATCTGTTCTCTTTTTACTTTCAAATATATGTATATACAGGGTGTCCCAGAAAACGTGTCATTGAAGTATAATAAAAAAACTACGCCACCTAGAATCACGCGGTAAACAGCATTTGTTCTTATTAGGTTTTTGCCACCTCCTAATGTGTATGTCATGTACTCCAAGTTTAATTATGTAAATATTTGCGAACTGAACTCGGAAATTTGACAAGTAAAGGTCACTTTTTTATCCCACCAATATGAAGAGCGTTCCGAGTTCACTCAAATTCATGATAATTCATTGTGATATTCACGAGCTATCCCATCGGAAAAAATAGCCGAATATCATGCTTTTCGGAGCACCGAACCATAGCGCGCGATGACTTTTTGAGCGCAATCGCTCTCAGTGCGACGAAAGGAGATTCCGAAGCCAGCCCACAGAGTGATAGAAAAAGTAACAGTTCCTAAAATTGGGAGAGGGAAAGCATTATCCCAGCGAAAGTCGGACGTGATAAGCCGTTCCTGTTTGATCTCTTTCTGCGATGTCGGGGAGGGCTGGGTTTCCAACCTCCTTTCGTCGGACTGACAAAGATTGCGCTGAAAAATTCATCGTGCGCTATTCTGTGCGACCTCCGTAGAGCATGATGTTCGGCTATTTTTTCCGATGGGATAGCTCCTGAATATCCCTGTCAATTATCATTAATTTGACTAAATTAGACACGCTCTTCACATTGGTGGGGTAAAAAAGTGACCTTTACTAGGCAAATTTCCGACTTAAGCTCGCAAAAATTTACTTAATTAAACTTACGTTACACGAGAGTCACATGAGGAGGTGGCAAAAACCCAGTAAGAACAAATGCCATTGACCGCATGACTCTAGGTGGTGTAGTTTTTTAATTATAATTCAATGACACGTTTTCTGGGACACCCTGTATATTGACGTTTGAAATATACGTATTCGTGAGGATCAAAAGAACAAATAGATAGATTCTGCAGAGAGAGAGAGAGGGATTCTGCAATGGGAGTTTTATGCTATTTGAGGTCTGTTTTCCGCTATGGCTTGCGTAGTTCACATGAGTCAGCAACTAACGTCGTTGCAATGTGTCTTGCACGACAAGGTTGGTTCGGTTTCAGATTGCAAATTATATTTTTCAGGGAGGGGACGCTTGAAACAAAAAGTCGATTGGACACCGTTCTTTCCCTTTCACTCTTACTACCGAATATTTGTTGTAATAAAAAAAGTCGAAATATATAATCTCGAAATCTCGGGATTTCGCGACATGAAATTATGCTGAAATCGCGGGATTTCGTGATCCCGGGCTCCGAACCCTAGAGCTGGCCATGCTGCATGGCGTGCTGACCATGTCACGTCGAGACTGGGAGGTACCCAGGTTCGAATCCCGGTTCCGGCTGTGCTGTCTGGGGGTTTTTCTGGGTTTTCCTCAGACGCTTGCAGACATATGTCGGCACAGTTCCCTTAGAAGTCGGCCCAGGACGCACATTCCCCCCTGGGCGTTAGTCGTGACGTTGCTCACCTCTGCGAGGCCGACAACGGCGAGCCCTTTCACCTGCACACCACACCAACCTTTTTCCAAACCGTACTCGCTTCTATCCCGTTGCAATCGACGCCGAAATGGTCGGCTCAAAATGTTGCATGAGTGGTTGCGACAAGAGATTCGTTACACGACGGAAACGGCACCTGCATGGGACTTCCTTTTTTGTTTCCTTCAAAACGCAAGGGAGAATGCAGGTTTCGAAGCAGACGGCAATGCTGGGTGACGTCACGGTGTCCTTCTCCTGACAAACAGCCGTAGTATGGAGCTCTTCGCAATTCGGTTTCGGTTGGTTTTTATCATCATTTACGAATTCATTACCTGCGCGAAGTGAATACGAACGTTCTATTCGCTATCGAGAAGGTGGTTCGTGTTCGGTATGATGCTCACCTATCTTTTTTTCTTTTTCGAATCCTTGCGGAGTCTCCCCCTTTAAAGGGGTTGCGACAGGTCAACCCACGTTATCCCATGCCGATAAACGTAAAAGACTGTTCTCTACGCCGATGTGATCCTGCATTGAAAGTTTCACGGCGAAGAGGGTAATGGAAGCAGAGGAAATGGACACCACGAATACCGAAACTCATGCGGCTCTGACATCACAGCCCGCGCCGCCGCCAGTGAGACAGCGCACGAGAAGTCACGTGCCTACTTCTGCCAATGGGAATGGACACAACTCTGAGCTCTGTGACGTCTGCACTTTGCTAGGGTGTGTGTTCGAGGGCTTGTATCTCGCTAAGTACGACACGAAAAAGAAGTCTTTCTTTGCTGAGTATTCTAGCGTGCAGTGCAATGCGTCCATAATGTAATGAATCACATCTATGAAAGTGTCTGAACCCCTTTAACAGGAATGTGCCGACGCTGCCATTTGTTCTTCGCCTCTTTGGTCATTTTTCTTCGTTGAGTTAGTGCTTCATCAAACGCAGCAAGAGTGTCAAAAGTCCTGAGATCGTTGGCAGCTTACTGCTTTGCCTCGAGAGCTCGATCCTGGTCGAAGCAATGGGTAGAAAAAATAGAGCGCCATTTAAACGGAGAGTGCCTGTTCCAGTCCCCCAAGGCTCCACCTCATGGATGGATGTGACCTCTAATGTTGAAATCCGCAGATGTTTCTCGTGCGGAGGACCAGAAGCCAATCGTCTGCTACTACTATGGCTGGGCCAACAATCGCCCCCGGCCCATGAACTACGACATCGGTGATATTCGCGGTAACCTGTGCACCCACGTGAACCTGGCGTTCGCGGCCATCCACCCAGAAACGTTCCAGCTGCATAGTGTTATTCCCAGCTATGCCGATAACGCAAGTATGTGTACGGTTTCTTTTAACTTTGCCAAAAGTCACCAACCGTATGGCTAATGTATAATTGTTGTCGCCCTGGAGTTCAGCTCGCTACAAGGAATTCACCTCTATCAAAGAAAAGTTTGTCTTCGTCAAGACTCTGCTATCTGTAGGAGGATGGGAATACGGCAATGGCGTATTCTCTGAGATGGCACGCGACGCTTCATACAGGTAAGAGGCCCGAAGATGGTTCATCAGGGTGCCTCTCTAAAAAAGGTTTCTCTACAAGTGTTCTTGGAAGGTATTCCGGTGGCTGACCCAGTGATAATCTGTTTCTGTGTCCAGGTTGCGTTACGCTGGACTCTCCAGAGCACCTATAGGTTTTTAGAGTAGTAATGCAAGATTATACAAGGTCCGTTCGCGTCGTAATTTAAAACCATAAAATTATCCACGTCGAAACAATAGTCGCGCATGTGAGGCGGTATACATGTTGGTCACATTGTTAGACTCATCTGGGACTCGTTTCTAATAACCATTATAATTGCTCTACGACACAGTTGAAGAACCCTCTATAGAAGAACCCTGAAGAACCGTTCCAAGAACGTTTCGTTTTTGATATCGGAATGTAAAATTTGTATCGGTCACGATGGAATGGTCTTTATGCTGTTCAGCATTTCCTCTTGGTTTTTGTCTCTTTTAGGTATCGCTTCGTAAAAAGCGCCCTCGTTTGGCTTCGGGAATATGGATTCGACGGACTGGACATTTCATGGCAGTATCCGGGGAAACCTGACCGTGGGGGATCGGCCGACGACAAAACAAACTTCGTTCTGCTCATGAAGGTAAATGTGCCATCCAATCGAGTCCAATACGATGGACCGCCATGGCGGTATGAAGTAAAAACACTAATTAAAATCCAACGACGAGCGCATCCCACGATTAACCATCCAAGTAGCGGCTATTATTATAGATACAATCCGTCAAACATCGACTTCCAATGTTGACATAAATCTCTTGCACAATTTAACGCGAATCAGCATCCATTTTTTCTTTACTCTACATTGCTCGCAACGCGTCGGGCTGACACCATCACGACAATTGGTCGCCATCGAGTTGGTACAGGTGAACATCTCTCTTGTGTGTACCTTATCTTCAAACCGGAGTGTCATGTTCAGAGCTACATGCACTGCCCAAGGCACTCGGTTCTGTGGGAATCATCGAATCCTCCTTAGTAGACATTATCTATCTCATGGGCGGCTCACAACACCGAAGGTTGTTCAGGAAGGACCCCGACCTTTTCTTCGGGACGCAGGGCTGCACCCCGCCCTTAACGTACTTTACAACCCTGAGGTACATGCGGTGTGCCCGTGTGTAGCACACCGCTTCCATGGGCGCTCCCTAACTAGGGGTCTGTGCACACTCTCCCCATATGCGCAATCCCACGTACTAAAGGCGTGTCTGTTTTGCGCCCCAGCTCTTAGCTCGAGCGACTGAGAGCGTACGCTATGCAAAAGAAAACGACTTTTTTTTTTCTTTTATTTGAGCAACATGTCGCGACTCTTCAAACTTTATGCAAGGGAAAAGTCTCAACAAAATATTGGTTGGTTGGTTGGTGTGGTGAAAGAAAACAACAACAACAAAACAAATATGATGAAGCCATTGGGATATTTCGATGAAAATGCCCAGCATCAATATATAACGATTTCTCTTCTCCAGTCTAGCATAGATTTCGTAAAAAAATTTCGTGTACCACGCAATGTGTACGCAATTCGTGTACCACGCGATATCGATATATCATGACCTCGCATCCCATTTCGATATGCATGTTCGAACGCACCCTGTCTTTCTGGATTTCAGAACGGCGTTCGACACTGTTGCTGTCCTGGCTCGGGAATTATTTGACCCATTGCGAACAGCGCGTTGTATTAAACGGGTCACCTGCAACTCCCGTCACATCGGGTGTTCCAGAGGGTTTAGCTTTATGACAGCTCTTGTTTTTAATCTATAATAATGATTTAGTTAAATACTGTTGATTCGGGTATTCGGTTATTTGCAGCCGACTGCGTAATTTATGGAACTATAGAAACTGAGGACGATTGCAGGGTACTTCAGAGTGACTTGACCAAAATTGAACTAGGGTGCAAAAATTGGGGTATGATTTTAAACACGTCTAAATGTAAACGTGCTGCTTTTTCCTCCAATAATTACAGGTTCTTTTACCAATTAAATAACATGATTCTTGACACAGTGGGTGATTATAAATATCTGGGCGTTACCTTAAGTAAGGACTTGAAATGGGACAAACATATATAAACTGAATTGTAAACAAGGCCTGTATAACATTGCGTTTTGTAAAAGTGAACTTCAAAAGGGCTTCTAGAGATATCAAAGAAAGTGTCTACTACTCATACGTCCGCCCGTCCTTAGAACTTTGTAGCGCGGTTTGGGGCCCCTTGAAATAAATCGTAGGCGAAAACTAGAAAAATTATAAAACCAAGCGACTAGATTTGTCTGTAATAATTACTCTCCTTAGATCTATACACCTTAGATCCATGCTGGGATGGCCTTTACTCGAATGCTGTAGGAGACAATCTCGATTGAAACTTTTTATCAGATATGTCACGGACTTCAGGCATTCCCCGAGGGCATTATCTTTTTGCACCGAGCTACACTTCAGAACGTGTCAACCATGATTGTGAGGTTGAGCCCTATCGTTTTCATATGTCCGTTTTCAAAAAGTCTTTTTTTTTTTCGCTAAAACAGTTGAAGAACGGAATAGACTTCCACGCGACCTTGTCTCTTGTTCAAGTGCCATCTTTTGTGAAAAGCTATGCACACTTGTGACAGAATGATTGAATTGTTATTATTGAGTTGTTGGGTTTATCAAATTGATCTCACATGTCAAGATTGCAACAAGATGAAAGCCTCGGCCTCGGCAAGACGCCTCAGCCTCGGGTTGGTCCGTCTGAACGTGTCATAGATGAGATCGCCTACGTCATTTCCACAGGAGTAACAGTGAAAAAATTACCCGGAATAATTTCGTTTCCTTTCAATGGCAGGACCTGCACAACGCATTCATGGCAGAGAAGTTCCTGTTGACTACGAGCATTCCTATTGACCCAATTATTTTGCAAAATGGCTACGACGTTGCGTCACTGTCACGGTAATTATCTCTCTGGATAAAGACGCAAGGTTTATGGGAGTTTTTAACTCGCAGATACGTGGATTGGTTCAACGTGTTCGCACATGACCTCAGAGGACGATGGACAGGACGAGCGGATGTTCACAGTCCTTTGAAACGACGACCTTGCATAGACGAAGGCTACTACAAGACACTCAATGCTGTAAGGACACCTCTTTTATGTGTGGAATCAATACAAATGAAAGTTATTTATAACTATTTACGGCCATATGTAATGGTGGCTATCTTTTAGGAAGATGGATTGAAACTCCTCACGAAACTGGGCGCTCCGAAAGCGAAACTGATGGTCGGCATTGCCTTTTACGGACGCACATATGTTCTTCAGGACCCAACAGTTAGCTATCTCGGAGCCCCGATAAACCAACACATTCTTGCTAAGCCTGGACCATTCGTTATGTCCTCCGATGTTCTAGCCTACTATGAGGTGAGTACCTGGAAGTGAGAAACTTGTTAGCCCGGATTCTCGTTAACCCAACAGTGTTCATATGCTCATACCGTATGACACGACACCGGTTATGGTTATGTCCAACCTGAAATGGCTCATCACCAATTTTTATATAAAAAAAAGAACAAACAAACAGGGCACTTCATGGTTGCACAAAATGCCATGTTCAGCATTTACAACATTGTTTAGCGCTATACCTTGAACACTTCAGACAGCATGAATTAGTCTTCATTGTGTGAACACGAATACAAAAGTGCTCTAAACGAACTTGTTAGCTCAGAGAACGGCGCTACAGATAACCCTTTCTGATATACATGCATATATCTCTAATTGTCGTTACTGCCATGCTAACGTTGCCTTCTTTTGCTGAGTCATTGCCAAAACACAGGATGAAAATACGTCTTACAGAGCTATAGATTCTGAGCTTTGGTTATACTCCTCCTTACTCCTTACTCCTACTCCTACTTACCTCCTTAACAGCACGAAACACGTATCAGGGCTGACAAGAGGGATGTTGCCTTGTCAGCGCTTGTGACATTTATTCAGAGCTGTGCGTTGGAGCCAGTCTATTAGGACAATGTAATTCAGTCTATTAGTGCGGTAATTCACGAATAATAATAATTCACGAATAATAATGTGGTAATTCACGAATAATAATGTGGTAATTCACGAATAATAACTATCGGCCTTTGGCCGATAGTTATCGTGAAAGTGGGGGTGGGGGTTCTCTTTTATATTTATTTTTCATGGGGAGGCTCTGTCTATGGGACGGTAGCAGAATTTGTCGTGTGACTAATTCGACCTCTCCCTAGTATTTTCAACATCAACACCAACACCAACGTATCAGTGACTTGATCATGAAGAGCGCTAGGACTGGATGACGACTGTTGACTGCACTTTACGTGAGGTGTTTGTGGGTGAATGTCGGAATTGTCTCGCCATTGTTGGCCATACGAGAGTATCGTCACGACTATAGCCAGAAAGCGATGAAGGGTGAATGCGTGAAGGCTTGGAGGTGACGTATGTACGGGATGAATGAGTGCGATGCGCACTATGGATCGGCATGCGTTACACTTTGAGGTCTTTCCACAAGTTATGTTTCCTAGAGAAAAATTCAAGAGGTTGTGAGTAGTACTTGTAGGTCGTTTATGTGAGTGGCGTTGGCGATGGAACTATTTGTCGTAGTTGGCGTATGTGAGTAGTAATAGTGGGAGCATCAAGCTAGTCACTCAAACAAGTCATTTGTTTTAGATCTGCATGAAGTGCAAGGATGGAACCTGGACACGAGGCTACGACTCCGAGGGACAATGTCCTTACGCCTACAGTGGTGACCAATGGGTAGGATATGAAGACCCAGAGAGCGTTTCTGCGAAGGTAATTCGTGCGATTAGTCAACGCCATATAGATCAAAGAATGTTTTCGCAATTGTGGCTATGTATTTAAGAATGACACGCAATCACAACCAGCCATAGCCATACAGAGCAGTTACCTGAAGCTACACACAGGTCTTTAAAACCATCTGAAGCGGTTAGCTGCAGAGGGCAACACTTTTCCGGACCATATAGAAGAAGAAGGGCAGGTCCTCTTTAATCTTGGTGTTGATCCTTTTACTGCATTATGAGAGACTTCTCTTTCGCGAAGCTCATATTGTCACGAAGCGAAATGGGTCGGCGAGTCGGCGAATAAACAGCGAACGGTTTATTAGACTACTTGGTAGCAAAACACAAGAGTGATAACTCTCTGAACACAACTGAGTCCAAAGAATGAATGCTCCAGCTTGGAGAGCACAAGCATTTAAGCGTCGCGCCGAAAAGTCTAGAAACAGCACGTGCGTTTGCCAGAGAGCAGACGATGTGTCTGGAAGCTTCTTGCTTCTTCTTCAGCATGCGCCGGGATGAGATGTACCGTTTCGTGCCGGTCCTGGAAGTTTCGCGATGATGATTCGTGGCATTGCCCCCTCCGTAGACGGGGCATCGTCTCGATGCCGTTTCTTCTCCTTCTTCTTTCTTTTTTTTTTCATGTTGTTTCCTTCCAGCCAGTCTTCAGCGCTACCTGCTGTAGTACGGCTTGAGTCGAACGACGTGAACTATTTCAGTCCTCGGGGGTCGTCGAGAGGGAACGCTGCCCTCAGGTACCACTTCGTAATCCAGCTCTCCAATGCGTCGAAGTACTTTGTAGGGACCGAAGTACCGCTTCAGTAGCTTTTCGCTCAGGCCTCGTCGTCGAATCGGCGTCCAAACCCATACCAAGTCGCCTGGACTGTCGCCGCAAATTGTATCTTCTTTCATCGAGGAGTTGTTGTTGGCCAATCCGTAGTCTGGCCAGCTGGCGGGTTTCTTCTGCTCGCTGTGTGAAGTCCAGAGCGTCGTTTTCCACATCACTGGGTTCGTGGGGCAGCATCGCGTCCAGCATAGTCGATGCGTCATGGCCGTGTGCAAGGCGGAACGATGTGAATCCTGTTGTTTCCTGGACAGCCATGTTATAGGCGAACGTGACGTAAGGCAGTATTTCGTCCCATGTCTTGTGCTCGACGTCGACGTACATCGAAATCATGTCGGCAAGGGTTTTGTTTAGGCGTTCGGTGAGCCCGTTCGTCTGCGGATGGTACGCAGTTGTCCTCCGGTGAGCGGTGTGGCTGAGTCGAAGGATTTCTTGTGTTAGCCTGCTTGTAAATGCCGTTCCCCTATCGGTGATTAAGGCGGTCGGAGCTCCGTGTCGTAGTACGATGTTCTCGATGAAGAACTTCGCCACTTCTGTTGCTGTGCCATGTGGAAGTGCCTTAGTCTCAGCATAGCGTGTCAGGTAGTCGGTGGCGACGATTATCCAACGATTTCCGGATGACGAACGTGGGAAGGGCCCAAGTAGATCCATCCCAATCTGCTTGAAAGGCACAACGAGAAGCCACGTAGCGCCTTGTGGTGCGTGGTTTTCTTTGTAGAGGACACCATTACGTAGGGAAAAACTTGGGAGTGATCTTCTGAAGACGGGAGGAACATTGTCGGCGCGGCCCTATTGATAGTCGACGAGTGTCTTCAATTCGGGGTCGTTATACTGCTTGGTAGACATGGTAGTCGCGCTCATTAGACCGAGGAAGGCGTCGTCGTCCTCGAGGCTGTTGTCCTGTCGCTGGAGTGGTGCTCGGGACAGGCAGTCGGCGTCGTTGTGTTTTCTTCCTGACTTGTAAGTGACGGTTACGTCATACTCCTGTAATCGGAGGCTCCATCTCGCTAGGCGTCCTGAGGGGTCCCTTAAACCAGCCAGCCAGCACAGAGAATGGTGGCCTGTTACCACCTTGAACGGCCGTCCGTACAGGTAGGGGCGCAACTTTGTGATGGCCCATATGAGTGCAAGGCACTCTTTTTCGGTCGTCGAATAGTTCTTCTCTGCCTTGGTTAGCGTTCTGCTTGCGTAAGCGATGACACGTTCGACGCCGTCGTGAAGTTGAACGAGCACGGCTCCTAGACCATCGTTGCTTGCGTCGGTGTGTATTTCAGTTTCGGCGTTTGGATCGAAGTGCAAGCACGGGTGCGGTCTGTAGACGCGTCTTCAATTCATCAAACGCCTGTTGCTGGGCTTCACTCCAGATAAACGTGGATCCGTCCTTCGTGAGGGCATTCAGGGGTGACGCAATTCTTGAAATGTTCGGAATGAACCGTCGGTAGTAGGCGCAAAGGCCAAGAAAGCTTCGAACGTCTTTCACGTTAGAAGGAACACGGTAATTTGCGATGGCCGCCGTCTTCTCGGGGTCGGGGCGTACGCCGTCGCTGCTCACGAGATGGCCGAGAAATCTGAGTTCCTCGCAGCCGAATCGACACTTCTGAGGCTTCAAAGTCAGCCCTGCAGTTCTGATAGCCTCGAGGACTTGCTTTAGCCGTTCAACATGTTCTTCGAATGTTCTTGCGAAGACGACAACATCGTCGAGGTACACCAGGCAGGTTTGCCACTTCAACCCGGCGAGAACTGTATCCATAACACGCTGGAACGTCGCTGGTGCAGTGCAAAGGCCGAAAGGCATAACCTTGAATTCGTAAAGTCCATCCGGAGTGACGAAGGCAGTCTTCTCACGGTCCCGTTCGTCGATTTCAATTTGCCAGTACCCCGTCTTGAGGTTCATGGAAGTGAAAAATTTTGCGTTTTGAAGGCGATCGAGCGTGTCGTCGATGCGCGGTAACGGGTAGACGTCCTTCTTCGTTATCTCATTGAGTTTCCGGTAGTCGACACAGAACCTGAGTGTTCCGTCCTTCTTCTTCACTAGTACCACCGGCGATGCCCACGGACTGGTCGACGGCTGGATAATGTCATCTCTTAGCATCTCTTCTACTTGCGTTCGGATCGTTTCTCGCTCTTTGCAGGAGACCCGGTACGGCATGCGGTGAATTGGACGGGCCTTTTCGTCGACGATGATGCGGTGCTTCGCAATGGGCGTCTGTCTTACTTTCGACGATGCAGCGAAGCAGTCACTGAAATCGTTGAGCATCTGGAGAAGGGTTTGCTTTTGAGTTGTATTGAGTTGAGGGTTTACGTCGAAATGTTCGGCCTCGTGCTCCGTGGTGACCGCGATGCGAGCAGTGTCCATCAGGCAAACATCCGTGGTGGAGTAGTCTACGATGACGGCTATCTTCGTGCCGTTCGCCAGGTGTTGTGGCTCCGGGCGGAAATTTGTGACCAGGAGTTCGAATATTCCGTTTCTTACGGGCACAATTCCTCTTGCTATCCCAATTCCTCGTTCGAGGAGAAGTTGCGTGTTGCCTTCAGCCAACAAACAGCCAGTCGGTGCTCTCTCGCACGTAGCGGTCACAAGGACTGACGACAAGGGAAGCAGGTTGACGTGCTGAGTCGTCACGGCGGTTACGTCCGTGTTTGCGCGTTTCTCCGGGGTTATTCGTGCCCACCACTTGTCTTCTGCTGTTTCCGGCGTTTTAAAAGAGATAACTCCATTTGTGAAGTCGATGACTGCTTCGTTTTCGACTAGAAAGTCCATTCCGAGTATTACATCCCGTGGGCAGTTCGGCAAGACGGCAAAGCTGACGACGTACTGGATGTCACGCACTTGTATGACTGCCGTGCATCGGCCAGTCGGTGTTACGACGTGTCCACCAGCAGTGCCGATGTTAGGCTCCTCCCACTTCGTTTGTACCTTGCGAAGCTTCTTAGCCAACCTACCACTTATAACAGAGTCGTCGGCTCCGGTATCGACTAACGCAATCATCACATGGCCGTCGATGAGTACTTTCAGGTTATTGGTAATTTTTCGAGCGTCGTGTTGGTGCTGCGTTGCTGTTCGTCGAGTTGTGTTGTCCGAGTTGCTGTTCCTCGAGTTCGTCGAGGAATTGTAACTTGTCGTCGGTCCGCAGCTTCACCTCCCGGAGATGCAGTCTTCAGTTTTCCCGGTTAGGGCTGCGCCACACAGGTCGTCTTGCCGGTGACGGTGAACGTGCTCTTCCTGGCGACCTGCTGCGGTGGGGGACGCTCGCGGACAGGTCGCGTGATGTGATGTGATGTGATGTGAATAAAGAAAAAAATGGGGATGTAAGTTTCGACGAAGTCAAACTGGCTACCCCAGTACACTTAATACAGAAAGTTCAATCTGATGATGAGATGATGAAAACGCAAAAGGATGATGTCCAGAGACGAACAGAGATGATAATTGAGTTCAACATGTAGGTCAAAAGTTCAAGAGCTGCGCCCAAGTTAGAGTAAAGTGGCGGAATCACCGGGGGCACACACAGGACACATCACACACATTCACCGTGTCATAGGGTGTCCATAAGCCCTGTTGCATGCAAAAAGTCTTCAAGTGCCCTTAGCGCCTTGTCGGACGAAGGAGGACCTAATAGTTTCGTGATGTCGAAGGCTCGGGAGTCCAAACGAGAGAGGCTTGTCTCTAATGCCCTTCGAGCATCGACGTACTTCTGACACCTGAGAAGGATGTGTTCAACATCCTCTACAACGCCACACTCACTACAGTTCGGAGAGTCTCGCTTTCCAATTTTGAAGAGGAGACGTGCGCTGTACGGTACATTGAGCCGTAGCCTATGTAGGACAGTTGTCGTTTGTCGCGTAAAGGAAGGTGGTACTCGAAAGCGTAACCCTGGGTCGACCTTATACAGAAGCGAATCCCGAGCCGATCCTGTTAACCAGGAGGTATTGCACATTCTTTGTTTTAACTCGTTCAGCATTCGCCCCGCGTCACCCTTGGTGAAATAAATGGGCAACACCTGGGCGCGCCTTAGTTGAAGAGCCCGGCGTGCAGCAGCGTCCACAGCCTCGTTACCTGCAATGCCACAGTGGCTAGGGATCCACTGCATTTGGATGTCATGACCTTTTAAAGCTGCTGCATGGTGTGCGTGTAAGACATCTTGTGCTGGTGTCGCCAGAGATCCCGTAGTAAACATGGTAGCTAGGGTCTGTAACGCACATTTTGAGTCGCTATAGATGGTCCAGCGAGCAGCTGAAGATTGTGAGTTGATGAAACTTATTGCCAAGAGGACTCCATAAAGTTCAGCGGCCGTTGCAGAGGTGACGTGAGACAGCCGCACCGCTCTCTCAATATTCGCCTCCGGGATAACAAATGCACACGAGGAGCCGGATGATGTCGTAGAGGCATCCGTGAAAATCTGCATCCTGCCTGCGGAGCTGTTTAGTAGCTCAAGACTGAACTGACGAAGAACATGCGTTGGTATATCCTTCTTTCCCGGGAGTCCAGGCACACTAGTTCTTACGTCAGGAGGGTGCAGGACCCATGTTGGGATATCTGGTAATGCATGTGGCTTGTGTTTCGGAATAAGACCACGTTGTGTCTGGATAGCTTGGGTAAAAGAAGAGTGGTGACGACTCATAATGGCTCGAAGCTGAGGATGGCGATGGTGACGCGTTGCCAACCGCACGTAGTGGCGGAACGTTTCTTGCATCCTGAGAGCTGATACAGGTGGTTCCCGTGCTTCTGCCATGGATAAAGCGTTTGACGTTGCTCGAGGAAGGCCAAGACAGAGCTTGACGCCCTTTGCTAGGATAGACTCTAACACCTTCTCTGTGGTAACGGGGAGGTTGTGTAGCAAGGGGATGTGATGCGCAACCATCTGACTTATAAGAGATCGGTGAACGCTGAGCATTGCCCGAGGAGATGTGCCCCACCGGGAACCGCATAAGTAACGAAGAACATTAAGACGACTCTCAGCTCTTGCTTTTAGACAGCGCACCTCCGCTACCCATGACAAACTCCGGTCGAGAGTAACGCCGAGAAAGCGGTGATGTGGTACACGACGTACCTGATGATGACCAATTTGTAGCTGAAATCTTTTAAGATGGCGACGCGTAAAAGGCAGCATTACAGTCTTTTCTGAAGACAGGTCCATGCCTCTCTCCAGCAGGAAGTGCACTACGCGATCAAGTGAAGTCTGAAGGCGACGCTGTAAAGCAGGCCACTGCTTTCCCGATGACCATATACAGATGTCGTCTGCGTAGAGACTAACAAATACCCCTTTGGGCAAGAGACGAGGCAGGGCAGCCATGACAGCATTGAAAAGTAAAGGACTGAGTACGCTCCCCTGTGGTACCCCTGCTGACAATGTATGCAAACTCGTGTCGCCTTTTGCTGTTCTCACGAAAACAGACCGACCATTAAGAAAAGCAGCAATCCAGCGAAGAGCCCGGCCAGTGACGTTGAAACTGTATAGGTCGTAAAGGACATGGTTGTAGCTCGTCGTATCATATGCTCTCTTTATGTCCAAGAAAACAGCTGCTGTAAGCTCACCCCGAAATCTAGCTTCTTCAATGTGAGTGACCAAGTTTATGATGCAGTCTATCGAGGTCCGAGCCTTTCTGAAACCTGCCATTTCGGCAGGTAGCAGACGCCGGAACTCTAAGAACCACTCTATTCGGCGTAGGATAATCCTTTCCATGATCTTACACACGCAGCTTGTAAGACTGATGGGCCGAAATGACGTCAACTCTCTAGGTGATTTTCCAGGCTTCAGGACTGGCACAACTTGCGACGTCTTCCATGACGGAGGGACAAAGCCGCGTCTCCAGGAGTCGTTGATCAAATTCAAAAGTAAAGTGCGCGACGTCGGTCCCAAGGAGGCTATAGCTTTGTATGAGACCCCATCGGGCCCTGGAGCTGACCGCTTCGTGGACAGGTGGATGGCAGCCTCCAATTCCTGTATCGTGATGTCACTGTCCATATAGGGGTCTTCAGCTGGCTGTGTAAAAACAACCGCCCTATATGCGGCTTGTGCCGAGTCCCTGTGTGATGTTGTGCATGAAGCATCTGAGGGCCTAATAAAAAGCCTACAAAAGTCTTCCCCAACAGATTTTTCGGTCGTGCCCTGATGAACGGCTAGTGCTCCAAACGGCTTAACTTGTTCAACCGGGGAGCTTAGGCCCTTGATGATCCGCCAGACATGTCCCGTAGGTGTGTATGGAGATAATGTAGAACAGAGTGCTCTCCATCTCTGCTTGGCTAGACGTTGAAGATGAGTGCGAATTAGTGATCGCAGCCTGCAAAGCTCGCGGTAGTCCTCAATGCAACCCGATCTTCGCAGTCTTCTTTCCGCCCTACGACGTATTGTCCGCAACCTTTCGAACTCGGCGTCCACGCTGCGGTATTTGATCGGGCACGATATCTTTTTTGTTGCAGCTGCAATACTAGATGACAGCGCCTCGTTGAATTCGTCAAAAGTGGTGACATTCTGTAGAAGTTCCTCTGTCCTGCGTTTGAATACTTTCCAGTCTGTGATTCTTTCTTGTCGTGATCCGGCAACCATTGGGGAGTAAGAGATGAGTATAGGTATGTGGTCGCTTCCTAGTGTATCTAAATCCGTCCTCCAGTGCATGCGAGAAACCAGATCGGGAGAGCAGACTGTAATATCCAGGCAGCTTGAATAAGAGGGACCCCGGAAATATGTCGGTGAGCCGTCATTTAACACCACAGCACTGCAGTCTTCAATACATTGTTGAATCAGTCGCGCCCTTGAATCGGCATGTTGACTTCCCCAGCTGTTGCCATGGGCGTTGAAGTCGCCACATATGATAAAACAGAAAGGAAGTCGCTGGAAGAACTCCCTCATAGCATCTTCCGGGATGCGAATAGAAGGGGCGATGTATACACTAGCCACAGCAATCCTTCGTGTGCGGAGGAGAACACTGCAGACAACAAACTCGAAGTCCCCATCGCTAGAGGTGCACAAAAGGCTGCTAGGAATGTCCTTTCTAACACACAGCATAGCCCGGCTGGACCCCGTCGTCGAGGCAGAGACGTACGTAACGTAGTTTGAAAGCCGGAAAGAAGGATCCATTCGATGCTCGCTGATAGCCAACACAGGGAAATTGTGCCTATACACAAAATTGCGAAAGTCGCCTAATTTAGTTCGCATGCCATTAATATTCCACTGAAATACAGTAGTATGTTTGTACCTATCGGTCATTACTGGTCAGTGTGGTACGCTTGTTCAGCATCGGCTCCAGGGAGAGCAGAGCTTGCACCTCCGGAAGTTTAGATGCTCCAGGTATCGCTTTCAAGATTGAGCGCAGAGCAAGAATGATCAATGGCACGAGCATCTCAAGATTGACATTCGCTTGCGTCTCAGTGTGATGGGAGCTCTGTTTGCCGTGTTCCTGTTGGAGCGCACGAGCTGGAGTCGCTGGCGTGGCTGTTGCTATAGGCTCAGAAGGCACTTCTGGACTATTCTTCCCCTTCGCTGCAGCTTCAGCAAATGATTTTTTCCCCTTAGGGCGTGTGTGTTTCTGGTCACGTGTGCTTTTGTGCACCTCTGCTGGAGGAGGAGTCTCCCTTGGTGGCTGCTTAACGTAGGTAGCATTTGGACGAGTGAATACTTTGGTCGCTTTGGTCGCTTCCGTAAAAGCCCTCCGAGCGTGTGTAGCCGCCGCTGCCCGTGCAACTCTACACGCTCCGTACGACGCTGTATGTTTCTCTCCGCAGTTAACGCACCTTGGTTCACGACGCGCCGTGCAGGTTTTAAAGTGGTGCGCTCCTGCGCATATCTTACACTTATGGCGGACAGGTCGCGTCCCGAGCCAGCAGAAGCATTCTGCTGCCGTAGGTAGTCTTCAGTTGCGGCGGGGCGACTACCGCGCTGGGGGCGGGGGGCGTCGGGTGAAAAACCGGGAAGGCCAAGTCGTCGGTAGGGACATCGGCGATAGACGTGGTTGGCCTCCCCGCAGTGGTAGCAGAGCGGTCTGAAGTCGGGAGTCCGCCAAACGTCCGTTTTGCGAAACGGCTGAGAGTGTGGCGGGAAGCTTGGAGTAGGTTGGACGGGCCGAGGAGGCGTCCAACGGTTTCCGTAGTACGACGGACGAGTAGGTGGCACCTGTCTCACAGCGGCGGCGTAGGTTGGTCTCGGTACTTCGGCGTCGGGGTTGGCGGTTGACGATGTCTGGATTGCCTGCTGAACCTCGTCCTTGATGATCGCACCGATCGAAGACAAAGGGTCTTGAGCCTTCTCAGGACAGAGGAGAGCTCGTACTTCTTCGCGTACCACCTCTCGAATCAGCTGTCTGAGCGATCCGACGTCGAGGCCAGCGGTCGTGGAGAAAGCCTCGTAGCCTTGGTGTCGTTCGTTAACGGTAGCGCGAGAGAGCAGGGTCCTCTCAATGCGGGCGGCTTCGTCCAGAAAAGCGTCGGTCGTGGCAGGTGGATCCCGGGACAGTGCGCGAAAAATTTCTTCTTTTACGCCCCTCATGAGTCGCTGAACCTTCTTCTCCTAGGATGCTTTGGGGTCAGCTCGCCGGAAGAGCCGCAACACATCTTCGACGAAGCCTGTAACGCTTTCGTTTGGCAGCTGGATCCGTCTCTGGAGCAGATGTTCAGCGCGTTCAGCTCGTTGTTGAAAAGCGAACGCCTCGCGGAGTTTGCTTTTGAAGACGTCCCAGGACGTGAGCGAAGTCTCCCGGTTCTCGAACCATGTCTTCGCGGTGCCTTCCAGGGAGAAATAGACGTTGACGAACTTCTGGTCGTCACTCCAGTTGTTGAACTTGGCGATCCGCTCATAGTGGTCGACCCAATCGTCCACGTCGTCGTAATACTCCCCGCTGAATGTCTTCGGCGACCGTGCAGGGGCTATGGGCGCGGCAACAGGTTGCGCCACTTGGGTACTGGTCTCCGCAGTCATCTTCTTCTTGCGTTTAGGGGGTTCTAATGGACCGAATTCTGCAGGCAGACCGAGCTGTCTTCTGCTTTGTCGCAGTTGGTCTTCCAGCCCGTTGGACAAGGAATGCCCCGCACCTCCACCAGAAATGTCACGAAGCGAAATGGGTCGGCGGGTCGTCGAATAAACAGCGAACGGTTTATTAGACTACTTGGTAGCAAAACACAAGAGTGATAGCTCTCTGAACACAACTGAGTCCAAAGAATGAATGCTCCAGCTTGGAGCGCACAAGCATTTAAGCGTCGCGCCGAAAAGTCTAGAAACAGCACGTGCGTTTGCCAGAGAGCAGACGATGTGTCTGGAAGCTTCTTGCTTCTTCTTCAGCATGCGCCGGGATGAGATGTACCGTTTCGTGCCTGTCCTGAAAGTTTCGCGATGATGATTCGTGGCAATATATAACTTTTGGAATAATGTTTGTGATTGCAGGTCGATTTCGTGATGGACAACGACTATGGCGGCGTAATGGTCTTCAACGTGGACATGGACGACTTCCGCGGTGTCTGCGGTGGCAAGCATCCACTCCTGAACGTCATTTTCGAAAAATTTACCGAACGTTACCTCATCGATCCAAGGGTTGGCTAGAGAGCCTGTGTTGGGTTTTGTTTTCATCAACCATTCCTGTCTTTTATTACTATTACAAATACTGTGTTCAAATGAGGTATTGATTATGCTCATGACACTCAGCTGGGAGCTCGAATGGTTTGCTGCAAGGTTTCTTTGGAATCAGGGGTGATAAGGCGAAATGTCCGAGGGCAAACGCCCCCGAAGTTTTTTCTAACGTTGTTCTTCCTTTTACCCTCTCGCAAATACTTATCAAATAGGCCAAAACACCTTCCAGCAAAGAGGGCCAAAGAAATCCTAAACTAGTTCAGATGCGTGTGTCATCGTCCTCCCTACGGAACCGACCTCTCCCACACGCACTGCGATAATCCCTGGATGCGAGCACCGCCCCTGTGCACAACACCCAACTCCTCGAGACTGCTACTCCCCACTATTCATTGTCGCACCCTCTCTCTTATATGCCTATTTGTCAGAGCAATTTCAAATCGAATCAGATGGGGTGTGGTAGTTCACTGGGTGGCATAATTCCAGGTGGTACGAAGACGTGGCTTTTAAAATTAGTGTGCTAATGAACATGTGTGAACGTGATGGAAAAGTGAGGCCTATATATGCTACGGCGAAAAAATTAAAGGACAGTTGGATTGAGCAATGAAAAATGGAAATGACAAAATGACGGAATCGTACAACTTGTAGCGACTTCGGCGCTGCAATACTCGGTAGTCCCGCAAGGAGATCGATCCCCCCAACGTTTCAGATATGACAGGCCTTCCCATCTTGCAAGGAAAACGTGGTCAGCACCTGTAGAGAGCTCTTCTTGGAGTGTCTTGACTACACGGGACACCTTGCCCGCTGTACAGATAGCAAGATGGGAGTCCCTAGGCGACTCTGAACAACAGCTTTTCATCTGGCGGACCACAAGACTGATGATCCGCATGATGAACGCAGACGAGACAAAGTTTCACGAAAGTCCACGGGACGCCGAATACATGTGGACCTTCGCAGATTCTGCCAAAATTCTTTGGCTACACGACAGTCATAAACGACATGTTCGTTCGACTTGGGTGTCTGCAAAAGGGGCACGTAGAGTGGGGTACGATTATCCAGCGTCCCAGTCGGTCACGGGTCGACTGAACTTTCCAGGCAAATCTCCAGATTGTGTCCTGAACCTAGAACGGGAAGAAAGCTAGAACGGGGCTAGAACGGAAGCTAGAACGGGGCGAAAGCAGGCCACCGAATTTGCACACCTTGTATAGCGCGACGGGAGGATCCAGCTGTGGAAGCTACAAGAGTGGCCACACGGAGAGTGTGATGCAATTCCGGTGTCGACAGTGGGAATTGGAACGCAGACTTGTTAAAGAATCGCGCCATTGCGGAATGGAACCTTCCAGGTACCTCAGTTCTTGGACTGTTGCTCAGCTGGGCATCAGGCTCGAGGTGGCGCCGAAGGGGGCCTAGCTAATATTGCAGAAGGGCCTGCGCATGGGTATGCTCTGATGACAAAATGCATATTAAAGTAGTCGTATTGCCAACTGTGGGGTGGGATGGGACAGTACCCGATGCAAAACACCGTCCGTCCAGCACTGTTCGAAAGAGGATTCTCTTCTAGATTATCTACTCTTGTGCCTAATAAGGCATAATCTTTTGCTGGTGTTTGGTGAGTGGCGCGACTACGGACCCCAGCCCCCAGTCTCAAGGTGCTACCTACCGTGGCGGGAGACGGGATGTAAGGCGGAACGTAGAAGCTTTGAACGGTGACGTTCGCGGCCTTGGTTAAGCCCACACGGGTGGCAAGGACTCGAAAACAAAGTGTCATGAGGAGTAGTAATTAGGGCTAGAAGGCCTGGGATATATTGTTCACGAAAAAGTATGACAGCAGCGCACAATTCTGGTGCACAAGAGAGCTTGCAAGGTCGCTCGCAGAAATGCTCCTTCCCTTGGTCACGTCCGCCATCCAATAGTGAGGCACGCACCTTCTTTTTTCCCTTTCTTCTTGCATTTCCATTTCGTGCTGCAAATTTCGCATTTAAATCGCTGCTTTCCAGCCAATTCTCGGCAGCCAATAAAAGGTGCTGACGTACTTGACGTCACCACACGCCAGGAGTACCATGGGTGCCTTCTGAGCGCCCTTATCAAAACTAATTTGCGAGAAATTGCATTTTCCCGATTGAACTCCGAACCTCACGTTTGTTTACAGAAACATAAAGCGAATGCCGTACCCCATTCTATTGCAAAATACATTCACTGTTACTACAGTGATAATAGCAAAAAAAAAAAAAAAAATTACGAAAACCGTCGTTTTGAGGAATGCAAATGGCGCTCGACCGCGCTTAGATTTTCCTTCCGCTGCACCTTGCCTTGATGGGAATGAGAACTGAGCTGTGCGGACTGGTTTCGCGCTTCTAGACGACGTTTTTCGCGATTTTCTTTTTTCAACTGTTACCAAAGCTGCAAGGAATGCATTCTACAATGTCATTGGGTAAATCCGACGTGGATTGCAGTTCTATACAAAAAATGTACATATATATATATATATATATATATATATATATAAGAAGCGTGCGGTTGACTCGGCAAATTTCGGAGATCAATTGGAAAAATTCAACCTTTCACGAATGAAGTCTGATTAAAATGATCACGAGTCATGATGAGTCTTCCCCGAGGTTTTTTAATGCGCTTTTTTATCCCGTTAGGTGAAACACCCTATATATCCCCCCAAGTGCTCTCCATTTACCTTTAAAACTCAGCGACATTCAATTCCGCGAAGTTCGCGAAGTACCGCGACCTTCGATTCCGGAAGTCGACCTTCCGCGAAGGTCGATTTCTGATGGACCAACTGAATGTCTCAAACCAAAAGCAGTAAAAAACACAGACGCTATATTCATGGTGAGTTAATGCGCCAAGCAATTGCTCATTTCCGCGCTGTTAGTGTACACAGTCGAATTTAAAATAAGACACCCCACACTTCATTTTGATTCGCAGTCGAACAGGGCTCTGGAATTCGTGGAAGCTCGCGTGGCAAAGAGCATGTAGTACATGACTTCCCCGTGGAAGTTCTTTGAACGCTCAGGTTTCACTTCAGCTCCGCGTACTTACGTGGTGGAGGGTGCAGAAGTGAGCCGGCTCTCATGCTTAGGAGGACAGCATATTGGCTGACACGGTCTGCATTGGTGTCTCTCTCCTGGGATCAGCTCGAAGACGTGGATACTGGACTCCCTCGAATTATGTGTCATGCCGGCTACTGTGGGGGAATACGACGAGTGATCCTGAAAACGTCAGTAAGCAACAGCTATGCTGAGGGGACGTGGGACGTCGATGGTTTGTTGGGGAGTTGCTGATGGGCAAACTTACGTTGCAACCATTGCGTTTGTCGACACATATCGTCGTCGCTATCGGTCTTCTTGTTATTCTTAATTTGTTTTTATCGGGACCGCGGTGCTATCTGTCGTTGAATGTGGTATTTGTGGTGCCATATTTGGCAGCACACACCGTGAACGTAAGTTAATACGTAAACGCTAAGGTGTCAGGGTCAGCGAAAACGAAACGCGGCCAGCCATGCTCTCTTTGCCGTGTCAACAAGCGCCCAGGGCCAACGCCAACAAGGCCTTTCACTGTTTACAGACAGAAGGCACAACCGATAGTTGTCTAGAGCTCCCTGCGTCAGCGGCTACATGTGGCGCCACGCCGTGTCACTCATTTCACTTAAACCATTTCACTGCTTACCAGAGTTCGAGGTAACTCGTTACAAGTAACTCGTTACTGTAACTAAGTTCCTTTTTTTTGGTAACTTGTAACTTAACTCGGTACTTTTGCGCCGTGGTAACTTTCAGGGGAACTCGTTCCTTTTTCGAGTAACTTTGCCAAAGTAAGCCAAGTTAAGTTCCAAGTTACTTTTAAATCGCTTTGCACTCACGTCCACATAGTTTCTTGCTTTCTCTCCGGTTCCTTGATGGCATTTTTTGCCATAAAACGTGATATTCAATCAATGACAGTATTTTATTCAGGAAGTAAGAACCGCTGCCATTGAAATGAAGCTGAACCATTGTGCGCCCACAGGGATCGAGTAAGATGCAAAGCGTTCGAATAGACCTCTACCAGAAAAACGTCATCATGACATTGGTAGACAGACTGAAACCGAAACAAGTCGGAAGGGGAGGGCTTGGTCCCACGAACGGGCACGTTCGCTGTCTCTCATTGGAAGAAAAGTAGGACCAAGGGTCGCGTTCCTTTAAGGGACCATTTCGTAATCCCCTCAAGACCGTGGCTTTCGGGCTCGACCTTGTTCACCTCTAGCTTCGAGCGTAGTTGAATTCTACCAAATTTGTCGCGCTGTCCAACACTATGACGTCATTTGTTTACAAACAGGGAGAGGCCTATTGTTGGACATCAACGAAAACGATCTAAGGGTGTTGCACTCTTCCGCAGGCAACTCAAGGTCTAACTCAACTGCTCATGCGCGTTGCACCTGCGTAATGCTATTTTGTGTCCGAAGTAACTTGGAAGTAACTCGTTCTTTTTTTTTTTTAAGTAACTCGGTAACTGCGAGTTACATTTCAGGCTGAAGAGCTTCGTTATTAACTTAGTTATATTTTTCACATGCGAACTTAACTTGTAACGAGTTCTTTTTTCCAGGTAACTTCTCAATCTATGCTGCTTACAAATAGTGAACGGGTTTAACTCAAGTGAGTGAAAGGGCGTGGCGCCACATGCAGCCGCTTATGTTGGGAACCCTAGACAGCTTCCGGTTAGACAATACCAAGAAAGACGGTTGGTTGCATGCGTATAACAGCGAAAGTCGACTATGAAAGCTGCTTTTGGAAGGTGCGGTGCTGTGAAGTGTTGCAGGAGTCGCAGAAGCTTCCCCTCCGGGCGCCAACGCGTTACGTCACCATGCATGGAGTGGACAAGTAGTATACCACGCTCGTCGTAGCAGCTGTGTTACATTCCTGAAACAAAACAATGGACGAATATGAGATTACACGGACACAGATGGAAAGAAACGGCAGTCACCTGCTTTCCTGAGAGTCAAGAAACAGCCGAGGAATGGCATGACTACTGCACGGGGATGTTGGCCGACCAGAGAATAAAAGAAGTGCTTCCATCGACGCTCGGTGGGAGCCAGGCTTTTTCAAAATTCAAAAGTCGTTTTTATGATTCCACTTTCGTTTTGCAGTGAGATATTTCACAACTGTGTCCAGTTTGTGCAAATGACTGTGGGAATACCGCACGGCTTGAAATCCATTTCGTTGCGAAGTCTCCCTCTAAGCTCTCGGTGACTCTTTAATAAGGGCTGCAAGCATATGCAGAAAAAATTACGGGACGGTTACGACTGCGTAACGCGAATTCCAGCGGTAGCTGGTTGTGCATGTGCACAACCACAGTGACGATTACAGCCTCGTGACCCGTGAAGTGAGTGGTGACGCGTACAGCTGGAGCTAGCGGGACAAAAATATTACTAAAATCGGGACAGGAAATCGGGACACTTTCCGGGACAACGTATGCAAAACGGCTTTTATTATAGCTTTAGATTATTTTAACTTGCTGTGAATCATCGAAACCGTGGGTCTTGCGATACAACCGGAGAGATTTCCCAGGGGGAACTTCCCGTGATGCGATTGAAAAAAGAAGAAAAGAAAAACAGAAAACAAGTGTCCAGCGTTACAATGCTACATATTTTACGTACGTCTGAGTGGTGAAAGAAGCGAGACGAAACTGTGTATCATTTATAGAGCGAAAAATTGGCATCAACACTGATTCACTTCCCGTTATTACGATGACCATAGCGATTCGAGATTCCTTGTGAGCGCCGCGAAGCAACTGGGGCGCTGAGCTGTATAAAACTTTGACACATGGAGGGAGGAAAGCAGAAAGGAGTGGAGAGGGAGGAGCGCGTGGGGCAAAGTGGCCGCTATGAGAAGTGCGACATCGAACATCACACAACCTAACGCTCTATTATACTTTTGCGTCTGTACCGTGAACAGTACATACCAGTACCCTGTACCAGTACCCTGTGGCACATGTTGCATGTATGCGGTCAAATTAACGGTAACAAGCCCAGAACGCAACATATGACAATGGGCAAGTGGCGGGACGGGGACACGCATGAGTCTACAAAACGTTTAACCCAGAATACGACGTTCTAGATTATACGAGTCAACGTCATGTCATTTAAAATTTGTCATTTGCCAGCTTAGGCGAACATCGGAAAGGAATGAATAAGACACGTGTTGATCTACTTTTTAATGAACTGCCCTCCACATGATGTACGTCCGTTCCAGGGATTACCAGAAGACGCATTTCTCCGTTGGATTCATTGGTGAATTTTCACGGCAAGAGAAAGTTTTGCTGAAGTGAACAGAGTTCATGTAAGGTACGTTCCTCCTCTCATCATTCGGTGGATGACCCGTGTAGGTGGACGGATCAGGATCATTGTCGCACCACATGAGCGAACCGGCAACGTAAAACACTTGATCCCGTGTCAAGCCTTTTACGTTCCCTAGAGATACATTTGACTTCTTCGCAGCATTCTGGTACGCCCTCAAGAGGGACATAGACCCAAGGTTGTCTGCCTGATATTCGTAAATGTATTCGCGATAATCATACCTGGCTTTCGGAGCATGCTCGATTTTATTCTCGAGGCAAAAGGTCCGGTATTGAAACTCATTGCGGCTCTTTTCAAACCACGGTGTCTGAACGCCATTGCCGTCGAAGTATTGACCAAGGTTGTCAAAGCCGTGCATCATTTCATGCGTGATACCGAAGCCCAGTGCGCCATAGTTAACCTCTGGCGGAGCTTCAGGAATAAAGAACGGCATCATCATGAATTGCCCAGTTAGTGTAACCACATTCCGTGACGCATAGTACACGCCATTTGGTAGGTTGTGCGGGACTATAGCGACGGTTTCACGAGCGTACTCCGCGTAACCAGTCTCAACACCTTTCCAGAGCGTTTTGGTCGAGTGCCTTTTGACGTTCAACCAGTCAGAGAGGAAAGGTCCCTTGAGGTCGGAGAGGTCCGTGTAGAATGAATCGATTTTTTCCTTCGTCTTGAATCTCGGCAGGAAGCCGAAATTAAACTTCATCAAAGAGATCTTTTCCACAGCCCCTTCGCGGGCTTCGTCGTCCAGCCACGAGGAGTTTCTGAATGAATTCTTAAGTTCGTCGATGATACTGTCAGTCATCATCTTGATGGCCTCAGTCCTTTCGTTGGTCAGCGCTGCGAACATCACTCGAGAGCCAGCGGCGTGCTCAAAAGCACCCAAGGTCATTGCCAGGCACTGACCGGCATAGTCTTCCTTAATGCTGAATAACGAGGCAAAGTACAGGTAAGATGCACATTTCCAAGAGAAGTACAAGCGCATTTCATGTTCTGTGACTGTTGCGTTTTTTCCGAATAGTAGTTGGACAAATATAATTGTGTTGTCTAGGACATTTACTTCCATGTTCTGTATCCCAGTGGATGTATGCCGTTGAAGAGATGTTTGCCAGTCTGACGACAGAGCGTCGTCATCGAGGAAGAGATCCCAGAGCTTCTTTAGCAACACCACATTATTGCCCCTGTACAGCGGCTTGTACCATACCTTATCCTCAGCATCCGTAACATTTTTAACGAGGATGTCGTCGATGTGCGTCGAGTATATTGCTGATAGTACGGTAGACACTCCTTCCGACCGGTTCCGCGTCTGGACCGCCCAGCCATAAGCCATTTCACTGTATTGAAGCACCGGCGGCTCCCGCTCTCTCGGTATGACTTCAAGTATTAGTGGAATATCAATTTCAAATATAAATTCTACCATAACGTCCACTGGTCGAAATGGCACGTTTCCGGTATCATGAATAGTTAGTCCGCGCCGCGTCAGGAAATCTTTTGCGACAGTCGCAGACGTCGTTTCCTCTGCTTCTATGCAGTGCTGATAGAGTGCCGCAGATTTTTCGAATCCGGTTTGCCCGCTCCCCGGGATTCTAGCTTCTTCCAAACTTTTCTGTATGGCGAGGAGATTTTTCCCAGCGAAATAATTGATGACGCCACCCTCCTTGTACAAGCGATACCTCAGCTGCTTGATTCGTCCGCATACGAAAGCGTAGAAATTATCGCAGGGATCTCTGTCCATGTCCACAGCGTCTTCGATTAACCGGCGGATTGTGCGGCAATCTTTTGTTTCGCATATCTTCACAGACTCGTCGTCGCCAGGTCTGGGGGATGTCGTCGTCGATGTCGTCGTCGATGTCGTCGTCGATGTCGTCGATGTCGTCGTCGATGTCGTCGTCGTCGTCGTTGGCAGTGAACGCTCTGATGTTCCCGGAATACTTTCTTTGTCTTCGTAGTCTTCGTAGTCATTCGCGGGAAATTTAAGTTCGGGTGTGAATTTTGGGAGCGTGATGTGTCCAGCTGATGGGGAAACAGTGTCGTCATCAGATGTTTTTCCTTTGCTTTGCGTGATGACCCAGACCGCTGCTGCCATGGCCAGCAAGAGTACGAAGACTAACACCAGACCCAGTATAGCGTAACATTTATCGCTCGTTCCTTGTGGTTCATAGGTGTCCTGTAATGGCACAAAAGTAATTAGACGTTAACAAAGCAACAGAGAGCCAACGAGATTGAGAAAGTATGGTATTGAGGTAGAAAAACTTCGTTTTTGCTGAGCGTGTCCAAGAATCAAGCCAGCCGTAATAACCAGAAGGCTAGCATGCATGCGAGGTAACACAAGGGCACAGGTCCAGCTCCTTCAGTACATCCATCTCTTAGCGACAATAAATAGGGCCCTTCAGTACATGACACACGTACGGCTTCAATACCTTTACTCGATTGAGACTCGCCACACAATACCCCTGGCACCACGTGTTATCCCTGTGCTGCAGAGTCTAAAATGGAGGAACGCAACCACAGAACGACACTAATGTAGAACTCCAATGGGAGAGCCATTTTTGCCCCTGGTGGGGTCCTGTGTATGCTCCCGGCGGGGTCGCTCGGATTTGCTTTGTCGATGGAATGCTAGTATTCAATGTACGGTGCGCGGTCTTCGCATAGCCAACGCCACCTAGATGGAGAAAGCCTGCGCATTGCCTCCTCTCCCTCCTTCGCTACGTCGACATATAAAGTCGGAATTCGACTGCTACAGCGTTTCACCGTTCTGCGAATTCAAGAACCCGCAAATGATTGCAGCTCATCTGGAACCTGCAGGCCTAAACACTTAGGCAAAAAGTGCAAGTGCAATCAGTTTTTAGAAAGATCGAGACCGCTTTGCGCTTTATTTCCAAGTTTTCCCATTTAGTACGCGAGGACGTTCAATCACAACTCGCAGACGACAGAGGTTCTTCTCCGTGGTCACGACCGCTGAAAACACGATCCTGATTGGCTGACTCTTAAATGTTGCGTCACGTCGACGAGCGCGCAGGCTTTCTGTATATAGGAGGTGTTGCAATAGCGCGTGACCCGAGTGCTTTTTCGGGTTTTGCTTTGGCCACGTGGGGTTCAGCAAACTGCTTTGGAATCGCACAGTGTTTACACTGTTCAAGAGAAGCACGGCTACATGCGCAACACACGAGTAAAAAGAAAAGGGGCTCTAACATCACAGCCTCATTTGTCAAGCGCATGCCTCTTCTCTGTCGTGTTTCGTTGAAGTAATCGCTGGGTCAAAAACTATTGCTCCTTAGAGCAATTTTTTTCTCCACCAATGGGACAGTCAACGCATGCCCCGCTCTGCCAGTGTAACAGCTTTTGCCCCTTCCGCGAGCAAAACTATGCCAATCCATCTATGTCAATGGAATGCTCCGTTAGTTACATCACATGAGCGAACTCAGGATTTGATTGGGTTGAAGTTCAAAATAATGAGAATGACCTACAGATGTGGAATCGGCTACTCCAGCTGACTTGTAACGCGGAGTTTACTAGCACAGTCCACCCTGGAGTTAGCCGGGTCCATGAATGTGAAACAAGTGTGAAACGAGTGAAAAACGATTATTCAATGACTGTATTAGGAAATGGTTAGATATGGGCGGGCAACATTCGCATGAGTCACCTCAAAGCTACAGTAGACTGTTCTGTTCTGGCACCATGCGTCCGAACCTGATGTCTATTTTTTAAAGGAGGTAAGAGCTCCTGTCTGCACGTATTTAGTTACGGGTTTAATATATGTAATATTGTTCTTCTACGCTTCGTAATTCTATTTACAATCTATTATTCAATTCTTCTCCTTCATAACTTGTGCAGCGTTAATACAAAAACGCACTTTCTTTCGTATTCTGCGAGTACACGCACCGCCGTCCAGATACCTCTATCCATCGTTACGTCATCTGAAGAATTGTAGCACCCAATCAGAAGCCAACGCGGAGGTACACATAACGTTCTGCTTTACCCTCTTCAAGATGAACTTCATTACATGGCACGCTTTGCGCATGCTCCTAGCCAACAATCATCCCGAATGACAAGGTTTTCGTCTCTGATTTGTTGAAAACGGGAGACGTAGCCCATTTTGTAGCCGCGCATAATATATAGATACATAACAGGCTTCGCCTCTCGTTATCAAGAAATCATGGGCGAGAACGTTGTCATTCGGGAAGATGGTTGGCTAGGAGCATGCTATGTGCTGAAGATACGCACCTATCAAATTTACCTATACAAAAGGTGTCACAGACAACACGTTGAAATCGCCGTTTGGAGCCGACACAGTCGGCAGGCTCGCTTGGTAGAGTTCATAGCTCCTTTAAGGGGGTTTGACAAGATATCCAAAAAGGCCTTTGGCTCGTTTCTTATCACAAACGCAGAACTTACGTTCGTTGCGTTGAAGTTGCCTTCCAGCGTCGCAGGAGTTTCCATCCGATCAGGTGTGCCAAAATGTTCCATATCGTCCATCGCTCCACTTTCTGCCCAGAGCGAACAGAACAGATGCATGTGTCTTCTCCTTCTAACTGACGTGGCGCACAGCCAATGGCACGGGTCAGTGCAAGGGTCTTTTTCTTCTTCTTCTTCTTCTTCCATCACTAAGCACAGTGGCCACAAGCCACGCAGGGCGACTGGCCAGGGTTCCGTGCGGGGTAATCACTGGGGACTCATAAGTCCCAGAGCTTCACACGCGGGACAAGGGGGATGGTGAAGAGGGTAGGAAGTACAGTGGGTAGAATAATATGATTCCAGCCGCACTAATAGGAAGGAAAGAGGCGAAAGGTGTGTGGTGATTCAGAAGCGACCACAGGTGGTAAGGAAGGCGGCGGCACTCGACCCTATTTCAAACCGCCATTTCTCAGTATGGGAGGCTCCAAACGACAGGACGGCGCCCAGGGAAAAGGGAACGCCTTGTCTCGCCAGCGGCTGGGCAAGGTAGCTAAGGCGGGAGCGATCATAGAGGGGGCAGTGCAGGAGAACGTGCTCCACAGTTTCCTCTTGACCGCAGTGAACGCACGCAGGAGAGCGGCTGACACCCGCACGGTGTAAATAAAAGTTCAGGGGAAGGGCGAGGCAGCGCAGACGAGTCAGCAAGACTTCAACTTGACGGGAGATGCGGCGGTCAGCCTGCCAAGCGCGGGAAAGGTGGGCGTACCAGGCTGGCAGCGAGCGGAGAGCAGTCAGCTCCAGGAGCCTTCTGTACCTGGCTCGCGTGATAGAGGCCAGGGGCGGAAGAACGTCAATGAGAGGGCCAGAGAGGAAGATTTTAGCCAGGCTGTCCGCCAACTCGTTGAAAGAGAGGCCACAGTGGCCAGGGATCCATGTCAGTACTACTTCCGTGATGTGGCTATGACTCAGTGCCTGCAGGAACTGGAGCAACTCGCACGAGGTGCTGCTAAGGCGGTGATGACCGATAGGGAGTCGGACAAGAGCAGGATCCTGGAGTATGCACGGGGCCCCAATCTGAAGGCCAGTATCATGGCGAGGAATTCGCTCTCGAACAGTGGAGTGTAGTCTGGGAGGCGTATGGGGCAATGACAGTCCAGCTGGGGAAGACGACGCCGGCATCCGCCAGCTGGGCCGAGACAGAGGCATCATTCGCGACGACAACGTGAGACGGAAACTGGTTGATGTGCGCCGAGAGGTGGGCTTCAAGCCTGGGAGGCGGAGTGTAGGCAAGGCCGGGCTGGAAGGCGTCGGTAACTCGTAGTGCCATGGACGAGACCAGACTGGTGGGCACAGGGAGGGCAGTCAGAGAGGTATTCAGCGAGGCCAGAAGGGGTTCGTCAAGGACGAACTGCGGGGTGTTGGATTTTCGCAATCGCCGGGCGATCCACCGGGTCCAATCGCTGAGAGACTGGTTCTGTCTGGTGGCTAAAGGGCTCTGGCAAAGCGAAAGGAAGGTGTTCACTGTGAGTAGGCCGAACCGAGTCTTCAGAGGGGGAATGCGGGCCTCGGCATAAAGCGCCTGGTTGGCCGTTGGGGAGGCCCATGTAAAGGCGGAGAGCTCTTCTTTCTACAGAGAAGAGCGCATGAGAAGAAGAGAGATGAGAAGAAGAAGAGAGATGACGCATTTATACGATGAAAACGAACAAACGTACCAAAAATGTTCTCCATGCAAACGTTGCTCTCCGTTCATCCCGATTTTTCTATGCTGAAGTCAATATGGCGGTCACGGCACAGTTGCGACTAGCTACTGCTACACGTACCAGATCTCGTTTTGTGTCTGCGTGAGTGGCGCCCCCAGCGGTGAGGCGATGAAACTGTGCTACACTGCCATGTCCCATTGGAGATACACGGAGCTAAGTTCGCGTTGTTAACGATTTTATTGCGCGGAGTTCGGTTATCACGATTTTTTAATCGATTTCCATCGCATAAATGCACCGTCGTGCGCCGCCGGAAGTTCGTACGATATGCAGGGAACGCGCTATGTACGAAAATGCGGGGTTACTTTATCTGCACCCACCTTGTAGACTATATGTAAGAAATAATTGAGAAAAAGATGGTGTCAGATAAGCAGCGTCCAGAAGGACCACCAAACGAGAGGATGGCAAGAAGCGCAATGGGAATACCTTCCGAACGGAGGGGGACGACCAAGAAGGTGTTACTGTAAGATGAATAGCGAGAGCAGACGAGAAAAAAAGTGATCTATGGTCTCATCCAAATGGCAATGAGGAGAACTGGGGGAAGGAATGTGGCGAATACGGCAGAGAAAGAAGTTCAGAAGGGGAACGCGACAGCGGAAGAGCGTAATGGCGAATTCCGCTGGTCGTTTCAATGTAGCATACTGTACCGTGCTCGTGTAGGCTCGGTGTAGCAGTATCGTGTGTCCAGTGGGTTCCAGCCCATTGCAGTGTCGAAGGGAATGAACAGGCCGACATCGCCACAGAAGCAGCTCTCTCGTGTCGGAGACGGACAGGTATTGCGCGGCTGAGAGGAGATCGTCGTTCCGTACTTCGACGCCTCGTGACTCCCCAGGCTTCCCGTCAATGGACCGCTGACATTCTCCTCCCAGCCATACAGAGCAGAGTTGATCCAGCGCTCGCTTTCCGCATGCCTCGACATACCACTCGTCAAGATGCCGCATCAGATCACGGAATGCGCCCCGATGTGGCTCTTACAGCGCAGTGCCGTTACCGCTTCCGACAAGTTGATTCTCCCCAATGCTGTCACTGTGGTACTGTAGAAGATCTAGAGCACATTCTTCTCCATTGCCCACACTACCAACCTTCCCGAACCATACTCTCCGGATCCCTTAACGAGCTGGACTATCGCCCCTCTCTCTCACAACATTGCTTGGTCCCTGGCCATATCCAGCCCACCAACGCTCTGCCCTCAAAGCTCTCTTCACCTTTCTGGATACCACAGTACTTCGATCCTCATTGTGAAGGGGCTCATTATCTCATTTCCTGCATCACCACCACCAATGGGGTAGAGTATCGCCTCTGGCGATGGAACTCTCCAGTCATCATCTCACAATAAAGTTGTTGTTGTCGTTGTTGTTTCACTAATTAGTAATTACTAATCACCTATCACCTTATCACTAATCGCCTATCATCACTATCTACATCAACCGTGAGCTACTCTTCTACTCATATGTAACACCTATACTTCACCGAGGCTTCACACACCCGACAGACAAACACACCGACGCGATGGCCACAATTTACCGACATGGGGGTTCTAATGCTAACGGATTAAAAGACATTGGGTATGTCGCATACTATTCATTTCGGAGTGAAAACAGAATATAGTATAAATAACAAAATGGTATGATGTGCGTACGCTTGGGCTCCAATGGGACTATAGGGGTGAAGCTCGTTTTGTTTATTTCTGTAAAACATAAAAAAACGTTACAGAAGAATGCTCACTGCATTCACCTGTAACGATTGTCTGCCACCACCACTGCGACTTGTACGTTGGAACATAAATGGAACCTCTGAGATAATGTTGATCATCTCCAAATTTGAAATCAAAATCATCGTTTGGACTTGAGAAACGCAGCTCTAGAGAGCAAATGCTCAGAGCGCACCAAAGAAACAAACAAAAGGCGCTTTACCATTCCTTATGCACTACATGCAGTGGTGACCTACTCCCCTATGGGAGTACGTCATGCATACGAAAATGACCAAAAATGTCTGAAAAGAAAAAGTCCATACATAGTGTAAAGCAGGCTTCACCTCACGCCCGTACTTTGTAACGTAAATGGAACCTCAAAGATGACGTTAATCATCCACAAATTTTGGATCAAAATCATCCTCGGTGCTTGAAGAGCGTGCCTTTAGGTAACAAATGCACAGTGACATCAACCAAACGAACTACAGGCGATTTGGTATTACTTATTTTCCCCTTGGTATTACTTATATATATGGTTGATTTTGTACTCCTTATGCATTGCGTCTATGAAAGTATGAAGATGAAGCACGCTTTCTTTGTTTGTTTGCTTGTTTGTTTTTTCACAAGTTTTTGTCACAGAAAGTTGGAATACGGAGATACGGCTGAAGCCTGCTCAACGACTTCCCGAAAAGGAGGGCAAATGAAAATACAGAGCAGGGTTTGCTCACCCACTGACATCTTCTGTAACGACGGTACGTGCATCACAACCAGGACCACTTGTAGATTGGAACCTGAATGGAACCACGGGGACAGCGTTAATCATCTCCAAATTTGTAATCACAACCATTGTTGAGACATAAGGAAGGCGCACAACAAACGCACAGCAACATCAACCAAGCAAACAGGCGTCTTTCTATTCCTTATGCATTGCGTTTATGACGTATCTATTGCGTACTGTACGCAGTGCTGTCTACGCAGTACGCAGTACACTGTACGCAAGAGAAATCTGCATTACTTTTTTTATTGAAAAAGGTATAGAAAGAGAAACACGTGAATCTGCCCGCTCAGTGTCAGCTGTGCAGTACTTCGTCCCTTATTCGCAACAGTATAATCCAAGAATGTGTGTACGATGTAAATAAATCTAAAATCTAAATGATGTAAATGGGATTAAATACATATGCCGCACGGATCCCCGTGAAGTCGACAGGGACGTAGTTTCCTTTGTGCGTTACCCGTCACGTTGCCCACCTTAGAGACGCCTACGACGTCAAGCAGCACCTACATTACCACCGCGGTCACTCGGTGGTTCGCAGTCAGGAAGAGGCCGTCGGATTGCATCCGAAGATGCTCGCTGGCGCGTGTTATCGTTGCTCATATTCCTGGATCATGAAGTCACTCCACGCTCCTCTTCCTTATAACATCACAACACCACCACGACCACCACTTCACGCTTGAACGTCCTCTGGTGTTGTCGCCCGTCTTTGCTCCCACAAGGAATTGGCAAAAGTGACACGAACCAAATACGGACAGAACGTAAAGCAGGCTTCACCCGCGCGCTTGTACTTTGGAACCTAAATGAAACCTCGAAGATGGCGTTAATCATCGACAAATTTGTGATAAAAATCACCCTTGGTGCTTAATGAACGTACATCTAGAGAACAAACGCAGAGTGACATCAAGTAGATGAACTGCAGGCGAATTTGCAAATGCATAGCGCCTATGGGAGTTTGCGGGTGAAGCACGCTTTAAGTTTTTGTCACAGAATTCTGGATGCGCATCCCGCTCGTCAAATTGGACCGGGGCAAATTGAGGATCCCGGGTTGAACCGGGGGGAGGGCCAAGAGGTAGCACATTCTTAAAACGTGCCTCAAGGCCGCGAGCACACCGGTCGAGGAGTGAGAGAATATCCGAAGGAAGCGATAAGGAGTGAGATTTGGCCACCTAGTTATTCGCGCAGAACGGAGCACACATGTAAAGGAGTCATGGAAGAGTGGGGTGGGACATAACGGTATGTAATGAAGTGAAATGTTGCTCTTTAGCTTTAGAAACAGTCCGCTTAGAAGAAGCACGGCGCAATCGATATACAGTGTGGGTGCTCTAAAAGGTCAGTCACATTTTCGCTCGTGACGCTATATCAACTTGACAGAAAAACTTCCGCTGATCACACAGTGAATAATTTGTGCCAGAGAAACATTACGAAAAAATCGTGGTTACCAGGCACTGCGTAACAAAATAAATACGACCACGCTAACTTTCGTCTTCATGCATTTCCTATATGCGCTATACCGATGCAAACACGGCGGTCTGCCAATGGCTGGGTGCAGCTCCCGCCTAGGGGCGCTAGCGACGTGGAAGCCGAAACAAACTCATGTCGGCTAGCGCCCCCAGGCGGGTGCTATACACAACCATCGGCAGACCGCCGTGTTTACATCGGTATAGCGCATAGGAAATGCATTAAGACGAAAGCTTGCGGGGTCGTATTTAATTTGTTACACAGTGCTTGGTAACCACGATTTTTGCGTATGCTTCTCTGGCATTAATTCTTTACTCTGAGGCAGCGGAAGTCTGTGCGTCAAGTAGGTATCGCGTCATGCGCGAAAATGTGACTTTTAGAGTACCCACCCTGTACATACCAGTTGCGAGGAGAGCGGTTATGATTAAACTGATTCTACGCGGCCTTCCTTAGCCGAAGGGCGCACTCTGGAGTGTTCACCACTGCGGCAGAGCATGGGTGGGCTCAGTAATACCACGGTAATACAAAAGGAAAACAGCGCAACTGAGTAGTCTATAGCTGTTAAAAACTGAGCCACTGAGGCGGTCGGAACGAAGGCCAAGAACGAAGACTGCGGAGAGTGGTTGATGAAAACGGAAGAGAGCAGGCATGAGACCAGGGCATGGAACAGCAGTATTGAACAGCAAATAGAGAGGAATGTATAATCTCTCCATTGCTGAGTGGAGACCAGGAGGATATATGACATTTGCCTGATAACAACGAGAGATCAATCAATAGCGGACTGGTGAATGCCTCTAAGAAATGTTGCAGAGCTAGAGGGGCGGGGGGGGGGGGAGATATTTATGAGAACAAAGAAAAATAAAGGAAGAAAGGTCAGCCGAACCGGACGTCGGCTTGCTATTCCGAAAAAGAAAGGAAGAAAAGATAAGATAAAGAAGAAAAATAAATAAACTAAAAATAAAATGAATAAAAAGAAAAGAACTAGGAAATGAAAGATAAACTAACAAACGATGAATGAAGGATTAGATAGAAAAATAAAATAAAATTAAGAAAAGGACTAGGAAATAAAGGATAAACTAACAAAAGGTGAAGGAAGGATGAGATAGAATAAAGACAAAGAGGACTTTAAAAAATAAATATCGGGGTAATGCGTATGAGGGTGAGAGGTGAGGGTGGTGCACTGAAGAATGACATGGCACGACTTGAGTTCACGGGCTGTTCATGAGAACAAATACCGGGGACCAAATTTTCCGGGACCATTTCTTCGGGAACCCGGATGAAACATACAATACAGTTGTCCACGTTCTTAGGCACCTTGAGGCTCGTGTTGTGTTCGTCTGTAGTGGGTGTAGTGTCTGTGTTGTGGGGCTCTGTGGCTCCGTGAAATTTTAAAAATAACGTATTTCAAACACGTAATTTAAGTTTCTGAAAAGCTACAAGCGCAATGACGAATGACTACTGACGGCTCATACTACCCAAACGATAAATTTTCTAAGATTGACTCTAGATTGACTAAGACTCTATACCGCTTTACATTCGTTTTAAACGTACAAGAGCAGTTACGTCACCCGTCACTGGCACGCAGAGAGGCAATTACGGGCACGCCAGGCAACTAGCCGATAACAGCCACCATTGGCGCTTGTTGCCACCCTGTTTCAACAGTTCCCACGTGCTTTTTGCTCCGGTGACGTACTTTACGTACTCCCGTACTTTGTGACGTTCTTGTCTTTTTAACGGGATGAAGCCTGGCGACAGACTTAGACATTTGATGAGCTGGGACAACGCATCAAGACCTATTCAAAGGATACTCACGCAGTTGTACAGGTGCAGTTACGTGTGTGTTCAAGCTGTGCGTGAGAAAGGGTTGAAGAGATTCGTAAACCAGAAGTTATCAAGTTATCAAGTGAAGTACTGCTGCAGCAGTCAAGGAGGCTCAAAAAGCACAAGGAGTCGCGGCAATGGAGCACCAAGGTATGCATATTGTCAAAAGCGATATTACGGTCGTGAGGCAACTATCATCGTGTGCGACGCCGCAGCCGTCGGTGTGTGGATTAATTTTGGCCACCTGGGGGTTCTTTAACGTGCACTGAAATCTCAGCACATGGCGTACCGTGTTTAAAGGGACACTCTCGTACCCCGTACCCCCTACCCCTCTCATAAAGTGTACCATTCGATTGCCCTTTGTTGAAGATGGAATACTGCAAATTTACCTCACAAAGTACGACATGGTTATTAAATAACCGAATTAAATTGATAAAGATTGCAGAGCGTGCCGCGATCTGTGTTGGCAACAATAAGGACGGGCACGTCGCCCTGCGGGAAAGTCCGTGATGGGATACAGAAATCGTCTGTTTTTGCGTGCGCTAGTGCACTTGCGTGAGCAGACGACATTCAGAAGTGACTGGGGACAGCGGCAACTCTCGTACATTTTCTTTCAGTTCTCAGGCGACGTGACCTAGCTTCCACGTTTCCGATTATGCCCCACATTATCGGATACTCCACAGTCAATGCACGGGCTATATTCTTTGCTCGAGGAGATATATGTCTGAGTGTCCCCATTTCGAGAGCAAAGGGATGACTCAATCCAAAGTCCTTCTGCAGGTTCCTATTCCCATGGCAACGGCGACGTATCCGCAGGCCGACGTCATGCGTGACGTTGCATGAGAGTGAAGCGCAGGTTCCATCGTCTGCTATTACAGCATGTTTCGGCAAATTCGTCGAGAACGACTTGGTTATTCACAATGAAACTTTGACGATTGTATGTGTACAGTACTCGTAAAGATAGTTTTGGCTAAGTTTCGGAATCGCCCCGGCTGTACGAGACCGTCCCTTTAAAGGTAGTGTAAAGTAGCATGCATATAATTTTATACTGCCGGCCCATTTGACAGCCTCGTGGTTTTTTGTTTTTTTTAGAAAGTTCAGATTTAATGTTACGAGCAACCCTGTGTCTAAGACACGACACGAACTCCGCAGTTCCCGCCATATAGGGCGGCGAACACAAACATGCCAATAACAGTGGGAAGGTACAGCGACATCTGTGGACCGCTACCAACACCACGCCGCCTCGCCGGATGTGGTGCATTTTTGCGTAGGTGACTCTCATGGTGGTTCTGCTGGCAGTTCTGTTATTCAATTCCACGATGTACAAATGTTCTTGGAGAGAATATATGTCGGGAACTATCCCGTTTGAACAAACGTTTCAAAGAAAGTTCAAGAAGTCGGCTACTTAGTCCATGACTTTGCCGATAGAGGGCTGCAGACATAACACTGCTACTCTACGAACGGGCGGTTTCCCAACATGCGTCGCCCTGCGTCTTTTCACCGCAATTTCAGTAGTGATTAAAAACATACTTAGAGTTTTCTGTCGCACATAAAATTTGCAGTGCGGGATTTCATTCGGAATAAGCTTTCAAATGCCGCTGCCAATATTAACAGCTTGCCTGATGCTTTACAGTACCTTTAACTTACGTAACGCGTTACTGGGTAACAAGTTTTTTTTTTTTTTATGAGGAACAAACTAACGACTTACGAAGTAACGACTTAGTTCCTTTTCTAAAATTTGCTGGTAACGGATTTCGTTACAAAACTGCGTAACTCGTTACTTTTCTTTTTTCCTCCGTTCACCTTTCGCTTCAGTTTATGGACACGGTGCTACCAGATGACATTTACTATGCGGTGCCTATGTACAACACTACCTTTAGGTGACTCAAAGTCAGCGGACAAGGCGGGCTTATGCGAAAGCGTGCACATGGCTGAACAGTTAATTGGCTTTTAACAGAGTTCAAGGTAACTCGTTACAAGTAGCTCATTACTTAAACTAAGTTTTTTTTTTTTTGTAACTTGTAACTTAACGAGAGGATAGAGAGGTAGCTAGCGAGCTGGTGGTATAGATCCATAACTTAAAAACCCGAGACTAGGGGACAAAAAACGACAAACGACCTTGTCTGTGTTTGTCGTTTTTTGTCCCCTAGTCTCGGGTTTTTAAGTTATGGATTGTAACTTAACTCGGTAATTTTTGCGCCGTGGTAACTTTCAGAGGAACTAGTTTCTTTTGCAGGTAAATTTGCCAAAGTAAGTTAAGCTAAGTTCCAAGTTACTTTTAATTCGCTTTTCACTCACGCCCACATATTTTCTTGCTTTCTCTCCGGTGCTTTCATGGCATTTTATGCCATAAAACGTGATATTCAATCAATGCAAGGAAGTAAGAACGTCTGCCATTGAAATGAAGCTGTATCATTGTGCGCCCACAGGAAGTAAGATGCAAAGCGTTCGAATTGTTGGACATAAACGAAAACGACCTAAGCGTGTTGCACTCCTCCGCAAGCAACTGAAGGCCTAACTCAACTGCTCACGCGCGCTGCACCTGTGTAGTTCTATGTCCGAAGTAACTTGGAAGTAACTCGTTCCTTTTTTTTAAGTAACTCCGTAACTGCGAGTTACATTTCAGGCTGAAGAACTTCGTTATTAACTTAGTTACATTCTTCACACGGTAGCTTAACTCGTAACGAGTTCTTTTTGACTTGGTAACTTCTCGATCTGTGGCTTTTAATGTCCCTGAAATTATAATGCGGTTCGCTCGAGGTCATTTGGACGAGTTCTACCGCGTATGCCATGGACCTTATACGCTCGGAAATCGATATCTTAAATTGCGTCATCACAACGTTCCGAATTCCCCTACAACTGCATGCACATCGTGTCTGTTCCGCGTTCTCTTTTTCCAAGTCTGCGCCGGCAAGCACTCGTTTTTGACCTCCACTGAACGACGAACAGGTCTCATTCGGTTCATCACACACCGAACGCTTCGACCATACTTGGAGTTTGGTGCACACAATTCATCACAGGTGCTGAAACATAAAACCGCTGAACTTTACCGGACGAGAGCTTTCGACAGCCTTCGCTGCTTCCATATTTAGCGGAAAGTAACTAAATCGAGCGCATTCGACGAGTTGGTTAGAAGCCGTTTGGCACGGTTTGAGGTTAACTGGTTTAACTGAGGTTCTTCGTTCGAACGAGATGGATCATCTGAGTGCCTTCGTGGTGAAGAGCTTTGTCAATCAGGCCAATGGCAAAAAACGTAGTCTCATCATCCGCTCCGTATTTGCAACGAAGCGCTTGAAGGTGGGCTGTACTGAAGGCGTTTGTACACGCTCGCGTGGCTATATCTATGTCCTCTTAGACAACTTATTTGTCTTCTCATGATGCGATTCAATATAGATTAGACGATCAGGAATACTACAGGTACAGTAAACTACAGGTTCGGAAAAGTGCGCAGTAAGGGGCTATTTCAAGACAGGGGAAGATTGTGGACAGTTTCGGTCTACGTCCTACTAACAGGTGTTTTGCATTTCGTCGATATTTAGGCCTCGAAGTAGTTTCAACGGTGCTTATAGGGATAAATGGTGTTTTTGTTTTTGACTTTCGCAGCTTGGAACTTCCAGTTTATTCACTTCTGTTGCTGTAGCACCGAAATATGACATCACGGTTGTCACACAGTGTCACAGCTGTGTGAGCATATCTCTATAACTTAAGTCTTCGCGTCTTTCAGTGTTTTTGAAAAACTGATTCACTAGCTGGAACACCTCTTTTTTGGGCAAGTAGAAGACAGACGCATGAGTAGCGTAGGTTATCATACTGGTATGGCACTCAGTGGATCTCGGAGGTTGTAATTAAGTTTTGTTCATGTTTGGGCAGAGGCGCACGGAAGTGACATTTAACATGGCTCGAAACCCTGCAAAATATTTTCGCTCTGCAGTGTATTGTCACTGCGCATTCAGCAACACGCGATTGTATTTTAATCCGAAATGTTGTCACTCGTAGCGGCAGACTTTCCGTTGTTACGAGGAAATCTTCCAACCCTGACCTGCGAAGTCGCTTGTCATAGGGGATCTCAGAATTTGCGAAGTCGCAGCCTATTAATAGTATCTGTTCTCCGGCAAATTGGCGGGAATTTGCTTCGGTAGCATCGCTTGCGGTGCTGTCCCGGGAAGATTTTTTTTCCCAAAAATTTGCACGACCTTTCAGCCTAATCTGTGCTTGGCGCGTGTGGCCTTGCGCGCAAAGCTTGCATGTTTGTAAGCGCGCTTAATTTTTGTTTGCGTCTTTCCCTTGGTGATGCGTCAATGAAGATAACTCCAAGTCAAATGTAGCTCTAAAAGGCTAAATGCCCCGGGACGAGACGGGAAGGAGATGCTACGCGGATATGCCGTTAGGAGATGGGGTATAATGTAACACCACAGGGTACAATGAAACACCCAGGGGTGGCAGTTTACCACCTACCCACATGGTATAGTGCAGCAACCAGGAGTCTCAATTTTACCACCTATCCATGGGGTACGATATTTTACCTCAAGGTGGTAGTGTTACACCCTGCCAACAAGATTTAATATTGTCATCCATTCAAGGGTTTTAACCTTTACACCTTTTTGGACTAACATACGTGATCACCACAAAGGTATAAGTGCTGGACCCTTTTTTTTCTAAAGGTTGTTGTATAGTTCGACGTAGTCTTCGCACGTCGCCGCCCTCGTTCCGGGCCGACAGCTATAGCGTCCGTTATGCCACACTTCCTCATCCTACTGGGTTTCAAGTCTGACGCTATTCTGCGCAGCGCAATGAAGACACCACCGGAGATTTTCACATTTCGTAGTGGGGAAGCAAACATATCTGGCCATAGGCGCCGACTGCGGGGGGGCGCGGGGGCCCTTGCCCCCCCGGAACATGAACTAGGGGGGGCGCCGCCTCCCCCGGGAAGTCCCGCTAAGAGACTGACACCAATCTTTGGGGCTCGGAGCGCCCGGGTCAAAAGAGCGAAGAGGCACCAGCCCCAAAAATGCATCTTGCAATTTGTAAAATATGTATCCGCACACCATACTCATTATCACAGTAGAAGGTGAGGCGAAGAAACACAGGGGATGACACAACACACTGCCTGAATTTCGCCCAAAGCAATAAGATCAATAAAACGAAAGCAGTCGAAAAGGTACCTGCAGCTGCCAGTGAAGTGCAACGGTAGAATCTTCGGAACGCATATCCGTTGGGAGCTGGTTCAACTCCCGCTGGTCCATTTCATTGACCATATTCATTATATTGCGTGCATTTCGGGTCAAACACCGAGGATTCAATGCATTTTGTTCCTTTTGCACTCAGTTTTCAAAGGCGTAATGCCTTCAGTTGTGCACATGTTCACTGTTTACGTTCTCTCTGTTTTTCTTTTTTTCTGTTCTTCCTTCCTCCTATTTCTATGCCAGTTCTGCATACATCATAAGATCCCGCCAGAGTGTGTGATTAGTTTTGTGTTCTTCATTTTTCTTTTCTTTCCTTCTTTTTGTTTTCATTTGTTTTCTTTTTTCTTTTCCTTTTTTGTCTTCCTCCTTTCACTTTTTTTTAAATAACACGCCGACATCCATCTGGCTTACCTTTCTTTTTTTTTTCTTAATAAACATATCCCCCCCCCCCCCCCGCCAGAGTACTTATTTCGCGGTGCGCCCTTGCCCCCCCTGGGAAAATGAAAACTCTCCGCCTCTGTATCTGGCAACTGTACCGCGTGCTGGAATCCGTCTAGAGACAATCAGTGTTCCCATCGTTTGCACTGTTATGGTTTGTACTTCTGTAATACGGTTGGTACCCCCAACTATGGACACTCAACTAAAGAAGAAAGTCGCACGTCTTCCTTGCTGTTCTCCTTCCTTTGCTTGTTTCTATAATACATATGCGTCATGTATTATATAGGCACGGACGACTTCGATCAAAAGCGCAATGGCCGACGCGATGTTGGGAAATGCGAGTCCACCGAGCTCACGCCGTGCACAACTTTGTTGGCCAACGCCAGATGTAGAGCACTGCCCCCCCCCCCCCCCCAACGACGGCTGACGTAGTTGCGCGTTTCGCCGAGTGTCATCGCACTATGAACTCACCGGCGGCGGCTCGCGGTACGCTGTGTTCTAAGCCAGCCATAAGAGTGAATAATAACAGGACGTAAGGTAACAACGGCTTCTGTTGTGTTACGTTACGTCCCGTTGTAGTACCCAAGCTCACGCTTTCTTCGTCATGGGGCTTTGAAATCCTTCCGGCCAGACCAAATAAGCCTGACCAGCTGTCCATGGAAAATGGTCAAAGGGCTGGTCTTAAACCGTCTGTAGTGGTTCCCAGAGACACGGAATGTGGACTGACAGGCTGTCACGGGATTCAGAATCGCACGCAACGCCATGCACAGCATCTCCCACATGGTATCGTACGTTGAAGATGAAAAATCAGGTCGTCGCTTTCAGGTGCCTGTTGCGCGCCTTGTACGAAAAAGGAATTCGAGGTCGCTGCCTACGGTGGATTATTTCTGAGTGTCTACAAAGCAGGACAGTTTTCCTGCACGCACTTCCAGCTGCAAGCCTGCAACACGGACAGACAGTCTAACAGCTGGAGCGCCCCAGGAAGGACGTCTTAGCCCTCTGCTTTAAACACTGTAATGGCTAGCATCCTTGCCCTCTTACCCAGCCCTAGGGGTGTACGAAGGAGCATATACGCCGATGATATTTATGTATAGCCATTCGGTAAGTAGTTGGCTCACTCTTTAACGCTCTTCATGATTTCAGGGGGGTATTTATTTATTTATTGTCAAAAACACAATGACCGTAAGGCATTACACGGGTACAGAAAGAGGAGAATAACAAAAATAAATACGGTTACAATAAATAGAATACAATTCGAGGTACACTACACGCGGCTTGGAGGACAATATTAAACCACAGACCAATGACCCAGTAGACGATAAGATATCCTGTGGACATCTGCAAGATATCACTGAGCTGACAACATGATGTCCGGCGAATGACCTAGAGCCGTAATGGATGACACTAGACGTCGATATATGACTGCCAGTGCGACATTTTGAGACATCCTTTCGGCTATCCTGTGGATTATACTGCGATACATTTTAGGGACGCCATATGGGACGTTACCAGCGAGTCTCCCCACTCACCCCCGCCCTTCCCCTCTTCATGCATGCTTCACTGCACTCTTCCACGGCGCATGAGCTGCAACAAGGTTTCCACAACAGTTATGTTCTGAATAGCACTTGTATTTAATGGATGGAAATACGTTACAGCTGACTATGACGGGATATCACCAGACACACAAGACATGCACACAAAGTAGTGACACTGACATCAAAGGCATCATAGAAGCTTCCAGGACTACTAACCCCCTAATTCTTGCTGTGCCATCAGGGATCCCTAGCGTCCGATGCACTCCGAAGGGCGCTCTCTGATTCTCAAGCACACTCGACTGCAGCGCTACCCTTTGTCACTACCCTCGCGCTCAAGGGAGCGACGGGGCAACCTCGGACAGCCCTTGAGCGCCGAGTGAGACGGAAACATGGGGGAGATATCGTCCAACCAAAAAAACGACAGTTTATTCATTCGATTTCCTTCTTCCCCTTCCCCACTACGCGCTCCGACAAAGAAACCGCATCCCCCCCACACACACACACACAGCGAGAGTCTGGACCCCTGACACTAAGTATAGAGGAATGCGTGATTGGAGTAATCCATTTGAAGTTTACATACACGCAGTTCGAAAGGAGATACGGTTTTCCCAAGAAGATGGCACGTGAGCTTGTGGAAACGTTTCGGCCTGACCAAGTGCGTCAACAATCGTGGATGCCCGTTTCCACCCGTATTTCAAGTTCTGCTCGCCCTGCGGTTTCATCAGACTGGGTCCTTCCAGACTGGGACTGGAGACATAGTTGATGCAAGCCAGTCAACGGTGTGCCGTGCAGTTGCTGACATATCAAGAGCGTTTGCAAGACTGCCACGCAGTTACATAAAGCTGCCTACGCTCGACGTCCCCAATGTCCGCTTGGAATAGATCTCTACCCGAGAAACGTCATCAAGACGTTGGTAGAGAGACTGAAACCGAAACAAACCAGAAGGGGAGGGCAGGGTTCCACGAATAGGCACTTGTTCGCTGCCTCCTACTGAAAGAAAAGTAGGACCGAAGGTCGCGTCCCTTTCAGGGACCATCGTAATCTCCTCAAAACCGTGGCTTTCGGGCGCGACCTGGTCCGCCGCTAGCTTCGAGCGTAGTTCAACTCTACCAAATTGGTGGCGCTGTCGAACACTGTGACGTCATTTGTTTACAAGCAGCGAGAGGTCTATTCTACCGTGTTGCTGGACCTCTGCATCTCTCACGGAAGATGTTGTCAGACTGTCTTATTTGCGAATACAGTATATATACACAGTATATATAATACAGTATAAGTAAGTATAATCCCTGCTCAGGGTTAGAATAACGCAGTCGTCACTCTCAAAATAATGTGCCTCTTTTTTGAACTTGGAGAGGGCTAGAGGGCAGGGCGAAAACAGTCTCAAAAAAGAAAGAGAGAGAGAGTGAAACACACCGATAAACTGCCATTTCTGTCTTGTAGTTATGCAGCCTGAAACTTTGTACATTGAAAGCAAATGACCCCGAAGCCCTCTTTTTATAGCATTTGCACACACCAGTAAACGTCTGTCGCTGCGAACGCCGACGAGTGCGAAGCGTATCGGCAACGTAATCGTATGGGCAAGTTGGAATCTGCAGCGCCTCTGGCGATGAAACTCCCCATTCATCATCTCGAAATAACGAAGTTGTTGTTGTTGTTGCAACGAAGCTTACCGTAAACGAATCATAAGCATCACCACGTATCACAGATTCCCCGTCTTAACAATAGAGCTTTCACTTTGAGCATGTACTTTGACATCACCGCACTGTCGTCTGCTGACCCAAACCTATTCTTAACTATACGTCGAAGGTGTTCCCAATCCTTTCGCTCAGTTCTGGTTTTCAGTTTCATGGGACGCACGTGGCTCTCGTAGTGTCTCGAACAGAACATGCATGCCCTTCTCACGAAACTAAGGCACGTAACAAGGTACGCGTGAAATTCGAGGAGCAAACATCGCACCGTTCGGACGCCTAACGTCTTCCGCATTTCCGAAGTGAAATAACCGGTCGGTCGCGAGATTGAGGAGCATCAAAACGTGCCTCCTTTTTGATTGTGTAAAACGTCTACATCGTGTAACAATAAGAAATTTTTCCGATAACAAACCGTCCACTTCAGAGGAGATGCAGTGCGGAAACGCGGCGCATATGTGGGCAACACTGTCAAGATCCATTGACGCCACAGAAAGCACACACTCATCCATTGTCGATTTGAGCAGAGCGCCAATTCTGTGAACGCAGAAACGGACTGATTTGTCGGCATGACTACTTGAAAGCGTAAAGAGAGTCCGGAACTGGCATTCGGGTGATGTGACAGGCGCTCAAACAAACGCCTCAATTCCTGTTTGGAGTGCGGGGCTAAAAATACGCCTCATATTCCGGCATCTCCCTCGCCCCCAGTCGTAATAAAGAAAAAAAGTACAATAAACGTTCAAGAGTGAAAGCGGTACTTCTTGTTTGCCCTTCCATTGGTTACTTTCTCCGATGACGTCACATCCGAAGACTCAGGTTCAAAAAATTGGCGGAGAACGATCCCTTCCCATACAGTTCGAGACAGACATATCCCGGTGCTTGTGTGGTTGTTTTTGAGACTCAGCTATGTGCATGTTGTATCTGTTCGTGAACCCGAAACCGAAAGCAGACGAGTACCTCCTGGTGATTGCGAATGTGCGTGACGAGATTTTTGTGAGACCGACGCGTGGATGTCACTTTTGGGACAGGAATCCTCAAATTGTTGGCCGTAAGTGCATTGCATGGTTCAATACATATGTAACCGTACATACGTCTGCTGATTTTTGCCCATATGATTATTTTGTTACTATTATTTATCGTCCACTTTATTTTTAAATTTGTGTTATGATCGAACGACGGCGACGTCATCGCGCAAAAGTAGACAGTCGCGAAGTTATGCCCAACAGCAGATTTCCCGCTTTCTCCTGAAAGTCTGACATTTATAAATCATACCGTAGACCATAATCCGGTGAACTTTCAAAAACTTCGTGGTTCATTTTCTACGCATTGCAAAGTTACCAGAGATGCATACATTATAATCATAAAGCTTTAACGAAGCTTAAGGTCTAGCTAGCCCCCATTGTGAGAGATATATCGTTCTTTTTACCAGTGGTTGGCTCCGAGCGTGTTATGTAGTGAAGTTCCCTCGCTAGTGTTCCACGCCGAGACTGGGAGGTGGCCCCGGTTTCGAATCCGGGCACTGGCTGCGCTGTCTAAGTGTTTTTCCCGCGTATTTCCTGAAACACTGTAAGACAAATGTCGGCACAGTTTCCTGTGAAGTCGGCCCAGGAAGCACGAACCCCTCCTGCAATAGTCGTGACGTCGACCTGCGCCTGACCGTGGCAGACTACGACAAGCAGTTCGATCATGACCACCACCACCACTTCTTCTTGGTGTGCTACATGTGTGCTTGCATTGGCTTCGAAATTAAATAGAGCAGTGACATGTCTATGGTGCGTGGTTACAAATGAACTCATGTTTCACTGTTACTCAAGCGTTGCGGCGCTTAAATTTGCTTTTATGAGGAAGGCAGACATTTAGCGCCAGCCTTACAGCGTTTATCATCAAACAGCACGCTGATGAACATGACTACGGAGCGCAAGACGAATATGAAGCGTCTTATGAACTTGTTTCGAGGCCGCTATTAGGTGAAATACGTTTAACGTGCTTTAATAGGTAAATGTGCGACGCGAGCAAGTCGTTAAAGCGTGGCTGCATAACACGAATTACATATACGACTGCAATACGACACGATTATTTCTCTGCACAGTAATTGAATGAACACGAAGGAAACATACGATACACGCCTTGAAGGAGTGGATTTTATGTTTTGCAGAGTTCACTCGAGGGATGATGAGGACGTGAAAAGTACAGATATAATGCGATAATGCGCCAGCTAACAATACACGCTACAAAGAGGGTTTCACCACGGAAAAAAATTAAATCACACATCATTCCGAATGGCGTTGTTCTTAATTTCTTGGAAATAGGAGGTGTACGCCATTTTATAACAATATCGATGTTAGTTACCCCCAAAATGCGTAGTGTCACGCTCTGTCCTCAAATCAGAAGCGACAATTTTATCATTCGGCTCAACGTTTGGCGATGAAAGTGTTATGCAGTAAACTTCTCTTATAGAGTCTGTGGAATTATACACATATTCTATAATATAATATAATAGTATAATATTCTATATTATAGCCCCGATCAATAATAATTATAACCCCTCGCATATGTATAAATAAACCTGCAGCGTAGTAATGCAATCGAATTCGTAGTTCTTCCCCCCCCCCCCGGCGAAAAGAAAAACTTTTAGCTGAGTATGAAATGAAGAGGCATTGGAAGAAAGAAACGCCAACAAAGAACGACGAACATTATAACTTGTTTTGCGCTGACAGATCCTCGTCAGGCTTCTCCGCTACTTTCTATTCAAAAAGGCTATACTATACATTACGTTTTTTTTTTTTTGTTTTTTTTTTTTTTTTTTTTTTGCTATATACCATACAGTCTATACTATACAGTCATGCTGCTCCGTTGTTAACATCCCATATCATCATCACTTCTCCTTCGTTTATTGTGTGTATTGTCATCAAGCAGCGGAACTACCTATGAAGGTAGTTCTATTGCTAACTGTAGGATGGGCAAGCGAAATCTTGCCCACATCACATATCAAAAATAGCACTGCCCTCGCCCTAAAAACGAACAGCAGTTCATCGAATAAAATCGAAGAGCGAAGGTAGTTCATCATTTATTGTTCTCCCTTGTTGCTGTAAATATGGTTTAACAGACAGGAGGTATGACTGAACTGAGTCAAGGAGACAATGCATAATTATGACGGTGTGAATGAATGGAACTGGGTGTAGAACCAAATTACGACTCGGTCTCCATGGGACTTTTTCATGAGCAGACACTGATTATTCAATGTCAATGTCGCCAATGAAAACGAAAGAAACTGAAATTCAAATAACTTCGGAAAACTGAATTCACAAACACAGAGGCCGTACTCAGCTGGAAAAGTCCTGCATCGTGGAGATACTGACTCTCCTGCTTTTTTTGAAGCAGTTACGAGCAAAAAAGGGGTAAATCACCCTTCCAAATGTCGGGCGCCTTGCATTCAATATGAGTTGCTGGGTCATTTCTCGCAACAGAACCTCATTTGCAAATTCTTTCTTTCGTTATCCTTTGCCATAAATGCCAAGTCAACTCACCCGCGAAATCCAGCAGTAATGATTTAGTAATTCAAAGTAAAAAGTAATTGACTACAATGTAATTCAGCAAAACACGAAGGTATGGAAACGTTGTCACCGAACCTTACCTAACGAGGGCTGCGGTTTGCAGCATGCTAGCGACATCACCATTATAGGAACGACGAAGTGGTTGGTTGGTGGCGTTCTTTTGCGAAGCGGACAAGCCTGTCAATATGGCGGTATGTTGCCCAGAGATAATCGTTCGTCCTGGGTCGACTGCACAGGGAATCATGCCGGCACCTCCCTTCAATATATATTTGACCTATTTTTACATCATAGAACTTCAGTCCTTATTGTAAAGGGGCTCATTATTTCATTCCCCACATCACCACCAGCAATGGGGTACAGTATCACCCCTCGCGATGAAACTCCCCATTCATCATCCCCCGAATAAAGTTGTTGTCGATGTTGTTCTGCCTTTAACGGCTCTTAGTTGTATCTAACTAAAATAAAATAAAAATTGCGTAATGCAGTTTGGAGTGGGGGACGCTATGAACGCACAGATGAGGCAGGTGATGGCACACTCACACAAAAAAAAGAAAAAGAGAAAGACGCCATCACACCCACAGATCTTGCATCGGAAGATATTTTCCTCAGATCGGGCTGAAACTGATGCCGGGACCCAGGTCACCCTTCGTTGTGACCTCTCTGGTGACTCGATGTACAATGCTGGACAAAAGTTTACGGAACAGGCTCCGGTGTATACCTTCCTCAGAGTGACACGATAGCAGTGAAAGGGACCTTACGGGCTTACAGACATGGGCCTAGGAAGCCCAGTCACCTGCTTCCAAGTCCGTGCTTTACCATTCGCTGCTAGCGTGTCACTCTGAGGAAGGAATGTGCCGGAGCGTGTTCCGTTAACTTTTGTCCAGCATTGTATAGCCGAGGAGCACCGCCGAGAGTTCATGATCTGGCCCTAATAACTTGACTCAGTCACGCGCAATAGCTTCGTCCTAAGATAGCGTTTCATCGATTCGTCATGGCTTCATTCGCAAAGTGGCTATAGGAGCTGATGCCAAAGAAGGACGAAGTCCCCCTACAAGGGGTACTTGTGGGCAGGAAACGGATGGTTTGTCCGCAAACAAGAGCTGCTAAACTCAATAGCGGAACCTTCACTCGAGAACCATCCATTCAAGGAAACAGCTTCTCGAAGACTAAAGAGTCGGTTTGATTGCGTAGAGCATCCGAACTTACGAAACCGTTTCAGAACAAGAAAAGAAAAAGAAAGGAAATGTGATCTCGACGTAAGTGTGCCAACATAAAACGACGTAAGACACGGCCGTCAAGTCCCTGACGGGAAAATGAAAAAAAAAAAAATGCACACACCGCCGCGGGGAGCCTCGACTATGTAGACCAAACCCATTTTCGGAACACACGGGTCCTTGAAAGGGAGGAACGAAAGAGAAATGCGTTGTACAGCGTATCTCTGGGTTGTAGTGGTGAGTATATGGCAACATATATACTCGGATGGCTCTGCTCATGTACGAATCCCTTCTGAAACTTTTTTTTTAGAAATATTGATTGGTATCGAAGTCTTCTCACTATCAGGGAGTCTAACGTATGCAATGCGCGAATCCCGCAAAACAAACGACCAACGTTTTTTTTTATTATTATGGCCGGCACTGTGTATACGTGTAACTCATGCGACAAAAAACGGTGTGATCACGCTTTATAGTGTGCACTGCTCACCTGTGGCAATTATAAGTTTTTATATGCTCAAAATATAAAAACTGATGTGGCTCAGGCTAGTACAGCAGAACAGCAAAGGCAACATTGCACATAATGATGATAGCATGACGTGTTTCACCGCAAGAGTTGCGGTACCTTATCCCATTACATGTTTCTCAATTGTGAATTTTAGCTCATCGTACGCTACCGCGTTTGCGTACGTAAGGGATAGTGTAGTGGTTCTGCGCAAAAATGCGGGAAGCTCTCTGTATGTTTATTATGTTAATACTTTTTGTATTATTATTATTAACATATATGTATATATGTTACTGCATCGTCTACGTGCGCCAATACCAAGGATTTGGCTGTTCTTGGGCACGTTAATAAAGGTATTATTATTATATTATGTATATTATTATTTTATATTATGTTTATTACACCAAAGCAAAGGCGATAGCGTACGGTGCACTAAAACTCTTTATTATATGAGATTGAAATCAAATTGATGGAGCACCCACGCACGCACAGATGTCAGATGGGCATACACTGTAGGCATTGCGTCATCGAGTAGTTCTTTTTTTTCTACTATTTCACCACCATCATCAGCAGCAGCGCAATGATCTCGACAGACGCTCTCAGCGAAATGTCTGTCATTATAGCCGCTCGCACCACATCACACACGCAGTAGCCACCTCGAACAACTTCAGTGGCAAACCAGCATTGCTGTCAGTTGCGTGCGTTCTGGTGTTTCCCTTTTAAAAATAAAAAAAAATGAGCATGAAATAATATAACGAGTCTACCAAGAACCATAACTACATCTTCTTTTAAGAAGTGTAACTTCTAAGAACAGCGCGACTTTAGATTGGTGAATGTGTGTTTAAAAAAGTATTTACAAAAACAGGCTGGTCCCGTACCCCAACATATTGCCACGCTTATTGTTTGCTAACGGCGGTAACACGCGGCGTACATCATGAACTTTCGTGAGCACTCTGTCTACCGCGCGAGCCATCTTCGTTGTCGGGCATAAAATGATTGTTATGCCCCAAGCAGGGGCATTCGAAGAGCCAAGTGTGCTCTTGTGCTTATCTCAGCAACTAGCTGAATAAAGCGTTCGTCAGTTGTTCATCGAGTCGACATATCTGTTTCATCCGTGACAATAACAGCTTTTCCACAAAATCAAACATACACAGACGCATGTGTTTTGGAACTAATCAAGCTACCGGCAACGGTGGATAAGGTGGTGTCCGTCTACCGCACCCCAAGGTAACAACACGTAGTCTAGTTGCGCGTCGGTGACAGCACCTCCACACACCCCAAACGGGGGAAAAAAATAGAATATCGATGTTAAGAGGGCGTACCAGCTCTCCGTCCCAATGTATTTCCTATGGAACATGTTTTATGCTTTTTCTCGGTAACCACCACGCAGATTTTGACACGGATGGTTTCACTATAAAGAGGAAGACGAGATGAATTAAATAACGCAGAAACAATTCTGGAACATGTAGTATGTATTTTACTGCGACGTCACGAATGTGAAAAAAAATCACAATTTTTCTCGTCCGTCTTTGAACAGGTTTTTATTAAACTTCTATAACCATTACGAAAACAATCTCAGATTTAATTGTTCTCGAAATATTTCAGGAATCGATAGACACCAAATTTATATGTCTACCACTTTTCGTTTTTATAGAAAATGACCAGAGCGCTGGTAAAGTAAGACAACACTCCCCAACAATGGAGAGTTGCTCTGCGCACTGCGCAAAACAAGGGGTGCTTCGCGCAGTGCGCGGAACCACCACGCTATCCCCTACGTACGCATAGGCGATAGCGTACGATGCATATGCACTAAAGCCCGCTAATGACACAGATTACAGACCCCGCACCAATGCACTAGAAAATCACCCCACGAAGCACAGCAATTTTTCCCCTGGTGGTAGTGAAATTTGAACGGTGACAGAAAAAAAAAAAAAAAAACGCACTGCCAGCTCACGAAGGCCAAAGAGCGTCTAAAAAAGGTGTACTGACAGCGCTTTGTCACGCATGTTAAACGTCTTTAAACAGTAATAAAACGTCCTATGAAGGAAATCAAACAGACGGCACCGGAAAAGAGAATGAAAGCGTTGGAGGTCAAGGTAAGAGGAAAATGTCAGAGCGATGAGGAAAACTCTCGGACTTGGCCGCCAACGTAATGCCCTTATCCTCATATGACGTTTATTGTATCAACGATGTGGACTCACTGACTCTGCAACTACGTCACACGATACGGTGACCTTTGCTGTCATTTTGCCCAAATAACATGATGTAATTCTGTTTAAAAAAATGGAATTCGATTGAACTTTTCTGACAGCGTATTTCGATAAAAAAAATACGCTGGAAATTAACATCCACCGTTGACAACACTCAAGTGATAGTGAACAAAAAGAACAACTAAATTATCAACGATGATGTCGCGGGTTGTTTCACGCGCATATTGTATCAACGACGTGGACTCAGCAGCTGTACGTCACTTGATTCGGTGGCCTTTTCTGTAATTAAACTGTAACTAAAGTTCTCTCACTCCGTCAAAATACAATTGAACTGAATCGAATTTTACGTAATGCGTATTTCGACTGAAACATGCGGTAAATTAACGGCCACCGTTAGCAACATTCAAATTATAGTGAACAAGGATAATAATTTATTTATTTATTTATTGTTAACACGTTAAAAGCCCGAGGGCATTACATAACGGAGGTGGGCACACGGAAAGGATACAGAAAAAATGAGGAGGAAACAGAGTGAGAGATGAAGAAAACAAAACGTACAATATGCTATAAGTTATGTACATATAAACAGAATACACAACAGATATGCAATACATACAATGCAATATATAACACACAATAAAATATACAATATACACAAGGATACACAATACAAGTTAGCACAACGAAACACCTAGTAGGACAGCTACAGATTGCTTAAAATGAATTGGGTCAGTCAGGGTAACACAGTCACCGGGGAGGTCATTCCAGAGTCGAGATATGCGAGAGATGAAGGATTCGTAATAGTAATTACTCCTGGAGGAATGAACTGCGACTTTGAATGGATGATCGAGACGTTCAGAGACGGCGCACGATGGAGAGTTTAACATTAAATAGTGCAAAGATGTGTTATGAAATATTTTATGGAAAAGGGAGAGTCTGGATAAAGAACGACGTAGGCTTAACGGGGGTAGGGAAAGGGATTGCTTCATTGCCGTGACGCTGAAGTTAGTGTTGTAGTCGTTGAGAAAGCGTGATTCTGGACGCTCTCGATGAAATTTATCAGAGTTGCGTGGTAAGGATCACATATGGAGGCAGCATACTCCAGTTTAGGTCTTACCAGGGTGTATAGTGTACGCTAGTTTCTTAACTGATGGTGGTGCTAGCTTTAGACTGCGTTGTAAGAATCCTAACGAGGAATTAGCGTTAGACATGATGTAAGCGATATGGTTTGACCAAGAGTGGTTAGTTGTTAAGATAACACCCAGATACTTAAATGAGGAGACGCGCTCAAGGTCACAGGAACCAGGATGATAAGGTACAATGGTTGGTATTCGACGTGTGAACGACACAATTTTGCATTTTTTTGAGTTAACAGGTAAAAGCCAATTTAATTAAGCCAATAACAATATTGGCCATTAACATTTAATAAGCCAATAACAATTAAATTATGAATGACGACGCCATTAGTTGTTTCCCACGCAGCCACTACAAAGAGCTGACATGCATGTTCACAGGCATCTTCGGAGGATGATGTTGTTGATGATGATCAAAAGCGAAAAAAAAAATTGAGAGAGAGGGGTCGGCCATGTTCGGAGGATGAGGAATGTCACTTCACATGCGTACCGATGTGATGAGTTTTGATGGTGAAGATCGACGAACAATGCACAAAACACAGGTTCGACCCCGGTCGAGGACGGTATAGCAATGTGAGGAGGTCAACATTGCTTCCAGCATGTGTCGGCGATTTCCGATGCACGTCAAAAGAACCCCAAGTGGTCGAAATTATCCGCTGTCCTACCCTGCGAAACGTCTTGCACGTCGCCACACAAATAGGCTGACCGACTTTACGTATAAAACTACTCCCAATTTGAATAGTTGCACGTGCACTCGAAGAGCAGAACGTCACAAGTTCAGTTACTGTAAACGTATTTTTATTCCCGATGTATTAATTTTCGCGAATCGCGCATTCAGTCATCTGCGAAGTTATTCGGGAGTATTTAATTTCGGGGCTGTTTCCTCTCACGGGATAAACGTGAAGCTGTGTTCGCGAGTACAATTTTTCGCGACTTTTTAGCGGCCGCGAAATTCGCGAAAATTAATACATCGCGAATAAAAATTCGTTTACAGTATTTGAAATGTGACGCGTAGGTATTGTATATGGGTAAGTACAGTATCGCCTGTGGCGATGGACCTCCCCACTCTCCAAAGCCAAAATAAAGTTGTTGTTATGACGCGTGCCTGTTGAGGAGGCGCCAGTGGCAAAAATGATAATGGTAACAGAAAGGCGTACGTCCCAGTTACCGTTACCGTTACGTACTGTTACCGCACTCCTTGTGATTTGAACAGGGAGTGGGACGGTTCCACTCCCTGTTCAAATCAGGAGTGCGGTAACAGCACCATTATTGTACAGCGGGCGGCGTTGACCGTGTCATATCGGTTGTTACAGTGTAATAGCGATAAAGCAGCCCTTGGGCAGGTCTCATCACGTAAGAAACGATCCAATTTTAATTCAAAAACACTTCGAAATCCATACACATTCTGTCATGACGACACGCGAGCAATCTCCTTAAAAATAATAAATAAATAAATAAATAAACGAGTTATTTATTTCCGTTGCGCAACGGTTATCGTGCACGCACATCTATCGGTATTACGAGTTGGATCCTCCAAGTTGACCCGTGACACCGACGTTCCGGCCACTCGACTGAAAATCGTTGTACAGCACGTGGGACAACACGGAAATGGTAGCGCAACAACTGTCACCCAATGTGTTTCGGAGAACGACAGGACGGGTTGTTCACCTCCCATCAAGTGTGTTTGTGGGGCGACCTCCATATTCACGGGGAGGAGGTCACGTGTTACCGGCACTGCATCACATGATCGATGGCGTGCCCTTTTATAGGTGCCGTGGAAAAGAAAGAAAGAGAAGAAAACACGGAACCGGGCGCTTTTACGAATACGGGGATGATGTGACGGATTTTCGAAGTGAGAATACGTTACGCACGACCTCGTCTTCGCGGCGTTGAAACCTTATTGAGACTATTGAATTTTTTTTACATGTTCCCGAAGCAGTCGGTTGATCCGGCCTACAGAAATGAAATGGCTGGATTCTACTGTGTAGAAAATGTGTCTCGATGCTTTCCCCGTCGAAATGTCTCTGGTTTCCTAATAGCAAACAAAAGACATGGCGGCCGCTCCTTATATATGGCTTCGTAAGGCACTTTCATGGGATGGAACAAAAGTTACGCGATACCCTACCCAGGAAGGAGAACCGATTCAAGACGAGCGTCTGTAACCAAATTTACAGTCGCATGAAGTAGTGCAATCTTCACCGAATCCCTGTCGTCCCAAATCGGAGGTGAGATAGATGCAGGGGATTTTTTTTTTTTTTTTCGTGTTAGCGCCGCGAAGCAACTGTGGCTGTGGGCGGCGTACAGACGGGGACTGACGGGGAGAGGACAGGAGTAGGGAACAGGAGGGTTAGTGTGCGTCCTGGGCCGACTTCAGGGGGAACTGTGCCGACATTCGCATAGAACGTCTTCAGAAAACTCGGGAGAAACCTCAGACAGCACAGCCGGTGGTAGGATTCGAACCCACAATCTCGCAGTCTTCAGCACGACCTTGGCTACCAGCAACTCAGTCATGCCGCTGGACATGGGGGAATTTCATCAGGTGGAATCGATGCTTCCTCTGATTAACACTCTGAGTAACATCAACATCTCTACTGTTTCCCTGTTTGGAGAATCAGCATTATTTTTCAGACTCTCCACAACGAGGTTAAAGGCTACGGGCCCATTCAGTTCGTACAATCATCCAATACAAGTAACTTTAAAAACAATGCAGTACAGGCAAATGTAATGTGTACGTGGAAATAACGGTACCCCTACCGAATCAGTTGCAACAAGTTACTCTTATGTATAGCCTTTTGAAAGCTTGCAATGAACCGTTCTGACAAGTTCAAATCGGGTAATCGGATTAAGAGGTAGGAAATTCGGAGGGTAATAATTTCTCGGCCATAATCTGTTGTAGTACGTGGCTGGCAGTATTCTCCAGGGTTTCGCGAGGAATAAGTGCAGGTACGATGCTGTATTTATGTATTGTATTTATGTGTATTTATGTATAATTGTCAATAAAATGTCTCTTTGGGCTAGTTACCTAACAGTTTACCTTGGAATAAAAGCGCTAAAGTCGACGAACGGACACAGCGAACAGAAAACGGATGGATACAACAGGGCGCTCTGTTTTCCGTTCCGTGTGTCAGTTTTACAGGATATAATTTTCTATTAACCCGAGGGCCCGTACCTGTACCAACGATACCTTATTTAAACGAGTTTCAGGAGCCCTTCCCCATACTAAGTTGCCGTTAAAAAAAGGGGGGTACTAAACTGTATGGTACAAAGAGCATTTCACCATTTTGAGGAGGAAGTGCACGGTAATACCCTTTTAGTAGACCGTTTTTGCATCTCCGACACGGCACCCGCTACGGCATTGGTCTCATGGCGCATACGCGATGTTATCAGAGCATCGCTAACGTATATCGCCGGTACGCATCTCCTCGAGGAATTGACCTCTACCCGAGAAACATCATCATGACGTTGGTAGACAGACTGAAACCGAAACAAATCGGAAGGGGAGGGCTGGGTTCCACGAATGGGCACTTGTTCCCTGCCTCCCATTGAAAGAAAAGTAGGACCCAAGACCGCGTCCCTTTCAGGGGCCACCTTTCGTGCGCGACCTTGTTTGCCCCTAGCTTCGAGCATAGTTCAACTCTCCCAAATTGGTGGCGCTGTCGAACACTATGACGTCATTTGTTTACAAACAGTGAGAGATCTATAGCGTACCGTGTTATCGGAAACGTGACACGCCGGCTGAGGGGCTCCGCGAGGAGAATACGACGACGACTAGGCCATCTACGCGAGAAGCAAGCAGTGCGGCTCCTGTAGCATTTTTATGCTTATCAAGGTGATTGCGAGTAGCCCTCTCGTGGATCCAACGAAATGGATTGCGATAACAGAACTCCTCAACAGCGTAACGACAAAAGGCTTCACGGTTCAGGGTTCGAGATTTGCCATGCGGGAGCGTTACGACGTTAATTAACCGTACCGTCTCCTTCCGCAGTGTACTAGAACGTCAACAGCATTAGTCTCGCGTATCGTGATATCGTTTTGGATTACCGTACCGTGTAGCGTAGCGGGCTATCGTGTACTGTACCAGGATTCTGGACTCGTCCAAAGACTATGAGATAGAATTTATTTTCATGCGTGAGCATTAGAGTCCTGGCTACGAAAGAATCGCGGCGTGGTATGTCTGTAGCCACGGCGCGCATGCGCGGTGAGTGTAGAGGAAAGGCGGGAAGGAGAGGGCGCGTGGAGAGCAGCGCAGCAGCGTCGGCAATGCAGCTGTGGTGGTCTACAGGTTCAGACGTGTCTCCGTGGACGCGCATGGGTTACGAAAGCTGTGCGGAGGACCGGCGGCGAAAGAATGGTGAGGCCGTGAGGCGGCGCCGCCAAGCTGAATCGGACGAAACCCGAAAGGCTCGTTTTGCTGCGCATGCTGTCTTGCGTTAGCGTTGTGTAGGGTCGTGTGAAGGAAGTTATTTGCACACGGGGCCCCTGACAAAGCCTAGCAGAGACCACCAACATCTTAACTTTCGACCGTCGTCATCTCAACAACTCATCTCATATCATATTACCTCGCCTCGCGGCGCGGCGGGCCGCGGGCCGCGGCGGGCCTCGGTGGGCCGTAGCGCTTGTCGTCAAGCGGCAAGCGTGTCGAGCGGCAAGCCACAGCGGCAGAGAACAATGAGACGCGTCGCCGTCCTTGAAGTCCAAGATCTTGACGGCGGGCGGCGGAAGCGGCGCGCGCAAGTGGCCAATCAGACATTAGCCTCAGGTTAAGTCCCCATCCGGTCGCGCCAGTTTTTGGGAGATCCGATAGATGGCGGCACACATAATTGTTCAGATCATAGCTCAGATTGCTCGTGTGGATCGAGTTCGGCAGAAGATAAGAGGATTGTCTCGTATGTTAAAAACATAATTCTTGTCTGAGCGTTCAACATGCAAAACACAAAGAGAAGTGCCCACCAGATTGATGAGCTCCCCATTCATCATCTCCATATAAAATTGTTGTTGAGACTGATGAAGATGTCAGGTAATATGCTTAACGTTCGCTCCTCGTTTCTGGGTGCCTTGTGAGGAGAACGGCGCTGCGGTGCGTTCCAAGAGTATGAATGGCGCGTTGGATTTTCATAGCCTTCGAAGCGATTGTGGAAAGATTGTTCGTTGTTGCTGCGTTCCGCATATGGAAAGCCGTCCTGAGGGTGGAACACGTAAGGACGGACACAACAAAGCACCAAGTTGCCTTAAAATATTAAATATATAAAGATGGTAGACGTGGAAAAAGCCAATCGTATAGCGACGGGACGTTTTTTAGTGCGATACATATTGCACTGAACCCGGAATTAGCTTTCATGCCTTCCCGAAGGACGAGAAACAACGAAAATTTCGGTGTGTCAAACTCCGGATTGGGAAACAGCTCAGGAAATATGCGATGGTGTGTAACAAATAACTTCACCAACGAACATTTCAGAACAGTAAAGGAAGACAACACGTATATGGTCAGTAGAAACGCCCACAGTTTCAGCTAGGTGCTTCTTCGTTGACGTTGTAGTTCTGACGTGGTGGTTGCCCCTTCGTCGTAACCCATGTACGGAACAGTTTCACTTGTTCCTGGGTCACTGGGTTGCTGGGTCGCTTGCTTCTCGCGAACTACATTTCCAAACGTGTGTACGCACATAATTCCAAAGGGGTGCTGTTGTACTCCAAAGGTGTTAGCACAGAAAATGCGATCGTGAAAACCGAAATTCCATCACACGTATGATTGATTACTATGGCGTGACGTGGTTAGGTGCAGGTAAGGGTAACGGATGTACTTTAGTTACCACTTCCATTTTCGTTTGCTACATTTTCGTTTCCGTTATCCGTTTCTGATACCAGCCTTTCAATTTCGTTTCAGTTACGTTTCCGTTACTGTGTCCGGTAATGGAACGGCTGTTAGAGAGCTGCGGGAGGACAGCCCGTCTGGCTCTGTCAGCACTCAGTTTTCTCCAAGTGCTGCTTCGGTGTCAAGCGTACACACTACACAAGCAATTTTACGTCGCTGGGATGTGCACAGCTTGTAAGATTTAAAAAAAAATGTAGAAAATGTAGGAACATGTCCTCTGTCTTCAGCCAATCTGAGTCCAGCAACTCAAGATTGGCGTGAACTTTATTCAATGTCACATTCATCGGCGGACGCTTTCAGTAGTGAATAATACTGTCATAGCCACGGTGAAATGAAAAATAAATAAAAAATAAATAAAAGTCGTATGCTTTCGTCCTCGTGCTATGGTGGAGTAGAGGGCGTGGAGTCTATGTTTTGTAAGTCCCGCGTGTTGGCGTCATGGAGTTATGAGGACTGGGACGAGTAGGTAAGCGAGGGATGCACTCTCGAGATCATTTCTATGCTCGAGATCCAATAAATATCGCGCTTTCTTTCCATGCTCTCGTACAGTATTTAGAGCATTACAGGGAATGCGGTCGTCAAGATACAAGAATAAGATGAAAAGTCACTCAAATGTCATCGCACAATAGCAATAGCCATTACCCGAATTCAATATACAGGGCGATAATTTTCGTTCCGTTTCTGCTTCTGGTAATGGAGGATCGTGGTATGCGTTTCCGTTTCCGTTATCGTTACCATCTCCAATTTCGGTAATATACCGTTTCTGTTTCCGTTACCTTTCCCTGGTTGGATGTGACCAGTGTGCCTTCCACGAATACGGGACGCATCCTTCACACAAGTTTTATTGGATTGGATTGGATTGAGGTTTGACTGGCGCATGAGCAATTAAGGCTATAATTCGCTCAAGTAAATACCACATAGGACCAATGCGGCGAAGCAAAACGATGTTCGCAAAACCTCCCTGCAGAAAAAGCATAGGTTGGCCGTAATTATCAATGATGAAACCGTGTCATCAATTTATCGATAACAGTATGGAGCCAACCCACAATAACGTCTACAACAACGACCACCGGGTGCTTGAGAGGTTTTCCCTTCGACTTCTTTCTTTCCTCTTTTTTTTCATCAGACAACCAGTCCTCAAGCCCATGCTATTTCCCGTGGTGTTACACTGCTGTTTTGTTCCAATCGTTTAAGATGCTCGTTATAATGTTGCAGCGATGGATCTGGCCGAGGGAAGAGCAGGCGGAACGTGGATGGGAATGAACGTCACGGGCAAGTTCGCGTCTCTTCTCAACATCATCCAGCCACTCGACGATGTCTCGGGAGACAAACTACCAAGAGGTAAGAAGTCTATTGTCTGTACACTCTCATTGTAGCCTTCACTATATGCAGGGAGTTTCTTTTTAGCTGTAACAAATTTTCATAAAAAGGACGCTTTTACTTTTGTCATTGGATTAGTCGACTGGGCTGCTACAAGGAAGCAATATTTCTTCTCAATCAAGGGACTAATTAACGGAGATATTTTAATCAGCTTTGTAATTATTGACTTTAGGGAGCATACTGCAATAGGCCTCTACCCGAGGAACGTCATGATGACGTTGGTAGACAGACTGAAACCGAAACAAATCGGAAGGGGAGGGCTGGGTTCCACGAATGAAGACTTGTTCGATGCCTCGTATTGAAAGAAAAGTAGGACCGAAGGTCGCAACCCTTTCCGGGACCATCCTAATCCCCTCAAGAGCGTGGCTTTCGGGCGCGACCTTGGTCTCCTCTAGCTTCGAGCGTAGTTCAACTCTACCAAATTGGTGGCGCTGTCGAACACTACGACGTCATTTGTTTACAAACAGGGAGAGGTCTATTGCAATATTAATGTGAACACTGACGAGTGGTTTCGGTTTCTTCAATGAGCCTCACAACGGATTACCGTTGAGTTGCATGTGTCCCACTTGAACGGTAGCATAGTTCATACGACTACAGCTCGTCTTGGAGCCACCCATGTAAGACTGAATTGCTCGCAATACAATAGTGCCATAATCGGCAGTGTAGCCAGAAAATTATTTCGGGAGGGGTTCTATGGGAACCTTACCCATGGGGAGGAGGATTTCACTCTCGTTTCCCTTTCCCAAAAGCACAATCAAAGGTACGGTTTGGGGAGTTTTGAACCCCCCCCCCCCCTTGGCTACGCCACTGCCATAATGCAGCATGATGTTAAGAGCTGTCAATGTAGCCTTATTGAAAACAATATTGTCCAATTCTCATAGGTTGCATGTTGGAAATTATGACCCTCACATGTAGATAAGACCTGATGCCCTGAGTCCGATGTCCATGTCCAGCATCATTCCATGGACTCAATCCCAGACAGCTCGTGCTCTGAAGTGGTGTCGCCTTCTCCAAGTTGGACTATCACGGGAGGGATGTCGTTGAAGACCATGTCCACTCGACGAAATTCCTCCTCCAGGCACTCAACATGGGCACATGCTCTTTGCCAACTCACTGGCCGCACATTCCTTACGGCAATCTCAAGCAAACCTCGAACGTCGGCAAGCCTGCCAGAAGCGTTTCTTACGGCAACTTCATCCTTCACCTGTCCCCATATATCAGCTCAATGGGGTTGAACTCAATGAGATATGAGGGAAGGCGAAGCACAAGATGGCCTAATCCTCCGCCATACGGTCTACCCTGTAATGAACGTACTTCATAGGTTTCTCCCTGGAAACAAGTTGTGGGAGCTCAGCCTTCTTCATATCACGGTTCCATTCCACTCCTTTTGAGCCCAGCCACTGCTGTACGTCAGCCTTCCTGGTTGCACTTGTTGGCATGCTTTCAAGCATTGTCCAGAACGATGACGCTACCACCTGGGACCCGTTGAAGTCAGATCGGCAAACCGTGCCTCAAACCTATTCCCATGCCTCTACGTCATCGTGCATCATTTCGCTTGCTGTGTGCACCCTGTTCGTTCTGCCTCTGATACTTTTGGCGTTAATTACCCTGCAACGAGTTTAAATACAGGCGGGTCGATGTAGCATACAAGCGTTGGACAAAAAAGGTTTTACACCGGGTGTCACTGATTTATCCGTCCAAAAGATGGCAAATGACGTCGTCAGTAAAAGCAGGAATAGATCTATACACAGACGACATTACTCCGATGATTTCGCGATGTTTGACACCACAGAGCTTTTCTTATGTATGAGCTATGAATATAACCGTAGAACGAAAAGTTTTAGTACGTCACGCTCTTCCGACGCTGCTTCCTGACACTCCGAAACCGACCAAGGACGCACGGTCGGAGTCGGTCCAGGACGTGCGGTCCCCGAAAGCAACATGCCGCAACGCCGGCTGGCAGACCGCTCGGAAATAACACACCACCACCAGGGCTGGCGAGAGAAATTACGGGCCCCTCGGGATGACTTCGGACGAGTTCTGCAAGAGCCCCTCCTCACGTCTCCTGGTGGTCGTCGGGCCATTGGGCAGGCCCCTGAAGAGACACGGGCCCCGGGGCTGTATCCCCGGCTACCCCCCTCAGGGCCGCTCAGGGCTGGCCCTGACTACCACCACCAAAACGTATTCAACGTGGCGAGTACTAGACCAAAGGCGACGCAATAAAGTATGCTTTCGGACTCATCCAGACTTCTCCAGGACAGTCGATTCTCTTTCTTTTGTCCGCAGCTGGACGCGTATCGAAAAAAAAAAAAAGTTCTCGGAATGCTGATGGACAAAGAAAAGAAAAAAGGAATGCTGTCGTAAAAGACTGAACGAACTTTTCCTACGTACCCTCTGGCCTGTTGGCTTGCAATACCAATGAACCCTTAGCCCTTCAAGTACCATGCAAATGATGAGGACGGTGCCAAAAGAACAATCTCTGCTCGAAATATCGGCAACTCTCGTGATGATGATGATGATGGTTGAAAGAAAAGCTCTCGTCCTGAGCTTCACATTTGCTTACCGGTTCGCTGGATTTTCTACCCTTCGACATTGCGCATCCAAACATTTAGATGCATCCAAAAGCTAGTTTGAGTGCTCACGTATTCATGTGTGCACGGGAACGAGAAAATGCCACCTGGTGGCTTCGTGATGAAATTCACGTCAGCGGAAGCTGCATCTACAAATGATCAAATAATGGCCAAACTCCCCTCATAAACAGCTTTGATTGAACGTCTCCTTGCAGGCAACCTGGTAGTGAGGTACTTGGAAAATCAACAGGACGGCATGACGTACTTAAAAGATGTCCGCAGGAAAGGTGACCAGTTTGATCGATTCCTTCTGGTAACAGTGGACGTGAGGTAAGCCTTTTGCCACTCCCGGCAGTACTGATGGGCAGTACTACTCATCACACGTTATGGCACAACAGGCCTTCTGCACAAGATGCGCGAGCGTCCTGCTACACCAACGCCCAAGACGCAGTTCCTATGCAGCTCACTCCAGGTAGGACACACCTTTGTGCCCACATTTCCAGCGCTCCTCTCTCCCGTTATCTGCAATAATGAGCCTATACGGTACGCGTCCCCTCATAGCGGTATTCGTACGTCTCAGTGCGGATATATTCTGTCACGGTATGTAGAATTATCGGGGTACAAAAAAGGGGGGTGGGGGAATGCACTGCGCGACAGTCTTATAATGTGACAGCGAAATAAAATGCAAAGTGTCAGAAGAGTTAGATGCACTCATAACAAATAGCTTGACAACATAACACATTCGAAGCTAGTTAGTGCACAGAAATTCTTCTGTCCCTTCTGATTCCAGGAGAAAGCGAGGCCTACGGCTTTTTGTGTCCATTAGAGGGCCACTAATGCTTGTACTGGCCTGATCAAAACCTGGGTGTTCCAGAATCTGGGACATTCCGGTTTTTTTCAGGCAGGATAAAGGCAGATCCAGTCAGGAATCAACTGGAAGAGACCTGAACGACCCCGGATTCATCTTGATCCGGCCTGATTAAAACCAGATCCGGGCTGATCAAGCTTGATCCGTAATTTTTGTACGGGTTCGCTGATAAGTCACGTACGACGCGACAGATGAATCTCATCCGTTTTGAATTCCTGTCAAAGTAACGGTACCTTTCATCACGCGAGGAGAACGTTTTGCACTTTAGTACCCCCTTAAGAGCAATGGAAGGTGATACAAAAATGGTTACCCCTACTAAATCAAGAGAGCAAGAAAGATATCATTCGGAATGGTTTTTGGCTAAGGGTGTGTTATGCGGTGAAGTTCTGGGTAAAGTCGGCCCAGGACGCACATTCCCCCATAGCGTTAGTCGTGACGTTGTGATGCCGACAACGGCGAGCTCTTTCATCAGTACCCCACCACCATCAGCCCGGTACACGGCCTCGTTTTCCTCATTAGCGTGTTCACGAAAGGTTCAATGCAGGGTTCCACGTGTTCGGCAACAGCGACCCGAGGCACCCATGGAGAAAAGTGACGGAGACGAAGCATCTTTTTGCTGACACTGTTCTCGCCAACGCAAAAGTCGGCCACAAGAGGGACCTTGTGAAAGGCCTCTTTGGACTCATGGACAGCACAACGGAGTAAGTGTAGCGGTATTGCTGGGAAAGCATAGAAGGAAATGTGTAATTGGAACGGGAATAGCGCATGGCGTTTATTGTTTATTTATCGGTTTCAACCTATTTCAACCAAATGCCACTTCGTCTCGCTGCGTGATTTTCATCGAAAGGCTCTGAACAGACACCCACTGGTTGAAGGACTGCGTTTTGAACAGTGCTAGTAGCGTGCACGGTTGAGTGACGACTTCTATGTAACGAGTAATAAGGTTGTAGAGGAGGTGGTGTTCCTCTATATGAGTCCTGACCGACTGGAATGGCCCAGCGGGCAGGTGTCCTTCTCCTCACGCTAGGACGGTGCCGGTAGAACTGACTGGCAGGCGCATTGGGGTAAAGGTAGTATAGGACAGTGGTACGCGGCAAGAGAGGCACGTCTTCTCGTTGTCCACGGGCCGCCATATCAGTTCTTCCCCTCAGACACGGAGCCGTGCATGCACTTTAGGTTCGCGTCGATACCATGAGGAAGACGACACATGGACGTGTGACGGCTGGGCATACGGCTTGTGGTTATGGCAGAGGGTAGAACAGCTGCATGACGGCATGGGCAAGCGCGATGTAAGCAGGGCGTGTTCCCGTTAAGGGCTGAAGTAGTGTGGGCGAGGGTCCGACAGTACCGCAACCGGTACATGAGCGGCGAGCTCGAAGTGTTGTCGCCTGGGAAAGTGCCGGGGAACACCAGCGTGAAGCACGGGAAGACCTGCAGCGGAACTCACTGTGGCCTCCGTGCGTGTCCACTGTGGAACGTTGGTCCCGGTTATTCTTGGCCACAACTGAACGGACTGTCAGGATCGTGTGTCGAAGCCAGGAAAGTTGACGGACCGTGTTCCTTGTGTGGGAGATACGTGCGGGGCGGTCGACAGCGGCGTACCGCAACCGGTACAGGAGCGTGGGACTCGGAAGAGTGACGCTGGATGATCCCCGAGGAGGACCATCGCGATGCGTGAGGCCACGCGAAGCAGTGAAGGAGTCCGTGGCGTGTTGAAAGATGAGCCAGGCGGGAGTGGCGCCGAGAAATGCGAGGTTGTTGAAACAGCGTGGAGCGTCACCGCAAGCGAGTCCTTGGAGGAACAAGACAACCTTCTTTTCAGTGATGGCTTCCAGAGTAACGCGTTGACCGATGCAAAATTTGGGATGGTGAAGGGCCGAATTACGCCGAGCGTGGCATTCTTTGTTCGGGTCATCAGACGTAAAAAAAATGGGGGCTTATTGAAAATGTTCTACTTGGCATTGTCCACGTCTTGCAACAGAAAATAATAACAATTGGGTGTTTACGTCACAAGACCAACTGAGATCTGCAACAAAAAAACTGTCCTGCAGATTGAAAGTAATGCACACAGTTGTCCTGTGAATAGAGTTTGAGAGAGAGAGAGAAAGACACGTCCTTCTCAACTTCGTCTCCAGATTGGAATAGAATGTAGATCCCTGTGCCGCTAAGCTCCTCAATACACTCCAGTCATTGATTCTGGCGCTTTTGCAAACTCAGAAAATTTATCTATACGAGAGCCTGAGCCCTCAGCACTTTTGCATCACAGTTTTCATCTCAACTGCATTCGAGTTTCGAAATTAAAATTGAAAATTAGTGGCACCACTGCGTCGAAGAGGTCACTAACCGCGCACTGCTCATGAAGTACGGCGGCAAAACTACATCGCATGCGCATTGCATTGGGTCTAAAAAGTGTCGACTATGTAGCCATCAGGAGCAACAAATCATTCACGGGAATGTGGATCACTGTTGCTCGACGAATTGTGGATTATTTCCTGACAGCCGTTTACCTACCAAACCAATTTATTGTGATTTCGCTTGCAAACTAAATATACTAAAAGTATTCTGTAACATCGCTGGGCTTGTAAGCAACAAACTGTTAAAGTGCCACTACGGACTAAATCTCGTGTCCTCCGAATCCTACCAAAGTTATGTTACTGCTACCTTCTTGTCTCACTTCACATTCCTGCAGTCTGCATTCCTGCTTGTTTGGGCTCTACGTGACGCGAAAGTTAGAAAAATTGATTTCAATTTTAATTTTTAATTTTAATTTTATTTTAATTTTTATTTTGAGAACTGTAACGTAATGTTAGGCTATGACGGAGCGCCCGACTCTCATCTGGCAGCGTTGTTGCCCTTGTGTCTTCCTGGGGGCTCACACCGTTAGCGGAGCACCACGTGACATACCCTCCGACAGGCCTTCGAGAAAACACAAGGAGGGGGAAGACATCTCTCCCATTTCCCCCTCTTTCGATCAGTGTCACGCGACTTCTCCACCACGTGGCCCTCCCCGGACGCCGGAGACTTTGCAAGGAGTGAACGCTCTCAGCAGAACATGACATCACACATCACTGTGTGGGCAAGACATGACGTCACCTGCTTCTCGCGTCATTGAAACTCATGGAGGCCCGCAGATCTTCAAAAATTGACATGAATGCACAACGCTCACAAACAGGATTGAAATTTCGCGTATGTATGGTCCTTGAGGTATACCTTCTTTTCATGGACTAAAAAGATGAACGCCGTTTTCAGAGTCTGAGCGGCACTTTAAAATACATTGTTAACATAACTGCCTAACCCCGGGAATTAACTCGTCTTCGAAACAAAACGAAGACTATCGTCTTCGTCCTTCGACAAGAACTTCCGACACTCGACACACAATATAGCGCTGACGAAAAGAGAGACGAAAAAAATGTAGACCTCCACCTCAAAAATGGGTATTGCATATTGCTGCTCGTGTGCAATAGTCATCGATTCGCTACAGGGTGTGCTTATTGAAGCCATTCTTCCTGATATTGTTTTCACATATATTCGAGCGGCATATCTTCTAGGTATCTCTTTCTTCACACATTTCGTCACAGTGCTTACGCCAATGGCTCTTTTGCATTTCTTCCCACAGACACTATCCGGACGAACAGCTCATCCGTGATGCCGAAGGTCGATCGGAAGAGAGCCTCCGAAAGCTCAGCTCTGTCTTTGTGCGTGTCGACGAAGAATGCTTCGGATCCAGGTGTAGTCCTTTGGTACCTACTGGGAACAGTTAAAAAGTCCGCACCAAAGCTGAACTAACACTGTTTTTCCTGATCAAGAATAACTACTAATGGAGAAGGGACAAGACGCACGCTTGCTGGTGAAGCATGACGGTGATGGTGGTGAGGGTGAAGCATGATGGCAGAAGAATACCCTAAGACACGGAACGAAGAAGACTATACGATACCACACAAGTTCTGAGCGTGTCTTCTTCTTCCAACATAATAACCACAAAGTTTGCAATTGAAATACTTTACACGCCATTACGGCAATAATTGTATTTTCGTCCTTTAATAGTATACCACGGCAGAAGGACGAAGCTATTCGGGTCTTGGGGCTGGAGGTCAGAAATGGAAAGTAAATACATCACAGAGCAATGCCTTACCGGTAAAGCATTACATCTTGTTAATGAGTAATGATTTACATTATGTGGAGCAGTAGTGAGTAATGTCATTACGTTTTTGCAGAGTGATGCGTAATAACATTACTCGTTACTTAGGTCGAAAATTCAGGCGTTGTGTAAATCCACCTGTTATGAGCTGTGTATGGTACGGACAGGAAATATACCGAAGCTTTTATTTATTTTATTTTTCCATCTCTTCCTTCTTTCACCTTTTCTTAGTTTATCCTTTATTTCCTAATTCTTTTCTTTTCTTTTTGTTTAATTTTTGTTTAATTTTATCTGTCTTTTACTTATTTTTCTTGTTCTTTTCTTTATTTATTTTCCTTTTTTTGCGGAATAGCAAGCCGACGTCCCGTTTGGCTTACCTTTCCTCCATTTTGCTTCCTTCTTCTAATAAATATCCCCCCCACCACCACCACCACCACCACCACCAAGCTGGTCTGTCCACGTCACCAGTCACGGATCAGGTTACCAAGGTGCAGGACATGTGGAGTGTTTGAACTCATTCTTCTGTGATTGAATCATAAGGAATACTGCTCTCACCTCTGGACGAAATCATTTAGCGATTTTGTGGAAGCTCCGACCGTCACTAGTAATGTGTAACGAAGTACACGACCAATCACGTCCCTTTACAAACACGTCAATCAATCAGATCTCAACACCGCATGGAACTGTGTTAGAGGCTTCCGGAAAAACGTAATGCCTTAGTGATGTCATTAGTCGATAAAGGTAATAATTAAATTGGACAAAACCGGCATTAGTAAATGGCATTAGTAACGGATTATTAAAGGGGCACTACAATGCAAAAAACAACTTGCTCTCAAATTGAAGTTCGTGTTTCAATTAGTATAACGCAAGCGAAATTAGTTCACACAGCGCTGAGGTTTAGAAGAAAAACGCAATGAAAACAGAGCCGTCTTTTGCGGCAACGAATGGGATCCCCAGGAGGCAAAGATTGGCGGCATCCAATGAGACAGCAGCAGAAGCGCGCACATACCTATCGTGGCTGTGTGGATTTGGTACGGGTCTGATCGTAGCGTTCCGTATATGCGTGGCATGATGCACACTGCTTCATTTCTCAATACCGACTCACTGAATTGTAGCCTACAGCAGTTCTCGCATATGTTCCACTGAAAACATTTATTTATCCTTCGGACGGCGGCGCCAGTTCGCTTCACAACGCGCACTATGTTTTTTCACCGGAGCTATCTGCATGGCGTGGCACGCGCGTGCACGCGCAGCATTAACTAGAAACACCGATGCACGAGCTGAAACGACGTTCGCTGCTTAGCGCCGAAGCAAGAAAGAGTCCCGTATGTTTTTGATTGTAGCTTCGTAACGGAATCAAAGTTTTGAATTATGATAACAAGTACGAAATTAACATAGCGTGGAACGTGATTTGAATTGAACTTGTTTTTGCATTTTTAGTGCCCCTTTAAGCATGCAAAAGTAATGAGTAATGCAATGTATTACAAAATCAATGTAATTTCCTCAACTGTTCCCGCGGAAAGATGTGAGGGAGTTGGAAGTATATAGTGAACCAGCCTGTTGTTCTGGTAAACTGGAGGTGCTGTTCCCTTGGCCTGGGTGATACGGGTGGGTCCGGCCCAGAACCCAGCGAACTGCGAAGTGTTTACTCCAAATCACACGCCGCATCGATTACAGACGCAAGTGTTCTCTTGCAGAACCCACTCCATCATTCTCGTCGACGCCAGAGGGGGTGTCGACTACGTGGAGCGTACGCTACAGCAACCCATATCTCTGGATAGCGAGGTTCAACCCTGGGTGACAACACACCTACAGTTTGGAATTCAGGATCCTGGTACTCTCATATCTCGCCTTTGACCTCGCCTCCCTGGACACAGCTTAGTGACGACTCCATCTTAGAAGCTGTTAACAGTGTAGTTTTAGTCACTGTCACCGTATGTCACTGCTCCGTAACTTCGAGTGCGCTGAATAAGTGTATTTATCAAGATCCTAGAATTATAGAATGAAAGAGATTTCCATATCGAACCAATGTACGAGACAGTCGAGGTGTCACGCACTGGCAGACAATCACGACTTGTTTCAGAAGCTATTTTGTGTTCTGACATGTTGTCTTTCAAACAGGTGTGTGTGTGTGGGGGGGGGGGGGGGCGGTAGCGAGCCGCACGTAATCGTACGCTAGGTAGTGGGCAAAGGACTAAGCGCTGCACGGATTGATTGCATAGTGTTGAGTAAGAAGCAAAGTAAGCTATTCATTAGTCAAAGAGCGTTAAAGTGCCATCCGGCAATAAAAATTGTATTAATCTTGTTTCGTATTATGCATCAACGCCACTTAAACTCCGTTAAAGTGCCATCCTGCAATAAAAACTATTAATCTTGTTTCGTATTATGCATCAACGCCACTCACACTCCGTTAAGCTGCCATTCTGCAATAGAAATTGTATTTATTCTATTTCGTGTGCAACGTCGCTCAGACTCGGTTCGCAAAATATAAATGGCTCCAGTGACAATTACGCAGTTTCACAGGTTTTCCAAACTGTTTCCTAAAGAATGTTATCCCTCTTCCCTTACCTGCTTCTCTTTGGCGCAACGATTAGTGAAGGAGCTGTTTCTTCTGTATTTTTTGATAATTTTCTGTATCCCAGCTGTTTTCTTCTGTTTGCTTGAAAGCATTAGGGAATAGCAAGCCCACACCGTGGCTAACCTTTCCCTTCCCTTTTTTCTTACTTTGCATTAAACATATTCCCCCCCTCTTTGGCGCGTGCCCCCGTTTTTACAAGTTCCTCGTCGGTTTCCCATCGAGCTTATATGTATGTGCTTCGTGCGTTTCAGTATTTAGTAAATTAATATTCCTAGTATGTCTTGTGTCCTTCTTTGTTCCATTTGTCTCCCACGCTAAAGCTTTTTTGATCACAGAATTTATATTCGCTAGCAGGCCTGTTGGCACGAACTTATCTTGTCATCTCGCCTATTCTCATGTTGCCTAAGTTTTTTTCTGCGGAATACCTACCTATCTCTTAGCATGGTCACCCACCCCGATCTGCACGGAGCATGGCACGGAGTCCCATTCCGCCTAATGTGTGAAACATGTAGCGTGTTTGTGGCTCACATACTTTCAAAGAGAAAGAAGCCACTGTAGGTACAATAGGTACAATTCTGTAACCCAATGAGGTTTCATATCTCACCGCTTCCTGTACGGAATGAGCCGATGCATTGCCGTGGAGCAGACGGACACCCTTTGTGAGCTTCCCAGGTCCCCCAAGGTCGCCATTTTCCCATGTATTTGTTCCTATCCCGATGCGTGCAATGCTGGAGGCCGCCCTTAGATACCCCATTGTTACCAGACGTTGGCTTGCGTAAATTGTAGCGCGCTAAAGATCCAGTTGAAGCACAATCCAAGCCAGGCCAGGTCACCGAAGGAGAAATGGACGACTGCAGCGCCTGCGGCGCCTGGTACGACAGGTACGCTATGTGATGCACGCAGCCGTGCACTAGATCCTTCCGATCGCTCAACACGTTTAAAAACGGACCAAAAAGTGAAACACGACAGAGAAAGTTGTTATACGCGTTTTATTTGGACATATAAAGACTAGATTCATTCGCAGAAACAACAAAAACATTTTGCTGCTAAACTTAGCGCGCTGAAGTGATCCGGAACGGCAACAGTGGGGTATCTAGTGGCGGCCTTCTTCGTTGCACGCTTTTCCGAGGTGAGTTTGGGGGACCTGGAGCTTCCCGAGGCGCTCTGCCATGATGGCTTCGTGTAACTTCGTCAGAGGCTCACGGTAATATCTTCCTGTAGTAGTTTGGACCTTACGGGGACAATCTGTCAGGAGCACAACAACGGCAGTCTCGAAACACGCTGATACGTCTTCTCCGACACTGCCACCGCGTAGACGATCTGATCCCCAATGTCATTGATTACGTTTCGCCGCCGGGCAAAGCATATGCTGCTGGGCACTTATCAGCCTTATCAGCCTTTTTGGCCTATCAGCCGACGCGTTCCTCCCGTTTCATACCCACCACAGCAACAAAAATGACTGTACTCTATGGCACACTGCCAAAAGCGTATGAAATGCGATAGCATTACTAGCATTACAACAGAAGGAGGACGAAGACTCCATTTCGGACGCGGAAGAAGCACACCTGCTGGAGTTTTAACAGACGCTGCACTCTACGCAAAAACGATACGATAAAGGTCTGTCATATCAAAAATCAGCAACGTGAAGGAACCCACATCAGATCAGACGAATGACGTATCATGTTTTCCGAAGCGTTATCGTTAAGACCTTACGATCTGCTAAAGCTGGGTCTCCGCTGGTGGAAACGTTTCTTATCATCTGAGGCACGCAATGAAGAAACAAACGAGGGGGAGATAAGTTCAACGTGGTGTTCATTGCAGCCAAAACAGACACACACTCAGACAGAGAACACACAACACAAACTGCAAACTCTCAACTAAACTTTAATCGCAGTGCACAGACAAATTTAAACAGTCATAGACAGAAAAAGAAGCAGATAACAATCCGGAAAAGGCACCAAGGTAGAACAAGATCTAGACAAGTTCTGGTACACGTGCCCTCACGATATCAAGTGAGATATTCCAGCTCCGCTTGGGACAGGCCTATGGAAGGCTGGCTTACACAATTGTCTCCGCTTCTCCTGATAAGTGAAGCTTCCGCGATTTCCCGTACCTTCTTGTCTTTGAACCTGGCCACAATCAAAGTTCTTTTAAAAAAGGGGGCACAACCGCACCGTGAACAATGCACTGCTAAGTGGCCTGACGGCGTGGAATTAGATACAGAAGATCTATGCTCAAGAAGCCTTACATTTATGCACCGCCCTGTCTGTCCAATGTACTCACGCCCACAGGAGAGAGGTATATTGTACACGACTTGTCGCCTGCAGTCAACAAAACGTTGCTTGTGTGCAGGCGACAAGTCGTGTACAATATACCTCTCTCCTGTGGGCGTGAATACATTGGACAGACAGGGCGGTGCATAAATGTAAGGCTTCTTGAGCATAGATCTTCTGTATCTAATTCCACGCCGTCAGGCCACTTAGCAGTGCATTGTTCACGGTGCGGTTGTGCCCCCTTTTTTAAAAGAACTTTGATTGTGGCCAGGTTCAAAGACAAGAAGGTACGGGAAATCGCGGAAGCTTCACTTATCAGGAGAAGCGGAGACAATTGTGTAAGCCAGCCTTCCATAGGCCTGTCCCAAGCGGAGCTGGAATATCTCACTTGATATCGTGAGGGCACGTGTACCAGAACTTGTCTAGATCTTGTTCTACCTTGGTGCCTTTTCCGGATTGTTATCTGCTTCTTTTTCTGTCTATGACTGTTTAAATTTGTCTGTGCACTGCGATTAAAGTTTAGTTGAGAGTTTGCAGTTTGTGTTGTGTGTTCTCTGTCTGAGTGTGTGTCTGTTTTGGCTGCAATGAACACCACGTTGAACTTGAACCAACTACCCCAGCTTGCCACCCTTGTGAGGGGGAGATAGCACATCGCGAGAATGGGCTTCCCTGTCCACTGAAGCTACGTTTCACTGAGGCCCAAAAGTGCGTTGAGGGGGTGCAACACCCTCCTGGCCCAATGGCATTCCTCATGCATTTTTCAAACCGCATAACTCCGCAAGGGATTCAATTTGCATAAAATAAGTCTTGAATGGGAGATCTCAATGGGTTCTAGTATTTAATTCTGCCATAAATTCATTTTTTACGTTGGAAATGTTTCCGCAGACGTCAGAAATTGCGTTTCGCGCTTCCTTTAATTTTGTTGGCCGGTCACAAAATAAATAGACCTATGGTGAGAATTTTAATCCCATTGAGTACTAGAAAAATATGTCTAAAATCGATATGTCCCGAAAGATTTTGTTTATGTCGAAGCATAGAGTTGCTACACGGATTCTCGTGAGCAATGGTTAGCCGATGCTGACCCGCTGGGATTTTGACTGTGCGCGGTGGTGCCATCTGTCTGCATGCCACAGAAATCTGCACAAGTGGGAAAAACCGGATAAATTGTCACAATCTGTCTTTTGGCATGTGATAATAAATGGACTGTGGGCGCGCAGCTATCGCTCTTATCTCGGAATCCTTCGTTCCGTGGTTGTGCTGTGCCTCGACACTCGACAGTCATGGTTTTTCGCAAAGCATCTATCGCAAAGGAAACCTATCTGCGGAAAACGGATGAGACGCAAAGAACAAGCCTTGAGCTTCTACAAGAGAAGGCATCTGGATAATCTTTCAGTAGTATCAGTCTCTCACCAATCAAGCAATTGAGAGCTAGCAGAAGCGACATTACGCAAAACGTGTCTGCAGGAACGTCCGGAAACGGACCCTGTGTTGTTGGAGGGCGAAGCATTCTGGGCTATGTGCACTTGTTCAACAGATTTCAAGCTCTGGGAATCCACAGTCCGTTCAACTGCACACTTGCAGACATGGAGATAACGTAAGAAAAGAGAAATGGATTGCGGAACAAAATTACGCTGCAATGCAGAGTGTGCTTGCTGAAGGCCGTTGTAGATACTGTGGGCCCACCAGATAGCATGTCAGATTGTATGGACGTGAACACAGCAGCTGTTTCCGGGGTGCCATCCATTGGGGGTGGGGCTGCTTATAATGAATTCTACGCATCACAATGAAAAACACTTTGCATTTGGTATGGCTAGATTGAACACAATGATTGCTGAGGGAACGAATATTCCACACTATGTGCAAAAAATTCTAATATGGAATCAGAGCTAGCCATCAAATAGGTTTTTTGCTGACTATACACTCTGTACAACTTCATCACCCCAAGGATAGAATTGTTGGAGAATGATCGGTCATTGAAATTTGAGGCATGATACATCAATCTTTGATTACAAAAAAAAAAAAAAGAATCATCAATCTTTTGTGAAAACTTATCACATTTCACGAATTAAATTCCACAGTGCATGTATATTTCTCAAACAGTTGGACAAAACCAGACGTAGGAAAAGAAGAAGAAAAGACGTCTTTGACAAGCAGGCGATTTCAGATATCGCCCTTGTGCTCCGCACGGGGGCCCTACGTCGCGGAAGTCACGCGCATCGCGCAATGCGCTGTGGGAAATGGTTTGCATTCGTGCTCGTCTGCCTGTTGCTTGAAGGTGCGGGAGGTGAAGGAGAAAGAAAACAGAAACCGTTTGCGCTCTTCTTCTTCTCTCTGACTCATGAACACTAAATCCCAAGGAGCAGCGCGGCTTTCGCAACACGGCGCTCTCTGGTGGGCCATCCATGCAATTTCTGAAATCGTCTAATCGCGGAATAAATATTTTCGTCAACACAGTTATCCATTTGTGTGTATGGATAGGAAAAAGGAGCTATCCAAGATAGGGCTAAACGGGAAATAAGGCAAGATAACTGATCGCGGCGGGATAAGTCAAAGCGTTCGCGACATAGTGTCATCAACTTTTACAACTGCATTCGGGTTCAGTGCCTGCGAGATAATACGGAGTCTTCGCGAAAAGCGAATCTATTATCAGATGCCACAATGAAAACGAAGGATTTTACGAGCGTGACGTGCAGGCCACAAACGTATATGAAATAATTTCCAAGTGGCAATCAGATTTTGGGAGAAGCGGATCACACAACCGCCATCAGAAGTGCTTAACCAATATACAATGAAGTTGAGCGTTATACATAAACACAATGGAAGATATGTTATATTAATTATAATAACCAGATCAGCGCAGGTCACACATAAACGTAGATCCAATTCACAAAATATACTCGAGATTTCCCGTACACAAAAACGATCACATTATTTTAGTGTCATAGCATCAGGGCACTACAAATGGAAAGGCCATACCTTCAGTTCTGTAGTTTGTACCATTTCTCCGAATACGACCATGTCTAGGACATATTCGAATGCAGCGATAATGGAATCGTTTCGCGGCTCTTCTTTTTCGAAGCAGTTTTTTATCACATCTTCCCATGACTTATGGTAGCGAGTACAAAATCTGTCCATCTTTTCAATGTAGAGCAATTGTCTCTTCTGTTTTCAAGTGCTCGTCTACACTTAATTAAAAGCATATCTATGCTCATTTTATTGATTAAAATTTTATTATCTGGTTTCAGAGAATGCTATAATATCCACCTGTCGTGAGAATTATTGTTTTGACTTTGTTTGAAGCATTCACTCGAGTGATAGTATTCTATGAGGCACGTGGACTCATCGAAGTGGGCGTCACACATACGTAGCGTACAGTATGTGTGCAGATAAACCTAACCCACATTTGCACACGTAACTCGATGTCTGCATGCCCGAGGAACTTCCGGTGGCACACAATGGCGTATTTATGCGTGCGGAAGCTACAAAAAAATCGTGGAAGCCATACTCAGGGCAAAACAATAAACAGCGCGAAAACGTCGGCTTCCATGCAGTAGAATACGCCAGCATGGCGGTCGCAGGTGAGCTGTGTGCAGGTACTTCTATGCGCACCAATGAAGCAATGATCAACTGATCCGACGAAGCTATACTGCAGGCAGATGGCCAATACCGTGCTTGCACGCTTCAGTGCCTCTTGCCACCTCAGTTTGTACAAATATTACCACTTAGCACTTATTGTCATTATTCTATTATATTACTATTGATAGCTCCCTTTAGCATCTTCCTTACGAGAAGACACACTAGGTATGTTTAACAACCCCCCCCCCCCCCGAGCGACCGCACCCCACGTGGGAATTAATTCTGCGCCCCCCCCCCCCCCCATATTGGAAAGTGTTCCGACGTTCCTGCATCTTGTTGCGTTTTGTTTATGTGTCTTGACCCACAGCTGAGGCTTGCCTATGATGTGGTTATAAAGAGTGCCTTGGGGCGTGTGCCAACTGTACTTCGCAACACCAACTGTCTCGCAACGACACAAAAAACAGGTTTTTGTGTATGCTGCAGTTGCTGGTGAATGAGCGACCTTTCTTCATACAGTCTTCCTTTCACCCCCGTCTAAATCGGTACCGCTCAACAACTGAGCTCCGTAGCCTTGGGGAAACAGAACCGCAGGCACAGGGAATGTCGGAACCTTTATTGTTCACTAAATAGTGGCCCCGCCCTGAAGTGGCTGCAGGTCCTACACATTTGGGTACACGCGGGTGCGAAGAGCAGAATATGAGAGAGGGTGATAACCAGACATGGGGAGAATGTAGAAAGGATCTGACCATTTCCGGAAGGGGCGCCAATGCCGGAAGAACACTGAGTAGATAGACTCTCACACGCCAAGAAGCTGTGGCGGCAACGTATTCAATACGTTCACGGCAGGTAGCTCCCTTGATCAGGCACTCATGGCGAAGTTTTCCCAAGCAAAGCTGTTACCCAACACACGAACGAACCGGCGGAAACATCTGTCAGCCAGAAATAAAAATCATTCGACCGAAGTGGCCGGGCCCAGCAAGCGATCGTTGGCCATGAAGGAGATCTGGCGAAAGAGAAAGCAGGCCTGGATTCAAGCGGACCCTGGCAAAGCAACGCCTGCAGAGACCGCAACTTCATCGAGTGAGCAGCAACGTGTAGGATCAGCGTCACAGTAGGTTTTCTTGTTTCTAGTAGTGTTGTGTAGTTGTTGACCTTTTTTGTTTTTATTAATTTCATTTTTCTTTAGTTTGTGAATCCCTATCTGACAGCTCTAAATATCTTATTTGCGCAGTGTAGTCTTTCTAGCACAGTTCGGCTGGGCTAGCGGACCCTCTAGTTTGCGGCAGTCAGCGCCATTCTGGTGATAGTGCTATGGTTTTCAAAGTAGCGTGTTCTCTCATCACGCACATGGTACGTGCTGTGTGTTGCACTTCAAAAAAGGCTAAAGAGGCCGAGGATTCTTTCCCCACCGTAAGTTAGAAGAAGGGAAACTGTCAACAGCGGCGCGCTTTCGCCGCGTGGCAAAATATTCTCGGACAGCTCAAAATACGCGTGCAGTTGGTGTGGTACCTTATTTGAGAGCGATCCAATGAGACCGTTCTACGTGCACGAGGAGAAAGGGAATAGCTGAGGGACTTGGTGGTGGTGGAGGGACTGCGCGAAAGGCTGACCTACCTTCTTCCTCTTTTTTTTTTTTTTTATTTGTGGGCCCCTTCGCGACCCCCCTGGATGTCGCGACCCCCAGTTTCTGAACCACCTGCGTTTGTGATGATTTGCGTATTGGAATTTGGGATCTAGCTTATTCATTCGGGAAGTGAAAAATCCCGAGAGGTTGAATCTGAGAACGGCCATTCTGAATTTCACGTTTCCAGAGACCACCTATAGGCTGTGTATGCGAGGTTGAAACGACCTACACGTGGAGGTTGGCTTCTTCGTTACGAATTAAAAACAGTAAAAGGTTTTCTGCGCCATTTTCTGAGGAAGGTGGGTGCCCGTTGCCTAGGGAAAACTTGAATTCAATACCTCGAAGAAAAGAAAAGAAGCCGTACTTTTATTTGTACGGCTATCCGTGATCATGCCTGGATAATAGGCAAAGTAAATGAAAGCATCTGAGAATGAGACAAGGTCGATTGTGGGGGTCATTACGAGTAGGAAATCGAAGCTTCTCTGGGACGGTTACGAATACGTCGAAAAGGTCACTAAAAATTACTGGATCCGATGGCAGTGTAAGTTCCAATGGAGCAGAAACTGCAAGGGAGCTCTCACGGGGAAATTAAAACCTCAGGGTTGACTCTCTGGAGTATTTTATAATGAGACGTGAGCAATTGCCCGGGTTCAGCGTTTCATTGGTGAGTGTCCGGTGAGAAATTGTCCGCACCCCGATCAAGCCTAAACGTCCAGCATAGGCTCACTTGCCCTGGTGAATGTTTTGTAAATCTCATTAAGTAGAAACTGTCATTCAGACAAATGTCATTAAATATATCTTCGTGGCACCGTACGAATGACATTATGAGTTAAGGCATTAAGCAGAATATGTCATTTTTCACGCCCGTGTGGCAGGGATATTTGTGCCGCAATGGCACAGAGCTGGAAAGTCAATGTAGCGTCGCTAAACGAATAGTGAAACGGATAGCGAATAATGTTCCTTCGTAGAATAAAAACAAAAGGTTTGGAAGGCCATGAGGCGTCTCAGTGGTTTCGCCTTGTAGCTTTTATAATGGAACTAGTAACAATAGTGCTCCTAGTGGCTGAATTGAGTCGACTTGGCCTTGCAGAGACAGTGGAGCCTGAAGAGTAGTATCCCTAACAGCTTTGTTGTCTTTCTTCTCTCTAAAGGAGCCGCAATTCTTCTCGGCACTACAACAGTAAAGGCATTCACATCGCCAGCAACCGGAACCTGTGCGATTGCTTGAACTTGTCGTGTCCAGGGTGTCACTACCCCTGCCCCAAGTGTCGGTCACCAAAGTGCGGTCACAAGTGTCGCTGCTCTCGACATTTTGTCTACGTGAAGATAAAGGTTGATGGTGCAAACGCAGTCATCAAGAACCCGCTATTGTGATGTCCTCTTTTCGCCGCCTGCTCTGAAAGAACTGTGCAGCGCTTGACATCCAGGGGGTCGTTTGTTTTCTTTTCATCTTTCACGTGTAGAAAGTTCACATGAAATAAACAGTTTAAACAAAATGTCATTTTAGAACATATGTATTTGGACATTCATTCGTGAATGGGATTGCGATTCTCTGCTGACCCACGGAACGTCTTAGCGCTATTTTGTGTAAACTACAGTGTATACCATTGCCTGTTGCACAACAGGCACACTCTTAAAACATATTTTCACCGCATAGCACGCTCCTAGCCAACCGTCATCTCGAATGACATCGTTCTCTCCCATGATTTGCTGGAAACGGGAGGCGTACGCCATTTTTGTGACAACTATGAAGTGCATAAGTGCCACAAAAAAAGGCGTACGCCTCCTGTTTTCAACAAATCAGTGGATAAAGAGCAATGGCATTCGAGATGATGGTTGGCTAGGTCCGTGCTATGCTGTGAGGTTCATTTTGAAGAGCGTGCGCACCTTAAGAATTGGCCTTTTTCACATGCGCGTCGTATCCTACCGGCTCTCCAACGAACCACGCTCAGCGCGCTCAAAAACAACTCCACGTGGGTAGCACAAAGGACCAAAACCGGCTCGGCTCCGGAGTGCGACCGACGAGTTCGAACCGTTCGTGCGGTCTCCCCACTGGTCCCCATACTGCGCCATCTAGTGAAGACGGAGATAACCCTCTCCGGCGCCTCAAGGTCATGCGTATGCACATATGCCATTGTGCAAAAGGTCCACTGAAATCAGGCCTTGCGTTATGCTGCTTTGGATTGACAAACGGCACATTTTTGTGGAGAGTGCAAGTGAGCATTTGAGAATTGAAATTGTATGTGGGATAAGTTCAGGGACGGTTCCAGGATCTTTTTCGGAGATGGGACCCCTCTGGGACAACGCGCTACAGAAATTGTGAGGGGCCGCGACAGCCCCTCACACAGCCACGGATAAGTATGCAGATGGTAATCAAAAGGCCTAATGTGTGGGAGGGAGCCACTCCTGGTTGTTAGGTAGAGTTTCGTGGTTATGAATAGTGGCCTGCGCACTTATACGCAATGAAAATTAAATGGCGGCACGCTTTCTCGCACGCCGCATCCTAGCATTAAAATATAAAAAGCGCACAAACAGAAGACGCAAGGGAGAGAACTCTCACCAAGTTCTTCGACAACTGTTACGTAAGCTACGTTCCACATTTTCGGTCACCTCGTTTGAGTCTCCCGCCGCAGCAGCATATCCGGCACATCTGCGGACTATACAGGGTGGCTCTTTTTATCAGCAGCAAATTTTCATAAAAAGGGGAGTTACCTTGGGACGCTTTTCCTTTTGTGATTGGATTACTCGACGGGGCTGCCGCTATGTCTTTTTTCTTCTCAATTAGAGGGCTAATTAACAGAGATATTTTAATTAGCTTTTTCAATTATAGACTTTAGGGAGCACGTTGCAATTGCGATGTTAAAGCTAGATGTCCACGTGATCGTTCGAACCACTGATGGAGCACAAAAGTAATCACAGGGTGCCCTACGGACCCAACTATTTTACCTCTGCCGTCTGCTGTAAACCGCAAGTGGTCGGCAAAAGAGCGTCAGAGACGTTATATCTGTCGTATATCTGTACCAGAGACGTATATCTGTCCTCACTTAGCATTACAAAAAATGTCATATGCGATGTAAGGAACCCTTATCGCGGCATGTTTCACGATATTTGTAATGTATTTCCTTTTTGCTTTCTTTCCTTCCTTCATGTGTTCGGAGTCGCTCGCCATATCATTCCTTTCATTCTGCTGGACATGTCTCTTGCCGTTCACGGGTACGATAATCGCTGATATACAGGGTGTCCCAGGAAACGTGTCATTGAATTATAATAAAAAAACTACACCACCTAGAGTCATGCGGTCAACAGCATTTGTCCTTACTGGGTTTTTGCCACCTCCTTATGTGAATATCGTATAACGTAAGTTTAAGTTTAAGTTTGCCAAGTAAATATCACTTATTTACCCCACCAATGTGAAGAGCGTGTCTAATTTACACAAATTAATGATAATTGACAGGGATATTCAGGAGCTATCCCATCGGAAAAAATAGCCGAACATCATGCTCTACGGAGCTCCCATAGGGTAGCTCGATGAATTTTTCAGCGCAATCTTTGTCAGTCCGACGAAAGGAGGTTGGAAACCCAGTCCACCCCGGCATCGCAGAAAGAGATAACAAAGGCACTGCTTAGCGCGTCCGACTTTCGCTGGAATAATGCTTTCCCTCTCCCAATTTTAGGAACTGCTACTTTTTCTACTATCACTCTGAGGGCTTGCTTTGGAACCTCCTTTCGTCGGATTGTGAGGAATTGCGCTCAAAAAGTCATCGCGCGTTATGGTCCGATGCTCCGAAAAGCATGATGTTCGGCTATTTCTTTCGATGGGATAGCTCATGAATATCACTGTCAGTTATCATGAACGTGAGTGAATTCGGCACGCTCTTCATATTAGTGGGGTAAAAAAGTGACCTTCACTTGGCAAATTTCCGAGTTCAGTTCGCGAATATTTACATAATTAAACTTACGATACATGACATTCACATCAGGAGGTGGCAAAATCCTAATAAGAACAAATGCCATTAACCGCATGATTCTAGGTGGCGCAGTTTTTTTGTTATAATTCAATGACACGTTTTCTGGGACACCCTCTATGTAGTGTTGTATGTACAAAGCTCCTTGCAAGCGAAAAAGGAAATAAAGATCGTGAAGCATACCGCGAAAAGGGTTTGCCTGAATTGCGTATGACGTCTTTCTGTGAAGTTGAGTGAGGACGTAGACATCGACGTCTCTGCCGCTTCTTTGCCGATCACTTGCTGTGCACAGCAGACGGCGGAGATAAAATACTTAGGTCCGTAGCGCGCGCTGTAATTACTTTTGCACGTCATCAGTGGTTCTAGCGCGTCATGTGTAGATCATGCTTTAATATCGCAATTGCAATGTGCTCCTTAACATCAATAATTAGAAAGTTTATTAAAACACCTCTGTTAATTAGTTCCTTAATTGAGAAAAATACGGTTTCCTAGAATCAGCGTCGCCGACTAATCCAATTACAAAAGTAAAAGCGTCATAAGGCAACTGCCCTTTTTATGAAAATGTGTTGCAGATAAAAAGAAACACACTGTATATGTACACGCCCGAAAGCTCAGCAGCACATCCTTAATGACAGTTGTTCCCAAACTTTGCTACCCTGAGATAGAGCACTGCACGGGCCTGAATTTACCAGCCCGACCCGGCTCGTACCCGACGCCACGGAGGCTTACCCGACCCGAGCTCGAGGGAGTAACTCGAAAGCCTATGTTGTAGCGTTTTAGCAGAAAGACGGAAGGAGCACCTAGTCAGAGGTAGAGTCACTAAATAGCTACGCTAGCTGAGCGTAGCTATTTAGTGACTCTAGTCAGAGGTAGTAAGACTGGCTATTAACCATCGCAGACAGAAAAATAAACGCGTGGCAGCAGGAATGACTGTTCCTATTCACTAAAGTGAGCTTGCTTTGTGGTGGTCCGCCCGCTGCCTGCTACCAAGGGTTTTCATTTTGTGTGTGTGTAACACAGAATCATTGGCCAGAGCATGGTCTTTTTGGACGTCTATTCTTTATAGTTTTAGAGCCGGTTCGCGACCCCTGAATCTGACATGACCCACAGGTTGGGAAACACTGTTGCCAAGTCTGATCAGACGAGTGGCCACGATATCATCTCGAACTGGCATGTCATTTCCTTGATGCCGCGAAACGCGTGTTGAAATGCTAGACGTCGTTGTCAGTCATGTTGTCAGTGGAGTCGAGCAGTGCAGTTCGTATCCGAGCCAAGACAAGACCTTAGCTCCATTTAGAATCGTTCTTCGTGTTTTAGCCAGTTTTTCTTCTCTTTTCTTTTTTTTTTTTTTTTTGTTGTTGCTATTTTTAGGCGGCATTTTAACTACATTTCCGACATAGGGTTTGGCAGCACTGAGCGCACAGTTTGCTGTTTTGGTATAGTTTTGGTTTTGCTGGACCCTCGTAGAGTAGAGTAGAGTACCGTGCACCTAATCCCTTTTGATACAGGGCAGATCCCAAAAATAGGTTCACAGGTGCGAAAAGATAGACAAAAATAAAACTAACTAGATAAAAACGTGCACACACACACACACAAAAAAAAATACACATTGTCACTTACGTCTGTCCAGTCCAGATGTTGTCGAGCTTTTTTTTTTTTTTTTTTTTTTTTGTTGCTCCCATTTCACAAGGCGGCGCTGCGCATGGTTGAGCCTAGGGAGCCTCCATGGGTTGCTGCGGCTTCTCCGCGCATGGAGGCTCCCTATTGAGCCGTTCTGTCGATGTGGTTTCGGTTTCCCAGAATAGGCAGGCGACGGAGTCTTGGTGGTTTTCTGTTGTTTCGTGGCTCTCTGGTTGAAGCGCGTCACATTCTGTCAATATAGGATATAGACTCACCATCCCTTTGCCGCATAGCTGACAGGTGGGATCCACTTCTTCAAAAAGTTCACTCCTCCTGACATTTGTTAGCAGACACCCCGTACGTGCTTGGAAAAGCAGCGCGCTGGCTCTGTCTCCTGTATATTGGGTGCAAACTTCGGGTTTCAACTTGTGGTTACCGTACCATTTGAGGCTTTGCTTTTTCTTTACATTGTTTTTCCATTCTTCAGTCTCCGTCGTTTTGATTTCTTCGGCCGTGATTTTTGACCACTCTCTCTCGTTGGGGGCTTTGTGGCGCCTCATGCCTCTGCTATACAGAGCTGCTATATTTCCTGTCGTACTGGTTTATTTTCTTTATCCAGGCTGTTTTGATACCGAGGTATCGGGTATGCTGAAAAATTCTTTTTGCTATAGATGTTTCCGGTAGGTGTATTAATCGTCCTAGGTAATGCGTTTTGGACTTTGCGTCTCGTGTTGCGAAAGTCGCCCACCCCATTTCTCCTTGTACGTTGGCTGTTGCAAAGTTACCCCCTAGTAACCATTTTCCGAGTTCTCGTTGATGTTGATCCAGGGTCCTGATTGTAGCTGGCGAGAAGACAACCGCATCATTCGCGAAAGTAAGGGCAGGGACCGCTGTAGATTTCCAAAGTAGTCTTCCTACGCTATATCGGTTATAGGAATGTCTTGCAGAGTTCCAGATATGCCCTTTCAATTGGTTAGGGCCCTCGTTTCAAAGAGGCCACCATGGGTGCACCAACAATCCAATCCAATCCAAAAAACAAGTCATTCATCTTCAATCTTCGTGCTTTCGGTGTTTTCAGTACGACTCTGTTTTATCGGATTTCGTAGTTGAATGAGCGTACATGACTGTACAATTAGTCAATACAGTTACAACTTGCTCTGTTCTTAGAATAAGACATTATGGCAAGCGCTTCCATCTCAATCAAAGAAGAGCATCAAAGCATTCTGTCTTCTGTGCCTGGGAACTACAGAAGCACTAAGGACGTGGCGGAGGGTGAGAGATTTATTGATGTTACAAAAGTGGGCTAAATATATGCGAAATAGGACATTCCTTTGGTAGGCGTCACCATTTGAAAGTTGGCTTCACCTCATTATCGAAACGGATTTGGGAAGGCAAGGCGAGCTGCCACAGCCGCACAACTAACCTAAAACTATGCCAGCCAGTTTATGATGTCTTAGGTTAGTTTATTGATGGGTTAGGCTAGGTTAGTGCAGCTGACCAATATCTTGCGGGACATTAAATTCTGAGAAAAATAACGGGATTGTACCAAAGGTGCAGTGAGTTTTGGAGTTGACAATGTGTTGTCAGAAAACAAACCTTTCTTTTTTTGTTGCTGTCTTCAGGAACGTTGACCGCAAGTGCATCAATCTTTGTGAAGGAAGAACCTCTGGACATAAGTGTCCCTCTCGTAACTGGTACCCATGGAACGGATGAAGTTAGAACGGGTGAGATATTTGGACACCTGTTACAATCCTGTACTTTGTTGGTGATACAGGGCTTTCACTCTCAGGAATGGGAGCAGCCTTCTGGCTGCTTGTCGTTCAGTGCATTTTCTGTACAGTTCTTGGCAGCTCTATATCCAGTCAACTCTCAACCAATTTGCGAATTCCTTCGTTTTATGAATGGTTCGTTGCAGAACAAAACAGTTCTCATGTATATCTCCTTTGGTTTATGATCCTGGATATCTGAACAGTGTGCTCACTTTTTAGGCACAAACCTAGAGGAGTCTGCCTCAAGGGCAGAACACTTGGATGGAAATATTTTGGCTAATGACATACACACACACACATTGATGACACTGTGATTTCAACATGAGCTTTTGTAGTAATGCACACCTTCTCTACCTGGCTCAGTATTTAAAATTTGGGAAATATAAAAAGTATATTTCTATCTGCTCTTAGACACGAAAATGGCTGCCAGTCTCATCACCTGTATCAAGACTGAACCCTACAACATCAGCTGCACCCTTTTACCAGAAGACTTTCATGAGAGCAACAGTGAAGTTGTAACAGACGACAGTCAAGGTACAGCACTGTCTTTTTTTTTTTTTCACAAAATGTTCAGGGAGGTGAATGCAGCGTTGGAAATTCTTGGAAAAGTATGTACTTGCAGATTTGTGTGCCTTGCTGGTAGCTATGACGCAAACATAAATAATGCTTTTTTCCTCAGCACTCTGGCACATAGTGCAGTGCCTGCATGATGTAATAAAGAACATGAATCACAGTGTAAAAACCCCATTAACACTTGCAAGTGTGAAGTGAAGCAGGTTGGGACTTGAGAGAACGTCGATGGATAGACTTTCTTGTGGGATGAACTGCATAATCAACATGGAAGCAGCCTAAATCAAGCACTGGAAATGAGGCTATTCATCAAACCAGAAGTTACATTGATGATAGTAGTGACCTTGTCTTTTAACATTGCACGGGAGTAAAAACCGGGCCTGGTGTACTTAAAAAGGGGTAAAAACTATACTTGACGTTTCGAGCGTCAAGAGGGTCACGAAGTGTCAAGTATAGTTTTTACCCCTTTTTAAGTACACCAGGCCCGGTTTTTACTCCCGTGTTTTGTGTACTTGGCAGTCCTTTGTATCGTTTTAACATTGCACCTGAGTGGCTACTTTTAAACGAAGTAGTTTCTTGAAAACATTTTTACTTTCTCATTCCAGGAATGGGTGTGGCCAAAGGTATGCTTCAAACTAAGAAGGAACCTCAGGACTCCTGTGGTACACCAAATTCAAGTTGCAGTTCGTCAACCGCACAGTTTGGAGACACCCTCGATAATGATATTTTGTGTAGTGCAGACAGTGTCCTCCCAGAAGTAGGCTCCGAACTTGACAAGGCTGCATTCTTGAGTGAACAGTGTCTGGTGCAAGAAGCAGACAGCACTGACTCATCATCACAAGCGACCAAAAACGAGAGAAATGGCACTGCAAAGGAGATGCCATTTAAGCGAAAGACACGTGGAACGAATGCCGTCGCATTGTCTCAGCCTGAGCACCAAGAGAGAGTACAGAAACCAACAAAGCTTTTCAAGTGTAAGGCCCGTACTGCCACATTTGTTCAGTCTGAGCATCTGAAAAGACACTCACTTAAGCACACGAGAAAGGATCTCTACCAGTGTGAACTTTGTCCGGCAGTATTCACCGCCTCCAATCTCAAGGTCCACATGCGAACACATACCGGAGAGAAGCCGTTCAAGTGCAAACACTGCGGGGCAGAATTCGCTTACTCTGCAAATCTGAAGCGTCATGCACGCGCACACACTGGGGAGCGGCCATACAAGTGCGAACTCTGTCCCTCAGAATTTATGCAGTCTTCGCACCTGAAATGCCACGTGCTGACGCACACTAAAGAGAAGCCACACAAGTGCGAACACTGCCCCGCAAGATTCACTCAGTCTTCGCAACTGAAATCTCACGTGCTAACGCACACTAAGGAGAGGCCGTACAAGTGCGAGCAGTGCCCCGCGAAATTCGCTCGGTCCGAACATCTGAAACATCACGTCGAAACGCACAAAGGAAGGAAGATGTACAAGTGCACGCTCTGTGCCGCGGTCTTCGTCTGCCGTCTCAGCCTGAGATGCCACGTGCTGACACACAGTGCGAGGAAGCCGTTCAAGTGCCAGCAGTGCGGGGCAGAATTCGTTCATTCCTTGCAGCTGAAATATCACGTGCAGACACACGCTGGACCGAAGGTGTACAGGTGTGAATTCTGTCCCGCAGAGTACACTTCGGCTTCGCATCTGGCATGCCACATGCGAGCGCACGTCGGAGAGAAGGAGTACAGGTGCGAAGTGTGTCCCGCGAGATTTACTCAGTCTCAAAACATGAAATGTCACATGCGATCGCACATGGGAGTGAGGTCGTTGAAGTGCGAGCACTGCGGGGCAGAGTTCGTGAATTTTTCGGATCTGGAGCGTCACATGCAGACACGCACGGGACAGAAGGCAGAGGAACTTGAACTCTGTCCTGCGGCAGTCAATCCGGCATGAAACTTCGTGCAAACGTCATGGAGTCGACTTCATTCAATATCTGAAGAGCCCTGTGCATACCTGCCAACTCTCCCGATTCATCCGGGAGACTCCCGGATTCGGACTGGTTTGTACGATTGTACGTCCGAGAAGCAAATCTCCCGGAAAATGCAGTATTCCTCTCTATATCTCAAACGCCTGCTTTTTCTCTGGGCACATAGACGAAAACGTCAATCGAATACCAGCCCAATTGCCATCGGCATCGCTGCCGCTTCCTGTGTGTTACGGAGTTCAGGAGTTCTGGTCATGGTTCTAGTTCTAGCGCTTCTAGGTTCCGGGCATTTCCTCCATGTTTTCGGGCAACAAAGGTACCTTCGCACTAGCTGTTTCGACCTTGCGTACCTCGCAAAGACAACCTCGACCTCGCAAAGAGAACAGAGACATAGTTTTGTGTCCTCACGTTCTTTTGAGAAAGTGTCATAGCCTTGCCACAGCTTGACACCCAGATAGTTCCTTGGAGAGGGCAAAGTCTGTTGCTGCAAAACTTGTGCCCGATGAGCCTGCTGGGGTGAAGTGTGCTCCTGTTATATATGCAAATAAAAGCCACCCAACATCGGCTTTCTCCGAATATCTCCGAACATCTTTTCTCTGTGTACGATGTCACGGCCAGTTCGCCTCGGAGGCGGGCCGTAGCAGCTGCCGTTCACGCCCGTGGCTAATATAGAACATCTTCGCTATTTGAACCATCAAAACAGAGATAAGGTTCAGGACCGTCCGTGTAATCCCTTTGACCTTATCTCCTCCACCAAATTGAGAGTCACTGCTTGCATTGTGCAACATTATGTAAGGGAGTTTGTGGTGAGGATGTTGAGGATCTCCCTTCCTTTTCGAAAGAAGGAACAGCTTGACTCGCGCGGGGGAACGACCTCTGTCCCATCCTCGGCTCGTTCGTATCATCCGTAAAGGCAAGAGAATGCATTAGTATCCCGGAAATGAATTCGTGTCATCCGTGATCGTATCATCGAGATTCTACTGTGTCATAGTAAATGAAATGAAAGACCTCGTTTTTGGTATAGCTCTGATTCCCTCACCCCTATCCAAGAGGAACCCCTTTCCGCAAAGAAAAAGTTAGGTTGCCTTCGGAAATTTTGGAGTTCAATTCAAGAAATGATATAAAATGGTACCAATGTGGAAAATGTTCCTGGCAGAAAAAAAATCAATTTGCCGCACGTCTCTCCGTTGCCTACGTATTTACTATGAATTTCTGTGATGCTTGATAACCATTTTCATTTTCTTTCATTTCCCAGTTTTCCCTTTCTTTTTCACACATGCAGACCACAGCAAGAAAGATTGTTAATGAACAGGAGTTTGCATTTGCTAAACATTTTATCACTTGTGTTGACTCCACAAAGTTTCTACATTTCTCAATGGTGTACCCAAGTGTAATCTTGCTTTGTCTAGTGTTTTCTCTGATCCCACTTCCCTATGTAACATTTTTAGGCCCAGAGTGTGTAATAAGTGAATTGCAATGTTTTTATGTCGTAGATGTGCGTGGTACATCTAGAGGGTGCTGGTTGTCCTGACCCCCCCCCCCCCCCCCCCCCCTCCATTTCTACAGTCATGGAGTGCTTCAATTAATCTTAGCAGTTTACCTGGCATGCCTGTCTGTGCGTGTGGGTCTGTCTGGCCTCGGACGTTTAGTTCTCACCCTCAGGTGCTCACTTCCACTCTCCACCAATGTGTGTTGTTTGCGCAGAACAACATGACAACCTGATTTCAGTAGTAGAGGCCAAGCATCCACCTCCCGTAAGTCCCCTTTCGCATAGTACCTGGACTCATGGAATGTTTCATAGTGCTGGTACGCGTTTGGCCCATAGTCTCTCTCATCTTCCGTGTCTTCTCCTCATAATTGATGGAATGTTACCCACAAGTCTACCTGTTTTGTAGTTGGTGGTGCCACACTGTGGTTCACACAAACCACCATCGCATCATATTTAGGGCCTGACTTTTTCGGGTTTTATTTTTGGCCAAATTCGGGGGGTAAATATCGGGTGATATTTTTCATTCGAAAATTCGGGTGTATTCGGGTTAAATCCCGTTACGGCATATTCTGTCGTCAGGAATTCGGGTGTATTCGGGTGATTTTTTTTTTTTTTTTCATAAAAATTTGTCTTAACATGGAACTGCATAACAACATGCAATGTTATCAAACTTTACTTTAATGCACGCTTATGAGTGTGCCACGCGACCCGGATGTTTTCGGGTAGATTCGGGTTAAACCCGAATTTTACAGATTTCGTTCGGGGGGTAAATATCGGGCGGATACGGGTTTAACCCTAAAAAGTCAGGCCCTAATCATATTGTGTCCCCGAGTCTCATACCGCGATCCAATCCTCAAATAAGTATCAAAATTATTTGACACAGTTCACAAAATTACACTTTGTGCAAAACGTTTATTTTTTGTGAACTTTGTACACATAAAAGAAAAGAAAAAAAAAACGACCACCAGGATGTGAAGCGATGCACTGTTCTTTCAGGGCAGGCACTAAAAAAAAAAAATTCACAATAGTTGGTTCTTAATTACTGTGTCTGTACCATCGATCTCTATCTGCTCATAGACAAAATGTCGAGAGCAGCGACATTCGTGGCCGCACTTGGGTGACCTGCACTTGGGGCAGGGGTAGTGACACCCTGGGCACGACAAGTCCAAGCAATCGCACAGGTCCTGGTTGCTGGCAATGTGAACGCCTTTAGTGTTGTAGTGCCGAGAAGAATTGCGGCTCCTTTGGAGAGAGAAAGACAAGAAAGCTGTCAGGCCTTCGTAAGGCAGAGTCAACCGAATTCAGCCATTCCGTTATTAAAGCGTACCACAAGGAAGCATCAACGTGCTTAATGGCCTTCGAGGTTGTTTTTACTCCATCAACGGACGTTATTCATCATTCATTTTTGACATAGCATTTAAGCCTTTCTGATCGCTCATGCAGCTGACAGTTAAAGGGACGGCCGCATTTTTCTGTTAAGTGCTTAGATATTAACTAAACAAATTTTAAAGATCAGTGCTGCCTCCGCGGCAGCAGAAGCTCCACCAGCGCGACATCACTCTGTAAGCGGAGGAGTGAGAGGGCGCCATTCCAGACGCCCCGTAACTCTCGAGCATTTCTTTTCTCAAAGGCGTGTAGTCTTGGGCCAGTTATAGAATGCCAGTTTTCTCAATTTTTTTCCAGAGAGGGAATTCCTGCATACTCTCAACATCCTGCGTGTGCTGGTCAAGAATTCCGTCAAATAACAAGTGAAAGTACACCAGTATTTCGCTGGGGCATTCAATACCGTGGCCAGTGCTCCGTGAGGAATTAAATGACACTGTAGTTTTGGCATTACGGTTGAATTAAATTATGCGGTTAATCTACATTATTAATTATTATGTATCAGTTAATTATTAATTGAGGCAATTTTATTATTTAATATGATTTTATTATTTAAAAATTAAGTCGCCAAAGTGAGTCACATGTTAAGTGCCATAACACACACAAAAATTTAGTAGGTGTCCATTTTACGCACATCCAGAAACTTGTGAACCTTTTATTTTAGCGAGAGTCAAAATTTAATGCACTACAGCGTACCATCAGAACAGCTCGTTCTGGTTCACCAACTCAAAACAAGGAATACACCCTGAGAACTTAAGACATATCTACTGGTATGAACACTATTGCTTCAGTGTGACATAGTGAGACATTCCTTACTGTGAGCAATGCAAACCTAAGGTTATGCAAGAATGCATGAAACTTTCGTTTTGAACCATTACAAGATGCAGTACCAATTACGGAACAGTGTGCACATCACCTAGAGTTCATGTAAATTGCATGTAAGCTCCACATTGGTTTGACACTAATCTCAGGGGATATGCACACATGTGTAACAACCTTCCACTACTACACCATCAATGCCGCAGCAGGATGCAACGCACCTCAGGAGGCAAATACCATCAACAACAGAGTGGCCTGTCCAATGCACAAGTTCAACAAACCTCTCAATTCTACCACTGACTTTGGTAGAAGAAAACAACGTTTCAACACTGGCAACGGCTGATGACCATCACAGCCACAAAATACATATATATGCAATTTAGTGCTCACAATCCTGACGCCTGATGCTCAAAATTAAATACAAACCTACGTGAACGCAGTAAAATGGCGCAGTTCGCCAACTACTTATTACAATTACTGTAAAGGACGCGTTGTTCTAGTGCTGCGAGAAACAGACCATATTTTGAGTGCGTGGAAAGGCACAGGTTTCCAGAGTACATTCAAACCTGGTGCTCTCCAGAAGAGTCATCTCCGCAGTGCACTGGGTAAGAAACATGCTCTCAGCCAGTTCAGTTGCATTTCCAAGCTCCACCAAGCTCGTAAGGTCGGCTGCAAGGCTGGAATCACAAAGGCAAGCACTGACTTGTTTGCTTGTGTTCTTCCTCCTATAATCACACTGCTTTACCATAAGGGACAAAACATGGGACAAGGTTGCACACAGATGAACTCCCGACATCACAGAAATATCCCGCCTCAACAGTTAATGCCCACACATTGCGAGGAAGACCGATAAAGGCAAGAAAACTTGTGTACTAGGGTGTCTACCAAGTTGCAGCTTTCAAATTCCCTGACTTTTCCAGCTTTTCACTGACTATTTGAAGCAAATTCCCTGACTTTTCCAGGTTTTCACCGACTATTTGAAGCACATTCCCTGACTTTTCCAGGTTTTCACCGACTATTTGAAGCACATTCCCTGACTTTTCCAGGGTTTCACCGACTATTTCAAGCACATTCCCTGACTTTTCCAGGTTTTCACAGACTATTTGAAGCACATTCCCTGACTTTTCCAGGTTTTCACCGACTATTTGAAGCAAATTTCCTGACCAAAACAAAAAGGAACTTGGTGCCTGCTGCTACGCTTTGGTACGAATCCCTGATAAAACTAATCATTTATCGAGTATTAGTGAAGCTGCACTACTTTCCAGTCTCTGAGCTTCTTCAGAGCCCCACTTCAGCTGCTTTTTGGCAAATTCCCTGACTTTTCCAGTCACATAAAAATTCCCTAACAATTCCCAGGTTTGTAGATTTCCTGTATACTGCCACTTCATTACGACAAGAGCCTGAAGTTTTCGAGAAATATTTTTGTTCTAAATTCGGGGGGTAAAAATCAGGTAAACAAACATGTGCTCTAAATCCATGCGAATTCGGGTGGAAAAGCTTCCAGCATGCTAAATTCGGGGAGAAATCGGGCTCAGTTGCTCAAACAAACTGTGCTGGTTTGGTACAAACGGTGAGGTAACTGCATTTGCTGCCAAACAAGTTAGTGTGCATTCCTACAGACATCTCTGTGAGGGCAATTTGCCAGGTAAAAATCAGGTTGCACCCTAAAGAGGCAACCTTCAATTCGGGGCACAAATTCAGAGAAATATCGGGTTAAACACTAAAACTTCAGGCTCTGGTTAAGACCAGTCGAGGGTAGCCCTTCTGTCATTTAAGAAGGATCAAACGCCATCAGATAAATGCGGCATTCACAATTTGCGCAAGCAGAGCAAGCGGAACACTGTAAATAAAACCTACTAAAGAGGGATTCGAGAACTTTCATGAAAAATTGGAAAGAAACAATGCAAACAAACCTACTGTAACACTGATCCTACATGTTGTTGCTCACTTTGATGGGGTTGCAGTGAATGCAGCCACCGACTTTGCAGCTGCTTGAATCCAGGCCTGCTTCCTCTTTCGCCAGTTCTCCTTCATCGCCAACGACCGCTTGCTGGGCTCGGCCGCCTCGGTCGAGTGGTTTTCGTTTCTGGCCGACAGAGATTTCCGGCGCTTCATTCGTATGTTGGGGAAGAGCTCCGCTTGGAGAAACTTTGGGATCGGTGCCTGACCAAGTGTGCTCTCCGCAGTGAAGGTCTTCATACGCTGCCACCACAGCTTCTTGGCGTGTGAACGCCTATTTACTTTGTCTTCCTGCGGCACTGCGGCACCTTCTGAAATGCTGCTGAAGATGCGTTTCGCAGTGAGGTCACTAACGACGGTTTGCAACTATGAGGAGCATAAAAGGTGCAGCGTAGCCTCAAGAACCATAAACAAAACGGCGAAAAGCTCACTAACACATGCTATAGCAGAGAAGGTACAATCTGATTATACCCAGAATACACATAAAAATTTCCAGCATTATCACTGTTACGGACATGAGCCGTTCAGAGACTGAAGTTCATTATGTGGTAACATGCAAGAGTCGTTAGTCGAGTATGTCGTTCAATAGACAAAAGTTTCAAGATGCTTAGGATTATGTAGTAGTACAGGCACTTTATATTTTATCATCAGTTTACAACAGGTTATAACACTGACAAATAAAATGTCTCCAGCACCAGTCACCTGCTGGTTGTCATCACACACTTTTTGAGAGGCCCTACGCAACTTCTTGTACAGTGCTGGACAAATGTTTACAGAACAATGGCACTGTACGGACTTGCAAACAGGTGACCGGGTTACCTAGGCCCATGTCTAAGTCAGTAAGGTCCCATTCGCTGCTAGCGTGTCACTCTGAGGAAGGAATGCGCCAGATTGTCCCGTAAACTCCGTAAAAAGACCAGTATGCTTATAGACGATACCTGTCAAAAGGAGACAAACACTTCTCCCAGTGCGATGTTTGCCATACCCACCCAAGAATACATCAGGAAGGGACAATGTTATAGCTCGCACGATGCTTCCACTAAATAGCCTAAACTGCACTGCAACAGGTTTACAGTTTGAAACCCCAGAACAAAAAGTTACAGATCTAAACCAAAAACCTTGTTTGTGTGCATGTTCTAGTCATTAGAGCTGCGCGAATAGCAAAATTTCCAGGCCAAATCAAGTACGAATATTTCACACACACTGCAAATCAAATTCAATTTAGGGTCGAATTTGAATATTCGCAAGAAGCCCAGTTAGAATACATGTATTTCAAATGTCTCACTTTGGAAAATTTCATAGCTTTGTGCCCATTAGGAGAACTGCTGCTCCTGATGCATGAGCTTTGAGCTTTTATAATACAACAATAAAAATAAATATAAATAAAATACATATGATATATAAAATATTTAATATATTTTAACATTTTTAAAATATCAGGCTTTTTATTATTTTATTAAACTTTATTTTTATATGTATATTAATATAAATTATAAATATTAATATAAATATTAAATATAAATTTTAAATTACCGTAATTTCACGCGTATAAGCCGCACCACAGATAAGCCGCAGGACGCGTTTTTTGGGACGTTTTGAAAATTTTCTGGCAGATAAGCCGCACCCGCAGATAAGCCGCGGGCAATACGAGACGACTGATTTGTGTGACAAATGAGACCATAGAGAAGGCCATAAACCCTGTGGTCCATACTCCGGGATCGGCACAGTGTACAACAGAGGAGGTCAGTTCCGGAGTTCTACCAAGATCGGATTGTGCCCTTGTGGGGAGGTTTTCGTGGACTGATGGGTCAGTGATCTTCCAGAAGACGTGAATCACTGTCACCACTTTCCTTAAAACTGCTTGGGGGAATGCACCAGGAAGATCAATCTACTCGAATGTGGACCCGTCCCTGTTACGCACTGTTCGTGCATCTGCAGGCCATTGCTGTTCCAGAGGCACTGTCGGTCCTTTCGTTAAAATCGGCGTATGGGGAAAATACCAGGAAAAAATAGTCATCAGATAAGCCGCACCGGTGGATAAGCTGCAGGGCGCCCGTGAGAAAAAAAAATCGCGCATAAGCCGCGGCTAATACGCGTGAAAATACGGTAATATCAAGAGAAAGAAGCCTCCCCCCCCACACACACTTGAAATATTGGAACAGACACTACATCACTGGGATGGGTGTTCTCTTAGTTTGTTAGCACTTGTACCCCCTGTATTTTTTACAAACTGCAAATACTTCCCTTTATTACTGTGTTCAACTCTGGCAGAATACATCTATTGTGAACACATCTATCCGGCCCCCATAATGTAAGCACAGGAAACCTACCGTTGTGGTGGTGTGCTATGGACCAGTCTAGGCACGTACTGTGAGTTAGTTACACAAGTTAGCATGCAGAAAAGCTAGCTTTAGTAGCAAGTATAGTAATCAGAGAAAAGGCTCTTCTCGAAGTCAGTACGGCTTCAGTCATTAGTTCACGAAATCCGCGATCTTTCACAGCACAGAAAGGCTGGAAGTATAGATAGCAATCATTTTTGCAACCTTTCTCCAGCAACCTTTCTTGGCATGGGAGTCAATATTCGCACTGCACGCCTTCGGTTATTTCCAGCGGATCTCTTTGTAGCCCATTCGGTGTAGCCATTCGGTGTCTCTATATCCTTTACGCACAACGCGAGACGACGTGAGTGAGGGAAATTACTTCTCAGTGTCGGTATGCTATGCTCCTGCTTTTGTTTTCATCACACTGACGCTGCACCGCACCACAAAACGCAGCGCCTGTCTTATTGCACAACAATTTAACACACACACAAATTTTCGCTCCTGCCTTTCAGATGTAAAATTGCGCCGACGAAGGTGCTTCACCTCGTTTCGGTAGTATTAGAAAAATATTCGAAAACCGTGAACACACAACGTCACGTGCGAACATCGCTCGAACAACATTGCTTATTCAATTCAATTCAATATTTGCGCAGCTCTAAAAGAAATGTATTGTTCATTTATTTATCCTTTACCTTTTCCTGCCCTCCCCTAGCAGGCAGACGATAAGCAGAGCAGTCCTCAGTGGTTTCCTCAAATGATTTATCGAATCGTCAATGGAGATAGTTTTTTTTAATTATTAATTTTTATTTTTATTTAATTAATTATAGTTTAATTATTCCATGTTGGCATCACAAAGCAACTGTGGCTATGAGCAGCACACAGACATGGACAGATGGAGAGAGTACAGCGGGAAGGAGTGGGGGACAAGGGGAGTTAGTATGCATCGTAGGCCTGACTTGAAGTGGAACTTTCTTTTTTTTAATTCTGTGTTAGCGCCGCGAAGCAACTGTGGCTATGAGCGGCGCATAGACGTGGACGGATGAAGAGAGGACAGCAGAAAGGAGTGGGGGACAGGGGGGGTCAGTATGCGTCCTGGGCAGACTTCAAGGGGAACTGTGCCGACATTCGTCTGGAATGTCTTCGGAAAACACAGGGAAAACCTCGGAGAGCGACGGTAGGATTAAAACAGGTCGTTTCAGGAAACCGATCCAAGGCCTCTCCACACTGCCACGCATCTTGGGAAGGAAAGGAAGAAAATGAAGGAGAGAGGGAACACTGAAAATTGCGGTTTCTTTCGCTCACAGGTCACGAACGACACAACCGATGAATTCTGTTCCTTTTGCGTTGCCATCAAGGTAACAGCAACCTTCATTCTGCGCGGAGCAGTTCTCGCACTTTAGTGCCCCCTTTGGTTTGTTTCTTGCAGCAATACTACCATATTATCAACAGAAAATTGTAGTACCCTATCGTAGTATGCATCATTTGTGGACACTATCTCACCTTGAGTCGTGCCTGTGGCAATGAGAAGTGTCAGTATATTGTTCTTCCTGAGCTGCCTGCCCATGCTTCCACCGTAATTTGGCTGGCATTGAGAAATACTCTTTCTTCTCTTCTTCCCGTTTCTTATCTTCATTTACAATTGGCTGGGATTCATTTTTGATTTCACAACTGGACAAAAAAAGGCATCACATCAACTTTAGCCATATAGAAACTGAACTTAACGGTTAAATAATTTAATCGAAGGAGGAATTTGAGCTTTTCACTGCACTCCATTGTAATTCTTATTCACATTACAGATGGCAAGGATCTTGAGCACTCACACCCTTCCTTGTTATCAAAGTGTCAGATACCTCATCGACAGTTTTGTGTGCAGTCGCCACCAACGAATACTTTGTGAAGACTTTACCTGGAAGGATCTGAGCAGCCATTGTTCCACTTCCATCGAAGCTTTGCTGGTAGCACGAATGCAGCCTTTATAATTGCGGACTTGGGCACAGAGCTGTAACAACATTCAGCATGTGATGTGGATCATGATATGCTAGTCATATGTGACCATCATATGCCAGTTCTAGTGAAAAGTTGGAGAGTGTTGTCCGAAAAATCGAAAAGCCTGAATTTTTGAAGTCTGAAAACTCTGCAAGTGCCTACCTAGACACACATCCTTGCCAAACAACAAAATACTAGCCCAATGTAACATCGCACAAGTCGGCTTTGGGTGAAGCAGACTTGTAGGATGATGAAAGATTACTGGCTACAATGTTCCTGATGCATGCTTCTTAGAGTATGGCCGTTTTTTAGTTAAACCAGATGGTGCCCCAAAGTAATATTAAACCTTGTTTCTTCCCGAATTCCAATCACATATCATATATACGATTTAGTAGCAATCTCAATGCATATCTGATCTAAATACTAATTGAATGCAAAAATAAACTATGCAAAGCACATTTGATGTTATAGTACATGCGGTGTTTGTCCCTACTATCTAAAAGTAATACACCTTCGTCCACCAATGCACCTCTAACTGTGGGCAGCTTGCTGAAGAGAGAAAAAAAAAATACTGATACAGTAACACCTGAATGATTCAATTATACCCGAATTACATATTTAAAAATAGCTGGTCTCTCCACCCATGTAGTATGTTTAGATTTGTAAATTTTGTGTGCTATTCTTGCTTTTACAATATTGTCTCTCTTTTATCCAGTATGCTCTCAACAGCTCTGCAAGCCCCGTGAGATCTACTATAAACAGCCTGCAATTAACACACAACTCGGGCACTTGAATGTTCCAACGCACCTTTCATTAGACAGTGGGAATGGTGGCACTGCACAATGTACACCTTGTCCATTTAGAGCTTCATTTTTTGCCCTCCTACGTTCCCACCTCTGTTTAGCTGCCAACGAGAGCTTCTTTTTTCTTGAACAACGTGTCACCTCTGTGGACTCGACAGGCCTGCAGATAAAAATAGAGCATTTCACTCTATTCCTCACGTGCACTTCAGAACTGGCATGGATCATAAGTAGAGCCTGAAGTTTTAGGGTTTTACCCGATTCTTCCCAGAGTTTGCACCTCGAATTGAAGGTTGCCTCTTTAGGGTGAAACCCGATTTTTACCCTGCAAATTGCCCTCTCGGGGACGTCTGTAGGAATGCACCAACTTACTTGTTTGGCAGATAAATGCAGTTACATCACAGTTTGTACCAAACCGCTACAGTTAGTTTGAATAACTGAACCAGATTTCTCCCCGATTTTAGCGTAATGGAAGTTTTTTCACCCGAATTCGCATGAATTTAGTGCACATGTTTATTTACCCGATTTTTACGCCCCGAATTTAGAAAAAATATTTCCCGAAAACTTCAGGCTGTAATCATAAGATGAGCCCTCATTAACGTGCAGTCATAAAGACCAGGAAAAAATACAAGGTATGCAAGCATATAGATAAACAAAATCCAAAAATTTTCTATGTAGCAAACATACATTGTAAAAATACATTTCATTCTTTTTGCAACACAACTGCAATTACACAAAAAAGGCCTCTTTAAAACGAAAAGACCTACCTGGGCTACAATTGGTATATATTAAATCTAGCTCAATGAGGCAAAATGTACATCTACTGTAGAATCTCTATGATATGAATCTCGCAGGGTAGCGGAAAAAATTTGTATCAACTGAAATTCGTATAAAACGAATTAAACCAAAATAAAAATTGAGGCAAGAAAATAGACAGCGACTGTTCATTTTCCATTACTGTCAGTGAAAGAGGTTGGTCGTAACGCTCTTATGTCTGTTTTTGGTCAACGCTGCCCAAATTCTAGAGATGAAGACCCAGCAGTGTTGCGCGACAGTGTTCTAATGCGAGGTTCTCCTAAAGCAGGTGCGCGTCAGGTGAAGCAGACTTGCGGAATGGTGACGCGTAATGTTGCCAGAAGTTGTCCTGATACGTTCCCACCACATGTTCTGGTCGCTGTTTTCCACCAGTGCGATGTCACACAGCTTCGCGGTTTCTTGTTGGGAGGAGGATAAAAAGGTCAAAACAGAGATAAGGTGATAAAGTTTTGGGCCATGTAATCCCTTTGATCTTATCTCCTCCACCACCAACAAAGGGAGAGTCATTACTTGCATTGTGTGATGTAAGGGAGTTCGTGGTGAGGATGGTGAGAATCTCCCTCACTTTTCGACAGAAGGAGCAGCATGACTTGCACGCTCTCACATCACAGGGCAACGACCTCCGTCGCATCCTCGGCTCGTTCGTATCAACCGTAAAGGCAAGACAACGCATCCAAACTCTAATACACGAGAAGAATAGGCGTTCCAGCCTGGACCGGAAAAGAATGCGTATCCTCCCGAAATTCGTATCATCGAGATTCTACTGTGTCACACGAAAGCAAAACAGAGGACTATTTCACGAATGTGTACGCGAAGGCGTAAACCCTCATCAGCCTCACCGTTCCGGAGATTCCTTTGAGTCTTTCTCCACGACGTAATTGCCTCTGCTCAACATTCGCGGAGCCAAGGAACGGAACTTGAGGCGCGGACGATGGGCCTGTGGGGGTTCTGGTGGGACACATGGGGACTCATCTGAAAGGCTGTCTTTCGCAGATAAGAACTCCAACTGCGAATTATACAATAACAGAAAGACAGAAAACTTACGAGCACTTTTCTACCGGTCTTTTCTGAAGTAACCTTGGTCTGGAATTAGGCATTGGGGGAATTCCCGCCTCTTTAAAATTGTTGGCACCATTTCTCCTCAATTTCAAATGCTTCTCACTCCTGTAAGAAGAAAAAGAGGGAACTGTTTCTACCCATAGCATCAGCTGAATTTGTGTGGTTTGGAAAACTGTTCTCTCTAAGTAAGCTTCCATAAAGCATGTCTGCATTCTTTTCCAAGGGTTAAAGCAATGCTGGGATAGAATGCGTATGCTTCACGACGTATTCGCAAACAGCTGGTTCTAATCCCTTCAAAAGGCCTGACCCAAATTATGGGCAACACGAACCTTTCAAAGGCGTCCTCGTCGTCCGACTGAAAACTGCTGTGGAATAGTTTAGGCCGGCATGCACGGTGCGGTCCACTCCTCAAGCCGATGCATTTGTCAGGCTCTTTCCACATCTCACTGCACCTGGTATGAGGTAGACAAAATGAACCTCCTTACTGTCACTCCGTAACTTCTAGTGTTCTAGGAATGCATTAAAGGAGTACAGAGGGCCATCCAAAAAAATTTCAGATTAAGACATCTGATGAAAGTGTGTGTGTCATTTTACCGAATAGCACGAAAGGTTTTGATGTGTGCAATTTGTTTCGCAGAAAAAAACTCACATAAACATAGCTCCGCGCCTTCACCCTTAACTCGCCACTCCAGCTATAACGAGAATGAGGAGGTATGATGGCACATCACCGATGACGGCATAAGGAGACTCGTTCTGGTTTGGCGGTCAGTGGGGGTCAGCGCCTCGTCCCTTTGCCGCCGTAAACCTGTTTTGCCAGTTTTCACGGAGAATTGGGGTTAGAAGGAGCGGCCGAAGCATTACCGAGCAAGGAGAAAGGCATTATCAGAACCCCGAACAGCCGAGTAGCAGAGGACATCTCTCTAGGCCAATCAGCGAGTGTTCTCCTTATAGCGTCAGCGCGAGGTTCCAGGCAGATCACAGGCTGGTACTGCTCTTCACCACCGTTGCGCACGGTCGCTTTTTGCGGCGTATTTTAAATTCAATTTCTTCAATAATTATGACTCTGTGGTGTAAATTACTTCGCATGGTGCATCTTACTGGCCTACTTAACAGTTTTAAAGGAAGAAAACTGGGTGTTAAAAATGACTTCTGTGCTACTTTAAGGGTGCATCTAAGTGTGCATTGCTCCTCATGCAATGTCATCACCTGCAAAAATCTGCAACATCCGTAAAAACTCTGGTTTTAGTTAACGAGCCAGGGACAAAGCCAAAACCAGGACAAATCAGGTGATATTGGGTGGAAAACAAATAAAGCGCTTCACACATTTTCGATGAGCACAAGCCGTGGGACAGCTGTGTTGAATGTGCAGGGCATAGCATTCTGCAGTGCCTGTATGGCTGGCTGAATTGGCCCTTTGCTAGGTTAGCTTTTGAGGTTTTTCGGGGGTTACCCCAAGTGAAAATTATGTAAATTGAGGGGTAAAAATGGGTTTTACTGGGTTTAGTCCTAAAACACAGAGCCCTTGATGCACCCCATGATGCAACTTATAACAAATTTCAAATGTCATTCAGAAACTATTTAAAGATCATGAACCTTGAAGCCATCCTTTGACGTTAATACATGCAGTACAATGTGAACATGACGTGCCACATATGTCAAAGTGACATGGGAGCTGTGTCGCTTCAACACAATGTTTAATTATGTGTTTAGAGGGTTTTCATCCCCGTTACTCACAGTAATTTGGTGAAAATATACCAAATAATGTGTTTCACAGTAAGAACCAAAGCCATATGTCGTTCAGATTTGCACGAATATAATGCATAGTCTAATGGTGTAATGTAATGTAATGTATAGTCTATAATGTGTGCAGTCTCTTATTTTTTATTGTATTATATTTAGGGGTGCGCAAATCCAAACATTTAAAGTCGAATCATATATCAAATCTAACAGAGAAAGAAATGTTGAATTCCATATCCACACAAAGTTTACAATACATGCTTTTTGTGTCAAAGTTTGCAATTAACAAGTTCTAGCCCATGGCTCTAGTGTTATTTTTCTGGCATTAACTGTCACAAGAGACATGTGGGAATTCTTCTGTGGGAAGCCCCTACTCTTTAATGTTCCATGATAGTGTTTCCTGCTTTTCAGGTGAGTACATACTGGGGTAATTATCTTCGATTTCAAGATTTGATGTCTGGCAATGGCATGTTATACAGATGAGGCTGGAATTGTTTCTGGACATCTGTAGGTCACTTGTGAAACAAAAAAATTGGTGTCCTGCCTCAGCTTTGTCGTGAACGTTTTTTTTTTCTTCTTCTTTACTGGTGTGTGCGCGTCTCGAATGGGGAAGTTACCTTGCTGAAAATTTTGAACATAAGGAACATCTTTAAGACACCCTTTTATTTCCTGGGCTGTAGGCGTTATTTAAGGGTCTTTAACTAACTAACTCTTTAAAGGCAACCTCACAGCCATCAAATCAAAATCGCTGGCTGGAGCTGCCCCTTCCTCAGGCGAAGTATGCACAATAAGCTTGGGCTAACGTTATCTTAAGCTAAACAACAATCTGCCTGCGTTGATCCTGCAGCACTGGCAATTTCATAAAGCAGGCTTCACCTCATGCGGGGAAGCATAAGGTGAAGCCCACTTTGCGGGAGGTGTAGCTGAGTAGTTGAATATTGGGAAAACAGAATACTGAGTATTCGATTCGTGAATTTACAAGGCCCTAGTGTGCTTCAAGTACTCACCAGTCACTGAATGCTTTACAAATTGCCTCTTAAGGTGGTCCAGACATTTTTCAGAAAGCATTTTCTGCAGCTTTCGGATGTGATAAAACTGGGTAGCTACTTCTAACTTCTCATCCTACTGATAAGTCATCAGCTCACCCAGTGTCATTTGGAAGTGTCTTCTTGCACGCTGTTAGCCTCGATTCCTGCAGAATGCAGCTAGGAACTGGAGCGCTATCAATTCCAGCCTTTGCCTTCCCAGCCATTGCAGATCCTAATGTAGTGTCTGACCAGCACAGAGGGTACCGTCTGTGAGAGAACAATATGTTACCACCACATGATGAATTCTTGTCACAAAAGCCCCAAGATAATGCTTTGGAGGCGCACACTCATAATACTGTAAAAGTGGTTAATTCTGCAGTCTTAATAATGCGCAAATTCGTGTGGGAGCACCTTTCAGGAATATTTCGCTGGACCGTAATTTCGCGAATTCGTGTGGAACCGGAAATCGCGGGTTTGAGGAGATCAGTGGTTCGTGACACTACAGACAGTAAACAACAAGAATTAGCTGGCCCCTACATGCCGGCTGGCTTGTAGAGGCTTACCGTAAATTCCAATCCCGTAACAATGACATACGTGATGGTTTTGTGAAAGCAGGTATCTGCAATCTCAAGTGATACACTATACGAATAAACCAGATGTTGAAGTGGTGTTTCATTCATAGAAATGTTTCACAAGAACGAATGTGCGAGAATAAAGGACGTCAAGTAATTTTATTTGTCTTTATGGAGCTCGTACAGTCGCGGACTCCAGTGCCCATACTTTTTCATCCCCGCTACAGTCTCTTTTCGTCAAACTCCTTCAAACTCCTTTACAACAAAACTCAGGGGACAGCACAAAAAATTCGCAGTAATGGTATTTTCGTTAAAAAGGATGTCCATTATTGGACCTATAGGGCTCCAGCGGGACCGCAAAAAAATTTGCTGTAGTGGTACTTTCGTTAAAAAGGTGTTCGCTATAAAGGAGTTTGACTGTACATATATTTTGCGGAACCTTAATTTCGCGAAAAGGTTTGATCGCAAAATTTGCGAAAATTAAATCAAGGTAATTTCTACTTTTACAGTATAATCCCCTAGTGCAGTGGTTCCCAAACTTCGCCGCCCCACGGCCCATAAAAATATAGACAACTCGGTCGCGACCCCCCACTACGGTTCTCCTCGTCGCAATACCGAACGTCTTCGGACCTCAGTGCTAAACGGTTAGCCAATCCAACGACATTTTATTGGAGCTACATTCAGAGAAAGTTCTACGAGCCAAAAAGTCTTTGACAACGGCAGAGGTGCACGGCTACGAAAGCATGGAGACCTCTCCCTAGTAGTTGGAGTCCGCCTGTTTTTTTATTTTTTATTTTTGCGTAGTTTCTTCAAATGTGGACTGTGTTTGACACCACAACCCTCAGTCCTATTCCTCAGTCTTGAGCTGTGGCCTGCTGTACTTTGTTTTGAGTGTCGCTACAGCGGAGAAGCAAAGCCCGCATAAGTACGCTGTCGCAGACGGAAGCAATATTTTCACAGCTTTTCTTCGTCAATAGAGAGTATTCCGTGGCCAAACCTCAAACTTCAATCTTAACTCAGTTCCATGAACTGCTGTTAGTCTGCTGTACTAAAGCCCTTGGGAAGAGAAATCGTACCAAATAGATCCCTAATCCAATGATGTGAACTGGCTCTGCGGGAAGTACTTCCCAAACTGAAGCTTAGTTATGCCATTTAAGGCGGACTCACTTCTTAAGAAAGTCCATGGGGGATTCTTGTTCGCAGAGTTCTCGTAAAACTCGCCAAATTTCTACACGGAACAGGTATAGGCGTGTTACCCTCTAGTTTACCTAAGGAATGAGATATTTTGAAGACCTGATGAGATCCACTGATTTTTGGTGAATTAAAGTTTCCCAAATTTTCAATACATGGGAGTCTATGGGAGACAGGGGCGGTCCCAGCGAAGTACTTTGGGGGGGGGCGAGCCTTTAGCCAGTCGCTATCCATTTGTCTGCGGAGGGGGTTGATGGGTTCTGGACACGGGTTCAACCTTTTCTCGCACGAAATCCTATCACTGGTAATCCATTTTAGGTATAGTGCCCAGCATAAAGCCTGTTGTACTCTACCAGGACGGTCCAGGTAGAGTACAACAGCTGCTAGACGATGGGAAGTCTTATGAGTAACAAGTTTGGGGGTGCGCCCTCTTCGCTGCTCTCCTTTAGAGTGTCACAGGGAAAGAGACGAAAACTGGACCAGGCCATGCTTTGGGGTGGAGCGACCGCCCCCCCCCCCCCAACTTGGGATTGCGACTGACGGGAGATGCAACAAAATCACTTCTCTCAGCAGGCCCGCCTGCGATATTTGGACCAAATTTGATTTCACTCACTACAGTAACAGTTCAGGAGTTGATTTCAATCAAAAAGTTTCAAAAACCCATCAATCAATCAAAACCCGTCAATCAAACCCCCCACCCGAGACCGGGAGGTGACAAGGGTGATCACAAGTAGTGATCAACCATTGCGACGCTGACGATAATGACGAAGTGGAAGTTGAGCGATTCATCAAGTTCGGGGCAAGATTTTCTGTTCATATCCGTCAAATACATTCTCTTCAAAGTGTTTAATATGTGCACTCGGCAGTACGAAAACTGTGAACCTACACGCCGCAAATGAAATACAAAAGGCAGAAAACAATCTGGCTCAAGAATACAGACTTGTGCCAGAGACTCGCGCACACTTATTACATCGCCCTCATTAGTGTTCAGCTAGACACACTTCAAAATTTACTAAACAAACAATAAATAAACCAAAAAGGAATACCAATTAGAACACTCTGAACATAACACCACTGGGAATTGGCAAAGTGAAATGAATTTTATTTGCTTTGTTTCAAAACCAACTGGAACAGATGCGACCATCCCTTTAAAGGTTTCACATCACCATGTACCAACGCGCCTGGGTTCTTGCCATTTTGACAACTGCTACCTTGCAAATGATTCACTCGTGTATTTGGTGATACTTATTGTAGTCACTCAGACGATATCATCATATGTAGACCCTTATAATTTCTGGTTTTATGTTTTTCCAAAATCACGAATAAAACAAACAAACAATCACAAATAAACAGTATCCACTGTACATGGTAGCACTATAGATGACCCCCACAGAGCGCTTTGACAGAACCCCCGAGTCAAAAGCAGGCCACACCAGCAAAACGTATGGGTTACTAAATGGTCCGAGTAAATTTACTGTCACTGTCACTTTACAATCTGAGCTTACTCTACAATTCTGCGATATTACCACTTGCAGGACAGAAAAGTGAAGGAGGAAAGAAGGACACCAACACTGCATCTCTGCGGAGGAAAGAGAGCTTGTCGCAGCCACGGTGACGAGCCCTTTTGAGGCGAGCTAGTTTGCGTTGCTGCCATGAGGCTAACGGGCCCATCGGCCTTGGTCCAGTAGCTGAACACCCTGCCCACACTGCCTTCATGCGCTCACTGTTCCTTGCTTTCTCTTTTGCAAAACTTGGAGGAAAGCTTTGGAGAGAGGCATGCATGTCACGTTATTAAACTTGGAGGAAAGCTCTGGACAGAGGTATGCATGACACGTTATTAAACTCTGAGGAAAGCTTTGGAGAGAGACATGCATGTCACGTTATTAAACTTGGAAGAAAGCTCTGGACAGAGGTATGCATGTCACGTTATTAAGCTCGGAGGAAAGCTTTGGAGAGAGGCATGCATGTCACGTTATTAAACTTGGAAGAAAGCTCTGGACAGAGGTATGCATGTCACGTTATTAAACTCTGAGGAAAGCTTTGGAGAGAGGCATGCATGTCACGTTATTAAACTTGGAGGAAGGTATGCATGTCACGTTATTAAACTCTGAGGAAAGCTTTGGAGAGAGACATGCATGTCACGTTATTAAACTTGGAGGAAAGCTCTGGACAGAGGTATGCATGTCACGTTATTAAACTCTGAGGAAAGCTTTGGAGAGAGACATGCATGTCACGTTATTAAGACTCCTGCTCAACTAGTCCTACTGTCATACGTTTAGGGCAGTGTTTCCCAAACTTTTGGCGGTGACGGACCCCCGGAAGCGATGAGAGCCAATTCACGGACCCCCCACACACACACCGTCACAGCCAGTGCATAACCAGCAACCTTGTCAGCTGCTGCGTGCTTTCGATACAGCTTCAGAAACGATTCCGGACTGGTTTCTTGACGCAGACAAACGTGCATCGCAGGACTTTTCTATCCGAAATTAGAAGCTAGCCGTTGAAGCATGCTTGTAGCAATTTTGGAAGTTCTGGGTGTTTAGAAATCGGGCAGCATGTACGAGAGCGTGTTTGTGGGGACGAAAATCCTCACTGAAATGTGAGAGATGGTCGCGGACCCCCACGGACACTCCCACAGACCCCCCGGGGGTCCGCGGACCACACTTTGGGAAACACTGGTTTAGAGTGTTCGCGAAAGTATTTTTATCCCATTTGCTTCAGATACTGGATTCGCTACAGATACTTCCAGTTACAATGGTTTAAAAAAAAAAAAAACACGTAAAAATCCAGGTCATTCACATTACCCCTCTATCGCGAAAGTGTGGGTACAAATCTTGTGCACAAGAAACTGGAATGGTGATTTTGGGTAATGCATCTGGTAATCCGAGCAAGAGTACCCAAGTCCAGTGCACGCTCTACATGGGTGTCGCTCTGGAGCAGTCATCATTAGAATTTGCCAGACGCTCTGCCGCTCTTCCACAAGGGGCGCTGTGCGCTGTGCTTTCCATTCGTTCGTTAATTCTGGTAGCGTCCTGAAGTGCTTTTGTCGTCTGCATCACAAGCATAGCTTGAGACAACAACAAAAATTTATTTTGAGATGATGAATGGGGAGTTTCATCGCCAGGGGTGATATGCTACCCTGATGCTGATAGTGATGTGGGGAATGAAATAATGAAATTGAGAGAAACAGGTCATTCAACTCTTCGTCATTCGCAATATCTGAGTGAATTGAACTTTCATCGCTACCACTTTCGTAACGATCCATACCGTCAATAGTGAACACAACAAAGAAACATATGAGAGGCACACAGCCACAGGTGCAACATGTAGCAGATGACACTCACTAGGCACATGTGCGCATGCTCACTGTCAAGAGTGGAATGAGAGTAGTTCTGGCTCGGTCTGAGAGAAAAAAAAACTGCTCCGTGCTGCATCACCCGAACATGCGGCGCTTGCTCTGACCACACGGCATAAAAAAGTGCCATAAATGCACCACCCGAAATTGCCATAAGTGATATTGTTAAGAGGATATGAATATCGGGAATCAAAATAATTTGGCCTAGTATGGATGAAGCATTTTTATGCTTACGCATAGCATCCACATAAGTAAATAAGCCCATGACTGCTGACTTTCCTGACTTATTGATTGACTGATTTTCCTGACTCTGGCTGTACTGCCAATTATGTTATGTTATGTCCAAGTCTAGAGAATATACGTGAGGGACATGGTTCAATGAATGTGTCAAACATTTGTTTGACTAAGAGTAAGAAAGAGCCATGCGACAGTAGAGAAAGTTGAAGCTAAAACATTTAAAATTAGATACACTTTTAGCTGATGCAATATAATACACGCAAGTTATGTTCTAAGTTCCCCAGATTTATATAGACTTTTTTTTCTCCCCTTCAATTCTTTTTTTTTACAAGCAAAATTAAAATCCTTGCCAAGGACAGGGTCACACTCAATAGCAGGGCTGGCAATTTTTAGCAGCAATCAATTATTGTTAGATAGATGTAGCCTTGGGACCCTTGTCAAGCTCATAGCTGTATTGTACCCAGAGCATCGAACAGAAACATTTTTCGGTTTCTTTCGGGTTCAGGTTCGGCCATAAAGGTTCAGTTCTGGTTCAGCTCCGGAGTTCACATATATTGGTTCGATTAACCGGTTCAGAGGCTGTAAACAGGTTCGGAATCGGTTCGAGATTCTAATATGCTACAAAATTATAGGTAGCCACTAAAAATGCAGAACAGCAATGCAGAAATGCAAAAACAGTTTGTTTTTTTATGCATTTATTTTTGTTTTTCGACCAACAAGACCCCTTTTCATCCCTTCACCGAGCAACGTGACCCGAACCGAACCGGTATCCCGAACCGGTAACCGAAGATCGGTTCGATTCCGCTTCAGCTCCAAGATGGTGCTAGTAATTACGGTTCAGTTCCAGATAAAAATTCCAGTTCATTCCGGTTTTCGGTCTCCGATCCGGATCGACGCTCCGATTGTATGACATGAGGACACAAAGCGAGCAGGGACAAGCACATTAAGGGTGAGACATTAATCCTTAGGACAAAGTTTGCCTAAATTCTGTTCATGAGCTGTGCTGTTCGACAGAATGTTTGTTGATTTCACTCACTTCTCCAAATCTTCAGCATAAGGAAAGGTGCAGGACAGTTGTTCAGTCGTGCCATTCGATACCTGCTTGCGTCTTCGCACGAGCCGCGTTGCTTGTGACCGCTGCACAGATGCTGTCTTACGGGGTCTTTTCCTGGGCGAAGGTCTCCACTCATCATCTTCCACATCAGATGCACTGCTTCTGTGTGTGGAATATTTTTGCTATCACTAACGCTGCACAAGAACGGGGTTGTCTAACAACACTAATAACTGAGATAATTTTATTATTTAAACTAATTTGACAATTTTGCTTTCTAAAACTGACATGTATTTGTTACTTTCATCAACACTGGTACCGCTATTGTCCTGCGATAGCTAACAAAAGATAAAGACTGTGTATGTAATTGTGTAGACCACAGACAGGTAGAGAAAACTAACGGCAGTAGCTGGAGGCTCGTCAAACAGTGGTTGGGTTCTTCTAGATAAGTTTCGAATGTGCGAATTTTTAACAAGCGTAGGAAAGATCCAACCCATTCAGAAGCGCATGTTTGACGCAGCCTCAACAAGCGAAAAATGTTTGCAAGAGTTAAGAGCTTTTTTTTACCGGGCCTTTTTTCTAAGAAAGGGAGATTGTACACAAAACAGCAATTTCGTTAATGAAACAAATCAATATTACCCTTCATCACAAGAAGATGGCAACAGATGTGGTTCACAGTTCAGCTCCTGTTCACAGTAGCCATTTTCAATCATATTTGCGGGGCCATATACTTCGCCGTTGGACCTAAAAATGAAAACTTAATCACACCTTGATTTGCGCTATTGATTTACTATAACGAAACCCGCTTACGTGTTCGAACTGGATGTATCATTCGTTTTCATGACAGCAAATGCCTCGATAAATCCAGACTCCATTTCAATGCCTACAAAGCGTCATGAAAGTTATCTTGAGTGCCCGCTTGCAATCACAACCATCGATTTTACATCAAACATAGCCTGGGCGGCAACATCGATAAATCTGACATTTTTACGAGTGCCCTCGAAGAATGTTTAAAGAACATGACATAAATATGTATAGACGCATGCACAGTATGTACTTTATATGTTCCAGTGCAAAAAGAGTAAAATGAAGTGGTTACGAGCAAACGATCGTGTCATAAGCAACGTTGTTAACTACAGCTTACAGATTCTGGGCTGTCTATCAAACGCGACGTTCATGCACCGACGAAGCGACAAGAAAAATGAAACTATTGGAATGGCAATCTTCGTCTTCCATCCGCGCGCGCAACGCAACCAAAACAAGGCTCACGCGCCAAGCATCACCAGTGTATGCAACTCTGAGTGAAAGAAAAACTCGTTGTGATTATTGCTAGCGTCGTAGCCCTTCGCATGGTCATATGCATGGTCATATCTCATATTCTGGTGTAGGCGATGGACGGAAACCATAAGGAACGTACTTGAACATCATATTTGAGATAGCTTTTTACAGAAGCATTTTATGTTCAAGAAACGATCAGTAACCTACACCAAACCGAAACTCCTCTGCAAAGCCTCAGACTATTTACGCAGAAAGCGAAACCGAACTTGTGAAAGTCCTACAAAGCGGAACAGCGTATGGTCTTCTATTTAGCATCTCACAGCCACAAAAATCGGGTGGCTGCCGTCTTCGATGCCTCGTCTGGTGTAATCATGCCGCGACACAGAGGTAATGCCAAATCTGTACAATCGGGATAAGACGCGACTGTAAAGTCGATTGGAATAACCTCGAAGAAAAGAAAAAAATGCGCTCGCGTACGTCTCATCTCTCGTCTATCTTGTAATTATGTTCAACTAGTGCGCTTTCCAATACATCTTGATTGGGACACCTGTACTCTCGTCGTAATTTAAAAGTGAAACGAGAAGCGAAAGGAACCGAGCCATATCGTGTTTCTCCTCTTTTGCTCTTACCCAACAAGCTCATACTGACCGCAGTACCAGCCACAGTTTCGAGAAGTCTTTCGTGCATATGCCTACCTCGTTTCCCTGTTGTTCTTGTTGTTTTTTTTTTTTTTTGCTTCTTCTTTTTTTTTTTTTTTCAATAGGATATCAAGTCTACGTTGCGTTTGACTGACTTTTGCTCTTTTTCTTGGAGTAAGCACATATTCCCATTCCCTATTGTCTCTTGCGTATGCATGGTAGTGCGTAACATAAAACAAGGAGTTACTGTGAGACACTGACTCGCGGTCACTCAACTTCATCACCCCTAACACAGACAATTGTGGCAATAGTACTTGTAATAATAAAAAATACACTTCTAGTAGCTCATATCACCAGATAACATCACGGCTCCCAAATAGTTATTGTTGGGAGCCTAACCTCCAACGCTGACAAAGGATTAGAAAAGTATAATTCCCTTAACTGTGGAACTAACTGTACAGGAAGGTTCGAACTTACTGTCAATAAGACATATCAATCTGCAAGTAATATTAATGAGGGGCCTTATTAAAGTATTTTTATCAACGTGCCATATATCTTTATCTTTAGGAGACAGACATTATTAGCATTGTTAACTAAAAGAAGGGCTCTGAGTAAGAAGGGTAAAAATATATTGATAAAAGAGAAATTCGGGTCGGCTATCTGAATAGCGAAACAGTCGGCTGCCTCCAGCTGACAATAGTAAGTGTGAAAATACCCCAACAACCTTCTGAAGATACTTTCCACGTTCACGAAGCCAGCTCCCACGCGAATGCAGATATGGACTGGCAATCGTGCTTCCAAAATATCCAAGACGATGTTTTCGGGATGGGTGACAGGATTTTCAATAAGAGTGCTATACCAATTGCGACAACAATTACTGCCGAAACAATTGGACTGAAGGCATAAAAAAAAATATCGATTTCATTTAAATGAAAATTCAAGCACCAAAAACGTATTCAACATGTTTCGTCAAGGATGGATCAGAACTAGCAACAACGTTATTATTATTATTATTATTGTTGTTGTTATCGTATCCTCCAAAATACCGTTCTCCGCCAGTGAGAATGTTGCTGCTACACTACAACTTCTGACAGATTGGATGCCTTTGATGTAATAAGCGCACCGATACGACTCCTCATCTCATGCATTCGTACACCACACAGCTGACTTCGCGTCCTACCGCTGACGATAAACCATCCCGCAGAGGGCGCAGAACGCAAGGCGTCGCAGCGCCGCCTATACGTTGCTCGCCAAATACTCTATATTTGATTCTGTTCTGGGATGTTCCTCATTTCATAAAGTTTCTGCACACAAAGTAACAGCGAAGCACACATGCAGACCGCCCGCTAAGCGTTCGACTTGCCTGTTTTTTTTTTTTTTTTTTCCTGCAGTCTACGTCATTGATCACGAGTGATGAACTCACGCTGGAGAGACAACAGCGGCGTTGAACTTCTCGCTCACGTGAGATGCGCTTTGGAGGTAACATTACCCGATTAGATAGCTGACTCATAATCGGTAACTTTGCTCTGAATGCGTCCAGTTATCTGCTTCAAGGAAGACAAACCCTACGTGCAACATCACGGCACCATTATTATTCCAGAGATTCCGAGTCAATCTACCAAAGCCAGGCAGATCTGGTGTTTGATTTTCGTGCATAGTCCGCTTTAACGACCGAAATATTAGAGATTTATATTGCGTCGTCCGCTATCGCCTTTGCGTACGTAAGGGATAGCGATGGTGGTTCTGCACACACGCAAAGCATATAGAGCGCTTCGCGCACTGCGCAGAACCACCACGTTCGTACGCAATGGCGACAGCGTACGATGCTCTAAACTTGAAAGCGCTTAACAGACGTATTCGACAACCACGGTTCTAGCACCGCTTTTGCAGTGGGGATAGCACTGCCCCTTGAAGGTAAATTGTCCAACCTGGCGCGTCAACAACGGTAAAGAGTACCACGGGTTTTGAGAACAGCGTAGAGCATGGAGAAAGGACACTGCAAAAGCATTCACATTTGAAATTTCGAATAAAAATCCTAAAACTAGCACGTAAGTTCAAACGTCTGTCACTGTATCTTATACCCCTGTCAGACGTACTAATTTAGTGTCACTTATTTGAAGTGCACTCCGTCCTGTAATGTCACTTTCACTAGGCTCCTGCTACACGGCATAAGTAAGTGTCACTAAGCAGTCATGGTGATGACGATGGGCGAGCTTGAACTCCCACCTAACATCGGGGAGTGCGCCATGCTTTCTTGGCAAAATCATTTTTCTTACGTCCAGAAACATTCCATAAAGATTTTCTTCGCAGTTGAAGTCGATTGAACGTCATAAATATAATTGTTGCGAACCAACACAAGTATATTTATTTGACAAATTTTCAATCTTCTTCTTCACCTCTTTGATGGTGTTTACTATGTCTTGCGCGTGCAACTGGCCCGCGATGTCAGCATACACTTTCGCGTTTCGCTTGGTCCTCCCATGTTCTGATAGCATAGGTTTCTATCTCAGACCACGATGCCCTGTCTTTTTTGTCTTCTATTATTCAGTGCTTCACTGCGAGTATTTCGCGATTTCGCCGATAACACTTAACCACCGTGCAATGTCAACAAATATGGCTGCCGCGAAGTGGATTACGAACTCTACTGGGCAGTCTGTGAACGAGAGTACCGGTAAATCACGCCAAAAATCCTTACGTCTTTCTTATACAAATCAGTGCTGTCTTAACAAATTTGTCCAAAAATAAATTCCGATTGTGTTGTTTCTTTCCTTTTCCAAAAATAAGCTGTTTGTTACGCAATCCCTGCCGTGGAGGCTACGTACTTGATTGTCGCAGGCAAAGTGAAGTGAGTTTGGCGAACTCACTTCATCGTAAGTGTACTTTGCATTTAGTGTCACTAAAAGATGCCGTGTGACTCCGAAAGAATGACACTTACTGCAAGTGTACTCGCTGAAAGTGACACTAAATTAGTACGTCTGACAGGGGTATTACAATGCAAATGAGACGAAACCCAAACCGTGCGCCTCAGGAACGCGGGGAGCACAGCGCTCATACCACGTGCGAGGACGACGTGCTTTGGAACGATGGTAGGAGTCTGTGCTCATCTGCTGTCAACGGGCAGAGCATTACACTATTGGGCCATTTCCTTGAGCTTGAGAATGTGGTTGGGAGAGACATACAAAACACCTCCAGCCCAAGAAAATAATACCGTCCGTATCTGATCTGTCAAATCTGGCGTAGCTAAAAAGAAAGAAAAGAAACACTGTGTATACGTCTCTAAACAAGATTGATTGCTCGTGCAACGCCGGATTACAGCGGATACGGCAGTAATTCGGAACGCGGACTCGTTCAAAATGTCCAAAACGGACGCTAACGCCCTAAACAGATAAAAGATGCAGAGTGTCGAGTTCAAACATAAACGCTCGGTTCCCATTCAGCTACCGGTTCAAACCGGTTCGAGAAGAGGTGACCCGGTTCAGTGTATAAAATATGTGCGAAGAAACTGTATGTACAGTCTAAAAAACCTTGTCGTAGCAACAGGCAAATGACGACAGCGATAACCATTGTTTTTCTTTTTATTGTTTATTTAGAGCTCCGACGGTGAAAGCGCATGCCTCCGTGTTTCTCTTCTTTCTTTTTTTCGCTACCTCACGGAGTTAGAGCGAATGGCGACGTCGAGATTTCGAATATTCAATCATGCGCCAGAAATGGAAAATGCAAGTTTAAAACTTCTTAGCTCGTCAAAACAGTGTGTGAATGAGCAATACAAAAAATAAAACCTATCTATGGAACAATCAGACAGCATCCCTACTGACGCGCACGCGACTATACAAACAATCCGGAACGCTCGCTACTGCCCTCATATGGTGAAGCGAACCATGCTCTGAGATGACGCTGTCCCCTGCTTTCTATCCCCATGCTCGTCTAGAAAGACGCCTGCCTTTGCAACGGAAGCAAAGAAAGGCACAGAGGAAAACACAGCCAGGTTAGCGCAGATTACAGGGAGATTACAATAGTATAGCCTTTATACTGTCATTAGATGGTCCGCAGGTGTTGCACTGAACAGATCAGAAGAGTGTGTCACGATAGCGTATACATCACTTGAAAAGTTCTGCCTTGTCGCACTGGTAACACAATGTATGAATAAATGTCCGTTATCACATAACGATATCTGATATTAACATTTCGAACAATGATCGCATTTCGTGTTCAGAACTAAGGCAACCAAAACGCGCGAGGACCACAAACTGTCAATGATACGTGGAACGCTTTATTGGGCAAGTGCCCTTGCTACTTTCTGCGTGTAGTAGGTGTCGTTTTATTTATTTTTTATTTTTTCTGAAGCATGCAGAAGGTTTCCTATGCGAGCACGTATCTCTGCACCTTCGACACCCATTCTACACTGTGTGCAGCTATCGCTGTCGTTTGCCGATAAGGTGCCCCCCATGTATACAATAACGTACATACACCATTCCTTTTCGTGTTCCTCGATTTCTACGTCCTCCTTCTTCGTACATAAGCAGTCCAATGTCAATTTTACGTAAGTCGAATACTTTCGTATCACTAAGCAGTAATAATGGGGTAAAAACAATAACATATTCACAATCTCAAGAGGCACACAAAATACAACTAGCCGAGCAACGAAGTTTTTTTTAAATATCTTTTTGTTATTACTATTATTATCCTATTCGGTCGTCGCTAAAATACTTTGACAAAAAAAAAAAAACAAGAAAACTTTCCACTATGTACGGGGCTCTTGCAAAAGAAACCATACAAAGGGTTTCGGAAGTGTCTCGTTTTTCTGAAGAACGGTTTTATCCCTGCAGCTTAAAAAGCAAAAAGAAAGGAAGAAGCCTGTACGAAAAGCAGAAAAATTGGATCTCACCTGAGTCCGGTGTGCGATTCCTGAGCCTCATTGTTGCAGAACCAAGCTGTATACACCACTACGAAAGGCTGGGGCCAGAGATTCAGCGCCAGCATAAACACATCTTTTTACCAACGACCTTTACAAAACGGTACCGCGCCCCATTGGCCGAACCTGTGGAGCTACTAATCCGGCCAATGGGAACGCGGCAGTGACGCGCCGCAGTCAAGTGATAAAGAGCAGACAAGAGATATGCCACTAACGTCTGGGTGTTGCTCTGCAGCTTTTTCGTGACACGACGCTTCCCACGTGTGTTGGAATCTGTGTCCAAGTTGTCCAGGATGTCACTGTAGTCCGGGTTGTCTACCTTCAGTCTCCGCAGTTGCCGTTCCGTGTGGGACTGCACAAGCGGATATGGCAGAGACATAAAGTTACATAAAGTCACGTGCTTTATCAGGACGAATCAAGGGTCGGTGCGCATTGCAGTAACATTCCTTTATGTAACGCACGAGTTCCAAACATTACACCTTTGGCAAAACACTAGGGTGGTATTGCAATGCTACAGTAATATTTTGTACTGACTACCATCCTGCATGCGTCAACAATAGCATATACCGTTAGGACACCAAAAGACATTGCACCTTTGGGCTGTTCCATTTTTCTGATTCGTCTAAGGGTTAAAGATTAGTGCCTGACCTCGTGCTTCCGAACAAAGGATATCAAGAAAGAACCATCTCTGACAGGGTATCCCGTTGTTAGTTAACTGCCTGTCGCAAACGGGTGGAACACTTCATTCCTGTCGTGAATGTAACACTGGAACGTCGAACTGTACTAAATGGGACATTTTTTTTTTCTCTTGGTCCTACAGTCATGTGTAACTAACTGTTTCAAACTGTATGGTAAAAGCTGTGTTGTGGAGGTGCTTGCGTTCATCAGCTTTAGTGTCTTTAAACCTTAGGGCCAATCATCTGACGACGCAGCCTTTGAGAAGAATTATTGCTACTCAAGTCAAACCCTGTGGAAACATACCTTATATGCTGTTACATATGTTATGCTACGTTACTGTCAATAGGACGTAAACAGTTCCACAGCTAAAATACAAATAAGCGTCTCCCTCTAACAGCACACTGTAGACTACGAACAATACAGAGCAATCATTTTATCGAAGCGTTACTTATACGAGTATAACTGGCCTATACGTATAAATTTCGTATAATTTATATATTACAACAGTTAATATGTATTAATTTATTAATATTCCTACTGTTATGCGCACTTTAGTACGGTATATTATTATGTGACAACAGATGAGTATTACGGCCTGGCTAAAGCGATGGCTCAAACACAACCATTTGCTTGAGATTATCTTATTTCTTCTACGACGCCTCAAAAGAACAATGAATGAAAGCACGTAAAGAATAAATAAATAATAATAATAATGGTGCCGTGATATAACACATAAGGTTTGTAATAATGGTAATGGTACCGTGACGTTACACGTAGGGTTTGTCTGCGCAGAGTGACAACATGTTGCACGTGCCGCAGGGTGGTAGGACTGCCGATAATTTGGACCTCCTACACTCTAAGAAAAAAAGGAGTAATATTACCCCTTTTGGGGACTAAATGCATTGCCACAAAAAAATAGTCCCTTTCGGGAGCAAATACACGGGAGTAAATGAATGTCTCAGAGTGGAGACTGCATTTGACGCGCTGTTGTAAGAGTCCCAGGTACATAATTCGTGTGCACGCATGAAAATACTTTGAAGCAAACCGTCAACCGTGATATATCGACTGATATAAAATCTTGCGCCATACATAGGGCACAATTTGAGAAGAAAGATGCGCTAACTGTTTCTTACTCTGTGTGGCTGGAAAATTGCTACGTTGTCTGAGTTATACAGCATTATGTCGTTCAAATTGATCAAGGGCACATATTTACGTAGACTGTTGCATTCAGGAGACCATTCGCGAAGTTTAGTGACAATTTGCAGTCCTAGAGAGTAAATGTCGGGACTAAATGTCGGGGTTGAGGGCTAAAATGGGGAGTAATTGCAGTCTAGGGGAGTAGAAGCTGCAATTACTCCCCGTCTTACACTCTTTTTTTCTTCTTCTTAGAGTGTAGGGTTCTTTTGAACCCTATAGAGCCCTTGTCTGCTTATAGAACCCTTGCACCACAGTTGGTTCCACATAGCTCCAGTGCCAGAAAAGAAGGCTAAGAACAATGAATCCCAACAATCCCTTGTGACATCTGCATAATCCCTGCTGTGTCGATCACGGCCGATGCATATTACCGTGATATTACGCACGTGCGGCATCTCGTATGGTTAGTATGGTTGTCAAAAAAAAGAAAAACATTCCCCGGCCGCGCTGTCATCTAGTTCAAGCACTGTCAGCGGAAATGACAAGTGCGCCAGGTAATGCGGCGCCTCCTCCACCGAAATGTTATCACGATTCTCCAGGGTATTCTGGGCAATATCGGCTGCACACACCAGCCGTATCAGCAACGTTTGAGCTGGAAGAACAGATTAAACGGAGTACAATTTTAGGAACAGGCAAAAAGCCTATAACAGCGCATCTTTTGAATTTCAAACATACTGATGTCAAATTTATTTCTATTCTATTATTATTATTATATTGAATATTTATTTATCTTTTCTACCAGCGCTTGGATTTACGTGTGGCTGATCGTGTGTGCTTTATTTTAGCGCGAGATTCGCTAATTAAAAAATAATTAATGAATTTCAGGTAATTAGTGATCTGGTAGTTACATTCTCTCTTCCAGAGGATGTCCGCCTGGCCGCAGAACTCAACTGCAAAAACATCTATGCTGCTCTCATAGTTTTTTTAAAGAAAAATTTTGGTGAGTCTTACGTGACGCATCCTGTATATTTAAATAAATGCCAAACTCTGCCAAGGAAATGAAAGAGTTTCCTCTCGGTTCAGGTAACACTGATATATCCGGACGATTGTACCACGGAACGGAAGATTCCGGACAAACGGAACATGATTATACGTGATGTAGATAAGATACAAGTGCTCTTCGCTAATCTGACACGATTCGCAGCTAATCTGACACGACTGACGCTTTGTGTGTGTTCTGACGCGACGCCAACATGCACTGAACGAGGCAGCATTCTTTTACTAGTCACTAGTGGTTGTGGCATAGTTGCAGTAGTGCATCGAGTTTTCATAATCGCAAGCGCAATATATTTGATGACCTGATTGTGGATCGCAAACGCCATTACGAATGGCTACAAGAAGCCGCAAGCAGAAGGAAGAAGATATGGGCTCGATCTGAACATCTTTTTCCGAAAGAATACACAGTGGCTTCCGCAGTATAGTAGTCATGGTCCTATAATAGCATAACAGCACTCAGTGCGGGGAAGAAGTACGAACACAGAAGACGACACACTGTACTGAACTGCTAGCTGTAAATAGGATGGCCAACACAAGGAGAGTGTCGGAGATGAATTCCAGTGTATTTACTACTCGCCGTTTCTCGAAATGAAATTCATGGTTAGCAGTTCAGTGCAGTGTGTCCTAGAGCACTGCGCGGGCCCGGGCACCCGACACGGCCTGCGGGCTGGTCCGGGCTTGTTATTGGCTGTGTGGTCCGGGGGGTCGGGCCGACAAAATACGCAAATACCGCGGGTCGGACCCGGGCCGACAAAGGACTCCAGCACGGCGGGCTGGGCTGGGCCCGGGCCGACAAACATGTTTCCGAGGGTCAGGCTGGACCGGGTCACGCAGCGAATTCCACGCAATGGAGGACTATTAGTTCATATCATCAAGTGCTTGCGTCATTCCTGTGCACAGTATTTGCAAAAACAAGCAAGGGGCACTGCATTATGTGTATGATTCGACCCTCTATAACATTCTCAAAGCCACTTTACATTGCTCCTGACTCCTCACGTCCTCACGAATTTCACAAAGGTTGAGAGGGGTGAGAGGGGTAAGGATTGGGAGGAGTTTGTCGACGGCATCCTCTACATCCACAAAAACTTGGTAGTGTAACGATAACGCGCTTGCCCGCGTGCGTCCTGGATTTAATTTGGTCTCGTGCTGTTGTGGTGTCAAACCGACAATTCTTGTATGTCTGTGGCCGTGTATTCTCTTTCTATAAATTTGTGTGATAAGCGCTAGAAACGCGTACGTCAGTCTGGAAATGCTAGGCCGGGATCTACGCGCTGAGTCACCGGGCCGGGCCGGGCTCTATTCACGGGGCCATTGGGCAGAGCCGGGCCGGGCCGGGCCGCATGAAAACATGAAGGTCCGGGCCCCGGTCGGGTCGGGTCGGCCCGGGTTATTTCCCGATGCGCCCGGGACGGATCGGGCCCGGAAAAGTCGGCCCGTACAGGGCTCTAGTATGTCCTCGTCTTCCTTTGTGTTTGTCCTTCATCTCCCGTTCCCGCATCGAGGGTTTTATCGGGTGTGAATGCGAGCAAGTTAAGTTGCGTAAACTTTCCTCATGCTATTCGTGTCTCCCTCAAGTGCAGCCTACATGCATGTGTCTCACATGTTCTACCGAGATCACGTGAATGATCAAGATAATATGGTGGAAACATTGCCCAAGCAGCACAATGTACTGAAAGTCGAGTGCAATAGGGGTGGACGGGTAGGTGGAAGACCTTGAACAGACCCGTGAAACTAAAGGACATTGATAAGACACATACCGGCTACCCCCATTGCACTCGACTTTCAGTACATTGTGCTGCTTGGGTGGCTCTTGAAATCGACATAGTATGTGCATGGAACTGGTCCTGGCGGTGATGTGAGATCCGGAACCTGAATTTCGCACCCGGTTCCGCACACCATTAAAAAGAATCAGAAAAAAAACATTCTTAGGCAAACGGGTTAGGTGTTCTGAATGCGTCCATCGAGCTTCTGTTGAATTACTTTGGACAATTACATTGAGTTTCGGGGGAGTTTCGGTGGCAATCTCAGAAAATCTATCTATTGGATAGCCTGAGCCATCAGTAGTCTTTCGTTCCAATTGCTTAGTTTTTTTAAATAGGAATTTTAAATTGAAAATTACGGACAACACTGTGTCGAAGTCGCCACGAACTGCGCACTGCTCGTCGACTGCGGCGGCAAAAGTACATTGCATGCGCATAACACTGTGTCAGAAACAAAAGAAGTCGGCTACGTAGTCATCATGAGGCAAAACCAGTCGGGAACATATACCACTGTTGCTCGAGAAATTGGGGATTATTTCCCACGCGGCGATGTCCGCGAGGAATCCGGCATTATAGAGTTAATGTGATATCCACTTGGAGATGCCTTCCAAGAAGGAAACACTAAAAACGCGCAGTTCGTTCGTGTTTTTCATAAAACATCCAAAACATCGAATTCGAAACCAATTGCCTGCTTCCGGTTGAAACAGCACTTCCTTTGTGCTGGTGCCCAAGATACGCGTTCCTGATGGTTTAATGGGTCGACCACCAGCTGGAACCATCACTTACAATTTGTGCACCAACTTGACGTAATATGCAGGGCTCGAACGCGGCGTCCTGCAAGTGAACTATCGCCCCATAAAGGTTGTGGCTTCTGAGTATATTCGAGAAAAAGTCACGAAAAATTCGCTTTGGAATGTGCAGCACATTTTCCAAGAGCTGTACGATACGTTGATATTTAGTGAATAAGGGGTTTTTAGTCGATAAAGGATACGCAGTCAAAGACCACAGGAACATGATGTCAGCCACTTTAAAGGAATCAGGCGGCGACTTATCGTGTTTTCGTTATCGCGAACACGTTCCGATCCACCAAAACTCGCTAATGCCGAAATGCACTGTCGTCGTCACCAATCTCCAGTATCCATCTGGCTCCGATAACCTCTTGACCGGCGTGTAATTAGGGAAGCTTTGTTGGGATACAGAAAGCCAGCTTATTCGTCGACGTGACGTAAGAACTAAGAGTCAGTCAATCAAGATCGTGTTTTTAGTTGCGGTAGCCAATCATGAACGAGTGTTCAGGGGTCGTAGTCATGAAGAAGAACTACCGTCGCGAGAGTGATTGAACGTCCCAGCGTTACTAAATTAAAAAGCTTTAAAATAAAGCGCAAAACGCCCCGTTAAGGCTGATCTCCTGGAAAGCGTGTTGCACATTTTGTCTACAGTTTCATGTCTACAGGTTCCAAGTTAGCTGCAATAATTTGCGAGTTCTTGATTTCGCAGTGGTGAGTGATTGAGTTCTTGATTTCGCAACGGTGATTCGCAGTAGCAGACGAATTCTGACTTTATATGTCCACGTATAGCGAAAGAGGAAGAGGAGGCAATAAGCAGGTCTCCTAGGTGGCGTTGACTCGACGGAGTGCTGGAGGCCTTCAAGGTATTACGTTTCACATATGCACGAGTACAGAAGAAAGAAAAAGCGAAAGCGACGGGATGTCAGGAAAGAGTAGATTATTATGTGTGGGAGCGCCCATGCACGAGCACATTACGACCAGAAATTTTGTGAGAAAACGTCAAGGAGGCTTCACCGTCTCAAGCTCCCGTAGCAACAACTTTATTTGAGGGTGATGATTGGGGAGTTTCATCGCGAGGGGCGATACCCTACCCCATTGTGCGGGAAATGGTATAATGAATCGCCTCACAGTGAGGACCGAAGTCCTACGGTGCCCACGAAAAAGGTCAAAAGAGCTCTGAGGGCAGAGCGTTGGTGAGCTCGATATGGCCATGGACCAAAGACAGAGGGCGAGAGTCAGCTGGTTGAGAGACCCGGAAAGCGTGGTTTGGGAAGGCTGGTAGTGTGGGAAATTAAGAAGAATTGTTCTCTAGATCTTCCAGATCACCGCAGTGATACGGCATCAGGGAGAGTCAACTTGTCTCAAGAGCTCCCATAGAAGCCATGTATATGAATCCAAAAAAAAAAGATCGTGCAACACATTCCGTTGATAGCGCTTTGCATTCGTATACGCTGCTTGCACGTTGACTGTGTCGCGGCGAAGCTTTTGGTATATTTTTTTCTGGGTGAATATTGGGATCTTCGAGGTTCCATTTAGGATCAAAATTTTCAACATGTAAAGGAGACTTCAACTGCTGCACTGAAGCATTGGGGTGAAGTCCACCATCATGATACGCGCCATGTACCCCGAGCACTGGTTCTGCGAAGAGTTTGGGCGATCTACGGGTAATCGAAATGGTGTGTAGTATTTTTTAAATGGTCCGTAAAATGGACAAGTTTGCAAAATTAAAATTGGAGGCGTTCACAGATAACTGACTTCGCCAAACGCGCCTACCGAACAGACCCCTTCAATTTCCGGAGAATGTTGTGAGTGCAAGAAACATTTCCGCTTTTATACAAAAGTTGGAATTTGTTATATGCCGGCTGTCTATGTAGCGACCCTCGTTGACGGGTCAACACTATTCTCAATAAATAAATAAATTTGCGTGCAGAAGCAAGTACACGGTTACACGGTTGCAGGTACTGGCACTCATAGGAAGATTACTGAAAGCGCGACGGTGCAGGGAGTCAAGGATATGCGAGCAGAAGCAAAGGAACTTAATTGGTACGATCGTGCGTGCATGTGCGTGATGTTGAATGGGCCTCTCCCTGTTCGTAAACAAATGACGTCATAGTGTTCGACAGTGCCACCAATTTGGTAGAGTCGAACTACGCTCAAAGCTAGGGGGCGAACAATGTCGCGCCCGAAAGCCACGGTCTTGAGGGGGTCACTATGGTCCCTGAAAAGGACGCGACCTTCGGTCCTCTCCCTGTTTGTAAACAAATGACGTCATAGTGTTCGACAGCGCCCCCAATTTGGTAGAGTTGAACTACGCTCGTAGCTAGAGGCGAACAAGGTCGCGCCCGAAAGCCACGGTCTTGAGGGGATTACGATGGCCCCTGAAGGGGACGCGACCTTCAGTCCTACTTTTCTTTCAATAGGAGGCAGCGAACAAATGCCCATTCGTGCAACCCAGCCCTCCCCTTCCGATTTGTATTGGTTTGCAGTTTGTATACCAACGTCATGATAACGTTTCTGGGGTAGAGGTCTATCATGGAACAGGTCTAGCTATTCCCAGACTCAGAGTGCCTGGAGATTTGTTTGCGTAGATAGTTGCTTTTTCAGGACATTTGTAATGCTCGAACATAGTCTATTGCGGAATGAAAACATGGACATTACGTTTACTGAAACGCAAAAGCGTCCTCAATGCGCAGGGGACAATTTTCGCGTTCTTTAGTTTGCGTTACAACCGCTCCACAATAGGAGGTAGTGACGTAGTCGATTCGCATTGGAATCCATTGCGCTGCTTTCTTGTATCAGCATATTGTACAGTGCTGAACAAAAGTTTACGGAACGCTCGAGTGGTGTATTTTCTCTTGGCAGAGACACCCTAGCGGCTATCGCGGAGAGAGGAATAGCAAGCTTTAGTACATCGGAAGCACTCTACGAAAACGATATGATAAAGGAAGATATCCAATCCAAGCTTAGCAAATCAATATCACCCACTTGGGCGATTGGCTTATCTTTTCAACAACTTTATTGTGAGATCATGAATGGGGAGTTTCATCGCCAGGGGCGATACTCTACCCCATTGCTGGTGGTGATGTGGGGAATCAAATAATGAGCCCCTTCACAATAAGGATCGAAGTCCTATGGTAACCACAAAGGTCAAGAGAGCTTTGAGGGCAGAACGTTGGTGGGCTGGATTTGGCCAGGGACCAAGCAATTTTGAGAGAGGGGGGGGGCGAGAGCCCAGCTGATTAAGAGACCCGGAGAGTGCGGTCCGGGACGGTTGATAGTGTGGGCAATGAAGATGAATCTGCTCTAGATCTTCTAGAGCACCTCAGTGACAGCATCTGGGAGAGTGAACTTGTCTCAAGCGGTAACGCCACTGAGCTATAGAAGCCACATCCAGTCGTATTCGATGAATTAACGCAGCATCTTGACGACAGGTGTTTCGTGGCATGCGGAAAGCAAGCGTTGGATCAACACTTCTCAGTATAGATGGGGGAGAATGTCAGTTCACTGGCGGGAAGCCAGAGGTGTCACGAGGCATCGAAGAATGGAAAGACGGTCCGACGGTCTCCTCTCAGCAGCGCAATACTCGTCCGTCTCCGAGATGAGAGAGCTGCCTCTGCAGCGCTGTCGGCCTGTTCATTCCCCACGACACTACAATGGGCTGGAACCCACCGGAGAACCAGCCCGTGCCCTGCTTCGTACACAATGTGGTAAGCCATTAACACATCCGTCACTAGGGGTGCGGATGAGCCTCGTATGGCAGAATTTCCAATAGCTTGCAGTGCAGATTTTGAGTCAGTGAACACTGCCCATTCCCGCTATGTAAAATCAAAGATGTGCTGAACAAAGAAAATAATAGCGTAGAGTTCTGCGGCTGTGGATGAGGTTTGATACGAAAGGCGACGTCCTTCCACTACGCCTTCGGACGGGATGACGATTGCCGAGGCGGACTTGCCATTTCGAGATGCGCCATCGGTGTATGCTGCGGCAGAGGAAGAAAACTTCGCGTCTACCTGAGCATAGAAATGGGCTCGAAGGACTTTCGGGGGAACCTGATCCTTCGTTCCAGAAGGTTCGGAAGACCTACGAAGGTGGGTGGTACCGGCAGAGGCCAGGGGGCTTCCGGCGGTGTTACGTCCATAGCTAAGAAACCAGTGAGATTGGCGCGTCCTCTGCGCTACTCGATAGAAGTCGGTTTCAGGGCGGTATGGAATTTTCCTGAGGAGCGGGTGACGGGGAATGTATGCACGCAAACGGAGGAAGTGCCGAGCCGTTTCACGTTCACGTAGAACCTCAAGCGGGAGTTCATCAGCTTCAGTCAGGACTTGCCGTGTTTCAGCCATTTTTGGAACTCCAAGGCAGCGACGAAGGCTTCGAGCAAACAGGCTCCGAGGGGTATTTAATGATGTTGTGGAAATCCTGTGCAGCATTGGAAGGCAGTAAAGCACAGACGCCCTCAACAAAGCTGTGTGAACTTCTAGAAGGGAGCGAGGATCACAGCCCCATCCTGCGCCAGAAAGATGTTGAATTGCAGGGAGCCATCGCTGCACTTTGGTTTCAAGGTGCTTAATGTGGCGAGCCCAGCGCAGGTCCGTGTCCATGACCACACCAAGGGCGCGATGGAAACGTACAGGCACAAGCTTCTTGGCACCAACCCAAAGAGGGAAATTTGTCGTAACCTTGCGCGTGAAAGGAAGCTGGACGCACATTTCGGGCGAAAGGTCCATCCCAAGTTGCGTGAGGTACATATGCAGTGCCGGATTTACAGTGGTGGGGGCTCCAGGGCACTGTGCTGTGGGGGCTCCCTCATGTATTCTATTTATACATATATATATATATATATAATTGGGGGTTTACGTCGCAAGACAACTGAGATCATGATCGACGCCACAGCGGTCGGTCTGTGGATTGCTTTTGCCCACCTGAGGGATCTTTTACGTGCGATGAAAGCTCATCACACGGTACCCCGTATTTAACGTCCCTCGCGGAAGACGGCGTGTCTACGCAACTTGTACCCTGCCACCAAGTTGCTGGCGTTCTCGGCCAGGTTCGAACCCGCGATCTCGGGATCAGAGGGCGAACACGCTACCGACTGAGTCACCGAGGCCGGTTCATGTATTCTATGTATTATTCTATGTATTCGTGTATTACATGTCTATAAATGACATCGTTTTGTACCTAAAGGACGGCGGCCGTATGGCACACTAGTCCGAGGTTTTTCAGCAGTCAGGTTTTGTCATATTTTGAACATTTCGTAGATAAGTGAAATAAATATTCTATTCATGTCTATCCAATGTGTTATTCGGGGTCGATATGCGTGGAAGGAGGACAGATTTTTACGAAGTTTCCGTTTCAGTGATGCGTTTCATGCATGCAAAACAGATTTCCTTTGGACAAGACCTTTACTGGTAGGGGCCCCTTTGTGGTGGGGGCCTCGGGGCAACTGCCCCGTCTGCCCTCCCCTAAATCCGGCACTGTACATATGTACATTATTTAAAGTCAGCTGCAAGCGGCGCTGAATTGCTGGTCGCGGTATTCCTACTGTCCAAAGGGCAACGTCATTTGCATACACAGATAACGCCACTGCGAGGAATTATCCATTTTAGGTTCGCTATCACAACATTAAAGAGTGTCGGACTCAGAATGCTTCCTTGGGGGACTCCTTGGGGGACTCCTTGGGCTTTGGCCTTGGCCTTGGGATATACGGACAGCGTCAGTTCGGTCCGTAAGGAAGTCTTGGAGCCAGCTGAAGAGTCAACCGGATACTCGAAAACAGCGTAAGGCGTGCAAGACTGCATCATATGTGCGCTTGATGTCTAGGAAAATCGATACGACGATCCCCCGACGAGCACGAGCATGTTGTACTGCAGAGACTAGGTCGAGGGCTGGATCCATGGAGCATCGGTGGCGACGAAATCCAGCCATTTCGTGAGGGAGCACATATTGCTTTTCGAGCCACCAGTCGAGACGATACAAAACCGTTCTCTCCATCAGTTTTGCCATACAGCCTGTCAGGCTCACAGGCCTGACTGGATAGGGCATTTGGGGCTTGCCTGGTTTCAGGATGGGAACAACTACTGCCTCCTTCCAGATAGGTGGTAGAGATCCCTGTTGCCAAGACGTATTATACACATGAAGGAGAAGTTGGAGTGACCGCCCGTCAAGGTTGCGCAGTGCGGCATAGGTGATTTTATCGGGTCCCGAGGACGAGCCCACGTTCACAATCTTCAACGCTGTCTTTAGTTCGATTAGAGTGAAGTCACGGTCGGTGAACTGAGCCAGTCTTGGCGAATTTCAGCCGTCCAACGTAGTCTGGACAAAACTGCCGTGTACTGGAGTCGTCGAGGCAGCCGCCGGTGCCGTTAGTACCACCCAGAAGTCCGTCGCTAACGTGTTTTCGTCTACACCCCTAACGGTAGCCAAGGCCGCGAGAGGATACTTTTGAGGGAGTACCTCCTTCAGATATCGGATTCTCCTCCAGATCTTTGTGGCCAGGTCAAACGGTGAAAGGTGTTAACAAAACTTACGCCAACGCTTCCGGTCTTTTTCTTAAATTCTCGTGTCTTATCTTTCCGGGACCGTTATCGTGAACGCCTTCCGATGTACTAAAACCGGCTAAAAGATAGTTTTAGTACATTGGAAGAATTGGACGAAAACAATACGATAAAGGAAGTTATCAAATCGAAGCTTAGTAATGTGATGTCACTCGCTCCAATGAAACAGATGATTGGCTGATCATGTTTTCGGAACTGTTATCGTGAACGATGTATCGAGGCGTCAACCGGCTGCAGTGCTTAGTTTTTCTTCAGTCTTGTTTTACTCGGTAAAACATCAGAAACGCGAGAAAAGAGTGTGTGCGCGTACTCGTAATGGTACTCGTGTAATGCTTTGTCGGCCCCCGTTCTGCAGCGATAACGGATGCCCTGCGGACAGGCAGGGAAGCGTACAGCCGACGGACAAGGTCCACGTCTTCGCGTAGCAAGGATCACTCTGCAGCTATGAATTACCAAAGCGCATCTTTGAACCTTGTCTGCGTCTGTCTCTTGCTCATCCTATTCTTGAGGATACCCCAGATGTTTTCAATGACGTTTAAGTCTGGGCTCTAGGCAGGTCATGTGAGCTGCATTACGTCGAGGTTGTAGAGGAGGCGCTGGACAGCTTACTTCGACGGACTGAGCTGTCATCGTGCTGAAACTGGTAACATCCGTCCGTGAACGGCTCGTCCAGGGCATAGGGGAGCAGCGCCCTTTCGATGACGTCCGCGTACGCTGCAGAACTGAAGCACCCTTCCAACCGCACCAGAGGCCCGAGTCCCTCGTACGATAAGGCCCCAGACGCTCACCGCGTGCCGGCCACTGGACACGACTCTGTAGATATACTGGGGAAGGCACCTAACAAAGGTGGAGGTATAAGGTCACCCACACTCATTCAAACGAAAATGATCAGGGATATTGCATAAGTATCTGCATTTCGGAGGCCGCCAGATCCTGTTCACCTCGCACCACCGTGTGCTAAACGTGGCCTCGTCGCTGAAAATCACGCTCTACCAACGGTCGTCGTCTCAGTTCCCGTGCTGGAAGGCGCACTGTCGTGGAGCTTGGCTTCTTCGTGGGCAGCCTTGAGGAGAGGCTTCGGAACAGCTACGCCAGACTGGAGACCAAGGAACTTGAGGCGCTGTTGAACAGTTTTCGATGACGCCCCTAAGCCCAGTTCCCGCTCGGTGGTCACCGCGAAGAACGGGTCGACGGTACTTACGGCGATTATTTGTTTGTCTTCCTCCGCCGTGGTGGTCGGTGGTCTTCTGCTTATCGGTGCACCTTCCAAGCGGCCCTCTTCGCGACAGGCACGGACGATGCGTACACCGACGAAAGCGAACATTCAGGACGGCTGGCAATCGCCCGTTGGGACAACGGGCGATTGCCCAGTACCTTTCTTTCATTACCAGTACCTTTCTTTCGTTTTGTTTAGTTCCAACTTGTGATACCGCAGCTGACTGAAATTTGGGAACGATCCAATCAGAAGCTTGGAGTAAGATTTTCACTTATCCAAAGCTTCTGTGTGGATCCTTCCCAAATTTAAATTGGCCGTGGTATCACAAGTTTGATCTTTTTTACTCCATGTTAGCGCCGCGAAGCAACTATGGCTATGGTCGGCGTACAGACGTGGGCGGATGGAGAGTGGACAGCAGGAAGGAGTGGGGGATAGGGGGGTTAATATGCGTCCCAGGGCGACTTCAGGGGAACTATGTCGCCATTAGCCTGGAAAGTCTTTGGAAAACCCAGGGAAGACCTCAGACAGCACAGTAGGTGGTACGATTCGAACCCACCACCTCCCCGTCTTCAGCACGACCTAGCTACCACCATTGAGCGGGACGCCTTAAAGGGCCGGGACAATCCAAAACTATGATAATGGCTGTGTAAATAAGTTCGATACATTCTTCCGAAATGAGAAATAAAGTTGGTTTGGCAGTCGGGGACTCGTCAGTTGCCAAAAGAGCTGGGAAGCTCAAAACGAAACTGAAACTTCTGAAGGTTCCCTCTCCTACTTCGTGTACCATGCGTGACGTCACCGGTAGTCTCATGTGGGCCACCAGCTGTTTTTCGGGCATGCGCTTTGTAACATCTTTGTGCCACATGGATGACCAGTCATCTGCTTCCTTAATTTCGTTCTAAAATATTCGCCAGCGATAAAAGCAAAACCTACAGAAAGCCGTACACGAGGTGGTACACGAGGTATTGGTGAGGTGAAGCACAGTGTTGCTGGACTGCTTTTCTGTAGAAGAGCGCCTAGTCACTCAAAGGAAAATATTCATTTTCTAATTATCTGTGCCACTTTGGGATGAGAAATTGTATTCACTGAAATATCATACGGCCTGGATCGATGTCGCACTGTTACCTCAACACATTTCGGTGTCGAATGTCCCTTTAATATGCTCGGCCATACTGCTGGTGCATGTATGTATGTGATGTATGGCGCGTATGGTGCACATAAGTGTGTGTGTGTGTATGCATGTACATATGTGTATATGTATGTGTGTAATGTTCACTGGCCACACGTATGTATATTTTGTGCACTGCGTCTCTCAACATGGTTCACTAATAATACGAAATAAAGTATCATTTTTTATTCTGTCTTGTTTTCATGAATGCTCGAGGTCTGTCGAAGCCTGGAAGAGGAACTGTGTTTCATGAAGTAATAGCGAGCAAGGAAGGCTATAAATGTTTATGCTTGAAATGAACAATCGATTAAAATAATAGGAGTACCTAGTTTAAAGTGGCTTGCTCTCACCTACATTCATTTTGTGTGGCTCTTCCCCCTGCTCCGACCACAGTATTGTGTATCTGCGCGAGCGACATTATCCATGTTTTCACACCAACGACATTCCCCAGAATACCGCAGCAGAATATGTGCAAAACGTCGGAACTTTCTGCTGTCATGTGACCACAAGTGCCCAGCTTTATGTCTTTTCATGCTCATCTAACCATGGAGGACCCCAAGCTGCACAACATCTTGGCCCAATATTGGCAATGCTGGCCCAATATTGGGCCGACACTGGCTCAGCCACAAGATATTCCATAGCAGACGACAGGGCCGCTGCCATCGTCTGCTATGTGCACCATTCCCAGTACTCCACAGCCGCACAAATGCTCACAAGACCTGGCAGAACTTCCGCCCGGTGAGCAATATTTTTGCTTTTTCTTCCACTGGAATATTCTGTTGGATTGTCGTTCGTTTAAACTCACAGCTACCACGGTATTGGGCAATATGGCCGAGCGATATGAGGGGAGCACGTAGTAAGAAGATATTACGGGAAGACGAGAGTAACGATATCCGCTTATCCGCTCTCTTCCGTTAGTTTTTATTTGTTTGACAGTGAATTTCACAAATTGTAACTTGATAGTATGTTGAAAGGAACAAGCTACTTTTGTTAGTGTTTTGTATTCCACTCAAAATACTTTTCAAGGTTGAGTATTTAGTACTCTACTCATTTAATTTTTTTGCCCGGTACTCAGAAAATTCACTTAAACTAGCTCAGCATTACGTACATGATATCTTGATTTCTCCTCTGACAAGGACAAAGGTCTGTCACCTGCAATTACTTTATACCTGCTGAAAGATCTTTCAGCATCTACAGAGTTTATAGGAACTTTATAGGAAGGAGTTTACAATACATGCCCTGTGTAATTTACAGGACACCCTTTTTGTTTCTGGGCTGTAGGCATTATATAAGACTCTGTACAGGCAAACTCCCAGACATCAAATGAAAATCCCCCACTGCCACCGCTAAACTGCACACGGGAGGGACGCCGCCCGCTCCTCAGGCGAAGTATGCATAATGAATTTGTGCAGTTTCGTAAAGCAGGCTTCACGTCATGCAGGGAAGCTTCAGGTGAAGCCCACTTTCGGGAGGTGTCGTTCATATTTGGATAACAGTTAACTGGTTAACAGTTGGATATTTGCAAATCCGAATATATTAGGTATTCAATTCGCGAATGAAATACTTCGAGTGACTGATATTTGATTCGAATTCGATAACTCGAATATCCGCACGCACCTAAAAATAAGAGATTCCGTGCCAAACGAAGGATTCCGCGATATTTCGCGGAATTGCAGAAAAACCGGGGGCCATAGCAATGACCACACCTACACTCTCTTGCCTGTTGACATAGCGGTGTTGTGGCTTCTCCCGTCATCCACTAAACCACACAGACAGAATGGGACTGTCTCTCGTGGATTGTGATGAACTAGACGCCACATGTAAGTGACACATGTTCTCTCACGATCTCAAGAGCACAGTTTTCCCATAGCTTTCCACGGGAAAGCGCAACACAAAACGGCACAGCAGCGCAGCCTCATTTTTATTACACCCTAAACTGATACTCTCAAGTCGCTGTCCCACATTTACTGTGAAGCTTCATCTCCTATCCTTCCTTTTACGTGCACTGGATACAACAGACTTCTCCAACTGGATATGAGGGTCTGTTGCATCTGGCCTCAACTGCACTTCCGCGCTTTGTGCAACAGAAAGAGCGGGGCAAAGAGGCAACTCACCACATTGGATCCCCGACTGCGTTTCCTCGATCCTTCATCTTCCGGTTGAGACGTGTCATCCCCGGTGTCGTCTCCTTTGACGGAAGGACTGTCATCTAGGCGCATGACTCGCTTCAAGTTGTACTTCCTGTTCAAGTCCACGTTGTCACTGTGGAAGAACTTCTCGATGTCCGGATATTTTGATCTGATGTGTTTGAAACAGTGCACACACACAACTTGACCAGTCTTTATGGGTTGTTCTCCAGTGCAAGCTTTGGTAAAGTTCATAGGGACAAGCCACAGTTGCCTGAAACACGATAAAACAAGCATGAGCAAGCTCAGCTCCAATGGCATGTAATGGGGATGCTTGCATTTCATTTGTAATTGAGCACAAACTAGAATGGAGTTAGACATCTCCCAAACGGAGATGAAGCAGGTGGGGGGGGGGGGGGGGGGGGGGCTCGAGCCCCCGTACTTGCCACAGGCCGACCCACGCAAATCGTGCAAATCCGAGGAGAAAAAAATAATCTATATGGGGGGGGGGGTTCTAGCATGACGATCGCAAAAGTTCTTCCAGTTACCGGCGTCTATCTAAGCAGCATACTTGAATACTTTTGAAACTATGAGCTTTTCGAGCTACTTCAAATCTTGTGAGGCGGCCTCACAGCTCATGACACCCCATATGTAAACGCATTATTAAACATTCAAATACAGTAGAACCTCTTTGTAGTAACTCCTCTTGTAGTAAAACTCTGCTTATAGTAAACGAGAGCTGTGGTCCCGATAGAATCCCATTCATTCAATGGCACACGTGATATAATAAAACTCCTGGTCTAGTAAAATTTCATCATGGTCCCAGAGAGTTTACTACAAAGGGGTTCTACTGTATTCTGTGTTTTCATCTCTCATGTCGCTGTGTGCACAAGGATGAGTGTGTGAATGTGCCCAGGGTCAGCGGATGGGAGGGGAGTAGGTTTTTGTATCCAGCCCCCCCCCCCCCCCCACACACACACACACACACACACACACCTTGGAGGTCTGGCTACGCCACTGATCAAAGTGCTCATAGTAAAAGTTCCATAAACATAAACACCGGTGATCCCATAATCTTCAGAAAAGTAGTTTTGAAATATATTTTTTTACATATTTGGTGAAACACCCTGTATATGCAGTACATGTGCTTAGCTAGGTCATGTAGCTGTTCACTTCGCATTCGCTTTGAAATGACCAGTCGCGCATTCCCGAAATTTTCTCTAAAGGCACTTACGCATGAACGACAGTTCCAATGTGTCTTCCTTCGGGATCACAGCAAGCCGGGCCGTGGCCTTCCAAGTAAACTCTTTCGTGGTGGTAACAAATTGTGTCAAAGGCTCTGCCAACACGAGATACCAACATCTGGGAGAAGCGTGGAGGCATAGCCACGATGCTTTTGATAGCCTTCACTGACACATGTTCCAGCAAATGGCACCGAGTGTTGGTCATCAGCCCAACGCTGCACTTTTGTGCAAATGCCTGCGGAAAGATAGTTTCAAAATTGTAAGCGGGGCACTCTCAATGCACAAAATAAGATGCTGCTAATTATGTTGCAGGTTATATTACTAAATTGTCTTAATGTAAGAACCGGAAAATATAACTGACAAAGCTGCACATGTCAGCACCACCAAATAGCTGAAATTTAAGGTTAGCATTGCCAAGTAAAAATCTAAATAAAATATTCAAAGTGAGCATGATGTCAGAATGTCAAACTGTATTAAATTTAATAGTACCTGGTCGCGCGTCAGGTGAGATGTACATCTAACAGATAGCAATGCCACGAAAAAAAAATGCAGCTTTGCATACCAGCATCTCTCCACAAAGAGTTCATCGTGACATAATTGTTGCACATGATACCATCAGCATTGTAGACTTCTTCCTGGAGATACCACCTCTTTTATTTTGTTATACTTCTCCCTAACGGTCTGCGGAACAATCTTATCATTTGTGCAAAATGGCAGAACATGATGGCCACACTACAGCCAGCACATTGGATAAGTCCAGCAAATCATGAAGAACGTACACTCCTAACAGTACTTCACCACATAGCAAGATGAAGGCCTTTTTGTGACAGTTAACATACGTGTCACAAGAGGGTGCATGCCTCCTGTTCTCAACAAATCAGGGAAGATAACGGTTTCATGCAGGATGATGGTTGGCTAGGAGCGTGCTGTGCGGTGACGTTCTGTTTGATGAGTGCAAGGCACAGTCACTCGAAAACACTCCGACTATTTACTGAAACCTGACTCACAACTTCTTCGGAATTCTGCTCTGATGCAATGACATCTGCGAGGGGAAAACTTTTTGCATCGGGGAACTTTTTCATGTAGACTGCTTCCAGTCCTTTGATGCATGAGGCACAGAGTTTCCGCCCAATTTCCAGCTCAATAACATCCTTGCACGCATCTGCAACGGCTTCGGTGATGAATGTTAGATCTGCCTCAGCCTGGGTCTTCGGTTTGTCTGCATGCGCCAACAGCGGATTACAGCATCCGTTCGTGTGGTATCTTCGATACATTAGGTATTTCAGGTGATGTAAACAAACGCCTTCGGCACCCGCGCCGGCCTTCGCTACTACCAGTTCCAATTCTTCCAGTGAAAGCTCTGTTGTCTTCCTGAGGCCGATTTCTTTGGTCAACACCGTTAAATGACATTTCGTATTGGTCGCTAGGCCAACTGCACACCAGAAATTAGGATCATCTTTGTCAATAACACCATCAACAACAACAGAATCCACCGCCTCAGCCATGTTTGTTTGTATCTTTTTTTTTTTCTTCCGGTGGTGTCAGTGTTGCCATCCGACCTGGTGACTATATCCTTAATTTGGAGAAAATAGTCACAAAGCAGCCAGTTGATAATTAGCACGTCACTTTTGTTTCAGTGAATCGTCACGCTGTCAGGGATGGTTTTGGTTTTTTGCAGTAGCTTCCAGAAGGCGCTCACCTCACTTTAGTGAGGTTAGGTCAGTTTAGGGTTCACAGATTGAGGGGGGGGGGTCTAGGGGTCCCCCCCCCCCCCAGACAAGCACTAGGCGGTGCGGGCGTGAGACTGTGCCGCCGGTTAGGTCAGTAAAACGGGTGTTCTGCGCGTGCGCAGAACAATGGCATCCCTTACGTGCGCTGCCGTCCATGGAGCTGCCGTCGCTGTCGCCTTTGCAATACTGAAACTCACTATTCTCACGAGTCGGCACTATTTGATGGCTCTTGTGGACAATGTAGTGCTATATCCACGCCCACGCCTTCCTCGGTGGCACAGGCTGGGTGGGCATTTTCAAACGTGTGATATATGAAATGGCTAGCTTTTCCCTGTTATAGGGCCCAGTGGTGTTGCGAGAAGCTCACAGAATCGCCGACAACCTGAGCGTTTTGGAGCAAATGTTTCATTGTAAGGAGGGGGAGGTGTGAGGCACTCAGTGCATATACGGAAGCAGTTCGTTAAAGGTACTGTAAAACAGCACCGATCAAATGTCATTTAGTGTGGCTATTCGATAGTCCAAGCCCCCAGGACAAAAACTGTGCAAGTTTCATTCCAATCGACGGTGCAGTTAATTAGAAAATTACAATTAAAGATTACGGGCAACACTGTACTAGGTATTCGAAATGAACCCGTACTTCTGACACATACGGCGGCAACCACATTGCATGCGTATAACACTGGGCCCGACATAACAATCCACCACAATCCACTATAAAATCCGCCCCTGCAATCCACACAACGATCCACATCTGAGGATAAACGGATAAGCGAACTGAAATGAAATGCTGAGCCGTTGAAAAAAATGTGTCAGACGTTCAAGAAGCCAGACAGCGTCGGGACTTGTTTGTTCACAGAGGTTCACGGAGAGAGATTGTTCGTTTGAAAGAGGCCGCGAACAAAAGGAGCGCGCAGGCGCAGCAGAGAAGTAGGGAGAGCCCCCATCGAACAGCGGCCAGGGTACAGCGGCCAGGGAAGCGCCCAGCGGCCAGGGAACAACAGGGTTACTTCGCAAAAACAGGGGTTAACAGGTTAAACTGTTAACAGGGGTTTCAGAATGCATAGATAAACAGGAAAACTAATAATATGGTTACCAAAGTAACGAAGTTCCTATGTCATGGTGTGTAATACCAATTTTCAGTGTTGCCCGCTGTAAAGGGGGTTGTTTGACACCAGGCATCGCACCGCTCCACTACGCCGCATCTTTCATGGCAAATTAAAAATATTTATAGCGCGTTGTAGGTCGTATGGTTCCGCATATGGTATTTAGAAGCAATAAAGTCTCTAGTCACATCAGCGGCATATCATGCTTGTCTACTGCTTTACAGTACCTTTAAGCGGACTCCCGACTTGTTCTGCTACTCCTAACATAAATTCTCACCCCACCCCCCTCCACCCCACCCCCCAAAAATACTTCTCAGGTGCTCTACTCGCAAGTTCACCATTTCCTATTCACATGTTCGTTATTGTCCACCCATTCACAATTATCCCAAGATCATGCACAAAGAATCCGAGAAGGTTGTATCCATCCCACAGCTCTGAACAAATTTCGCAAGTGCCTCCAATGCAGCATCCCTCTTGTTGGGTGCCCAAAGTCCCAACACCTTCACTATATCGAAGACCCTGCTGTCTAGTCGAGCAAGTGTAGCTTTCAGTGTAGCTCTTTGAGATGCATACCTAGTTATAATATGCTCATTATCCTCCACCGTTGCACAAACCGAACAATTCGACGAGCCGGCTCCTCCAATCGTGCACTGTTATTGTGTTTAGAGTGACTCTAATTATGTATTGGGCTAGCAAGCAGCGATTAAAGTATTTTCCTGATACATTGACCTCGTTTTCGGGATTCGATTCAATTCGATTGGCAGGGCCCACTGCCAGGGCTGAGGGAGCCCTGTCGAACGATGTCAGGCAAGCAACCTCGGGCCATTTGCTGTAGCCTGTATAAGCGTCAACGAGAACAATAAACTGCTGATTTATTTATTTATTTACATACATACATACGTTGAGGACCCCCAAGGGGGTAATGCAGTGTGATACAGTGAATACGAATCGCACTTGGCGACTCCCATTTTTGTTTTGCGGAAGGGGGCGTTTTTGCTCTCTGAATTCTGCACATGTTTCACAGCCTCGGTCACTGAGGGTGTCGATGTCGTTGTTTATTTTATGCCACCATACATAGTACCGAGGAAGCATTATCAACAGTCGCCCCTGGCGTGGTGCTTTGGTGCTTCCTCGATAATCTGAAAACGAAACCGAAAAGTAATAAATAGAGTTGGGAGAAACATACACTAAAAACTCCCGAAATATGCATGCAACTAGGCACCAAACACCTTCGACGTGTGCAGTAAGTATTGTCGGTGTATCACTGTTTTTCACCGTTCTTGATGTATCTAACGCATATTTGACAACATCCCGAGCAATGCATTAGGGATCAGGCGGTAAAATAAATCCGCAATCGTTCAGGAGCACACAGCAACGAATGCTTACGCTAGATATAAATCATGCAGCTGGAGGCTTTGCTTTCGGCACTGCACCATAGTGCAGAACGAAATGCTAACGCCGCCCCTCTTCGTACCGGTAAAGCAAGTGGCGAAGGCAAAGTACGGAACACCGGTCACATACGCGAAGCGAACCGCTCCGACGCCATGCATGCGAACAAGCAATCAGCGCCGCTGGAAGAAAAAATCTCGAACATTTTGTGGGTAGTAATTCACGCAGTGGAGCAGACAAGGTGGGGGCTGAATACCACATCACACCGAAACATCGAAAATATATTCTATTCTGACCGAAATTTTCAATAAAGAGGACCCGAGACCTTCCCTCAAAGACGCAAAACCTTAATTAAAGTTAAAAAGAAAGCTGCCGCACCTCGTCACCTGCAAATGTGACAAAACATATACACTATGCGCAGGGCCGGTGCTAGGGATGTGCGGGGCCTGAGGCAAATGCACATCGCGGGGCCTGTTTCACACAATTAAGTGCATACTTGATATTTAAAAAAAAAAAAAAAGTAATCCCTTGTTGAGGGCTTCGTGCGCGGGGCCTAAGGCGGTCGCCTTACTCGCCCCCCCCCCCCCCTATCGCCGGCCCTGACTATGCATAGAGATGAGCGCGGATAATATTGACAGTATCCGCATCCGCACTGTACACTACCCGCGCGAGTAAGATCCGCGATCGCATCGAATACCGATCGTTGTTCACATAAGTGTGTTCGCTTCCGCACCCTGCTCGGATATCAAGTGTATCCGCACGTCCATGGTCACTGTATTCGTATAACGCAGTGCTTCCGGAACTCGGCTGCCCTGTGCCTGAGACCCATAAAAAAGATATGGAATCGCGTCGCGATTCCCCCTCCAGCTTTTCGATTTTAGTGCAGGCACAGAAGTGCACGAACAGTGCAGGAATGCACTGAATTGACTGTGTAATTTAATTTAACAGTTGATATAGTGAGAGTGAATCAGCTGAGCTATAAATCATCGCAAACACACACACACACAAACGCGTGCCAGCAGGTATGGCTGTTAATATCCCGAGGTGTAACAAAGTAACAGACTTATCGTCAGTGCAACATAAGTCATACACTTGACCCCGCCCCCACACAAGAATCGTTGCGCGCGCGAATGTAGTGCGGCGCGGCCAAGTGAGGACTCGGGGGAGAGAGAGAGCCGGCACTTCATCGCGAAGCGGAGGCGTCGTACAAAGGCTGGTAGCCAATCGCAGGAGCTTTCCACGGATGAGTGGGCATTCCCAATTGCAGGACTTAAGTTGTCACTCACTCTAGGGGAATGTATTCCCTTAGGTGTGTTAGTTTGTTACACCTCTGGGTCCGCTATACCACGAGCTCTTTTGTGATTCAGTAAGGTATGCAGATCATGTCCCCATATCATGCTGTCCCTTTTATCATTTGCTTTTGTTCCCGAGACGTTTCGCGACCCCCCCGCACGACCCCCCTGGAGGTCGCGACCCGCAGTTTGGGAAACACTAATCTTAATGAAAATGTTGTGTTGCAAATGTTTTCACTTTTCAGCATACATACCAGTCCAGGAACATTATGTCATCCAGAATTGTCCAATAAAATGCGGCAAAAGGAACAGCAATGCAAAGGATGACACTGTTCGACATCAGCGACTTCGACATCAGAATCTGCTGTTCATGGTCAGTACAAATAAACACGAAAATGTTGGATTATTTGTGTTAATTGCGGCTCCACCTGGCGGGGGGGGGGGGACGTCGACAGAGACACACATACCTATTTACGGATAAAACGCGGATACCGCGCGGATCCGCGAGTATAACCGCTCGCGCACACTCCTCCAACCATGGGTTGCGGGACCATGGGGTGGGAGGGACCATCTTCATGCGGTGCAAAACATGCATTTACCCAAGCAGCACAATGTACTGAAAGTCGAGTGCAATAGGGGTGGACGGTACGTGTCTTATCAATGTTCTTTAGTTTCATAAGTCTGTTCAAGGCCTTCCACCTACCTTTCCACCCCTATTGCACTCGAGTTTCAGTACATTGTGCTGCTTTGGTATACACCATAGAACCTCTGTAATCAGTCCCAAACCACGACCAAAAGTTTTTCGCATCGTGTAGATACGAAACTACATAAGAAAAAAAAACGAAAACATGCATCGGCATGAAAATCCGTGCTCCAGCGATCACTAATATCGTTAAAGATTACGTCATTTCACCCCACCCTTCCAACAAGGAACTCACAATGTCGGGGTAACACCTCATTACGACCGACGTCTCATTACGACCAATGTCTCATTACGGAAGAAAGTCTCATTACGAGAAATAATCTCTTAATCCCCAAGTGTCTCATCACGGCCGAAATCTCAGATCGGCAGAAGATGTCTCATTACGGAACACGACGACTCTCATTTCGGCCAAAAAGGCCACAAAAAAGAAGAAGAAGAAGCATCCGCCATTTTAGCAATCACTGCGTTGTATTATGGCGGGCTTCTAGCCCGCCATAGTTGTATGCTTCCCAAAGTTTCGGCCGTAATGAGATAGAATACAACGTCTGTACTAAGAGTCCCTCATTCCACACTGAGTGTAATTATCCAGCGAATTATCCAGAATCAGCGAATTAGCCAGCGAATTATCTAGAGAGCCCTGTGGAGAGAGGGAAATACCCCGTGTTCCGCTGTGGCAACGCTCAAACGTGACTCAACAGGGCATCGTGCTTGTCACTCAGCGTTCGAGAAGAAATTTTCGGATATTTCTCGCTCAATTTTCACACATCGAGAGCATATGACAGCTTTTGTAATCCCCTTTCATCAGTCGGCACGCTTCCTTGTACTGAAGGAGAATGAAGTGAACAACGCGATAATGGAGCGGTGACGGAACCTTGAAGTTTCAGGCTGACGCAAACAATAGCCAGGTGAAAAACGAACAACTACTCGTTGGGCCAAAAAGGAGCCATTGTGGGCTCGGAGGCCTCGGTGCGGACGCATAACATGCAAATCGGTGTCTCGTTTTGTGTCCAAAGACGGTAGATTCTTCACGGGTGGCAACGGTATATAGGCAACCAGCCATCATAGAAAGGGCCCCTGAAGCCGAGCTGATCGGGCCGATAACTTTCATTTGTTGAGGCCAATGTGTCCTCTCAACATGTCCACAGAACACACCTGAAACTTTCCAATGATTTTGTAGGTACCGTATTACCACGTGTACAGGGTTGTCCTCACGAACATAAAAGGAATTTGAATAAAATGTTCGATGCACGGGGCGCTACGATGCATACGGAGATGAACCACCGCTAATTTCATTTTCATTTGTGATTTACTTATTATTTGCCCATAAACAGCACGACAGCATTCTTAATGGAGGATCGACGGTAGGTTCTGGGTGTGTTATGCGATGAAGTTATGTTTCCACAAAGCGCTGTGTCACCCCACTGGTGGTCGAAATTATCAGCAGCTCTGCGCCGCGGTACGTGCAGCATGTCGCCACAGAAACATCAGCTGTCTAACCTTACGTGTAAATATACTCCGCATCACTTAAGGTGCACTTTTTATTATGTATGCATCTAGAATGCATAAAAGATGCGCAACGATATGCGAATAACGTACGCTATAGATACTAACAATGCATCTAGAATGCATAAAAGATGCGCAACGATATGCGAATAACGTACGCTAGTTACTACTAACAAGCACCGTTCTTGCTCGCCCTCGTCTATGTTATGAGATGACCAGAGGTGGGCACCCTCACGCGAGCACATGAAGATGTGGCGTCCTGTGGACAACGATGAAGATGTGCCTCAGCTGCCGGTCTCCACTGCGCCTGCCAGCCAGTTCTACCGGCGCCGTCATAGCGTGAGGCCACGAACACCTGCCCGCTGGGACATTCATCATCGCCGATCAGGACTCACGTGGAGGAACACTACCTCCTCTACAAGGGAGGAGACGCTCTCACCCCCACCTCAAGGACATTGGTGTGAGGCGAGGAAAATTTACAAAAAGAGACAAGATTGAGGGGAGGGGAGGAGAAACATCTGTAACGGCAAAGGTGGTGAGGGTCCAATACAGGAGTAGGAGGCAAACAAGCTGTTGTAACAGACTTGTACGTTGCATGTATAATATATGTATAATATGTATATTCCTGGAGTATGAGGAACACTAGAAAACTAGGAAAGAACGCAAGGAATACGCTGTCTACAAATCGTGAGGTCATTTGCACACCTCTGTCTCATTTGGCAGTTCAACATTTCTGCGCGCCAGCTATAGCGGCGTGAACAAATAATAGTATATGTGGTTTTAAATTCAAACTAAATACTGCTTGCTATCGTATAATTGGAATAGTTTGGCAACACTGACAGCGGTGTTTAGTACGCTAGACTCTGTTCGTGTTGACGTGAACAAGATAGCTGTCTCAAATTGAATGATGGCAGTTGAAGAAAAGGCACCAACAGTATTGTTTCCTCAGCTGCCATCATTCAATTGAAGTATGCAACTGGGCGTTTACTTGTATTGTGTTTGCCCTCTACCACTTTGCACTCCCCGTCGGACTCACGCACCCTCTACGCATCTCCACCCTTCACCCTCCATCCTCCATCCACCTTTCTTCTTCTTCTTTTTTGGCTATAGTCGTGACGACGCCCACTTCTGTGTGGTCAACAACGGCGAGCCGATTCTGCCATTACCCCCTCCCTGCCCGCCCGTCTACCCTTCTATGTCGAATTGCTTCATCCACTATACAACGATAGGCGTGTTAGTCGCGTTATAACCAGCTGTATTTTGCCTTTCAATCAATCGATTAAGGAGCTGACTATATTACAGTTTTTTTTTCGCGCACCTCTATTTTTCATTGGAAATAAACAATAAATTCATAAACGTGTCACATGCAAGTGGTGAAAGTTCAAAGATTGTGAGAGCAAAACTCCTATTACCATATGTTCACACGAGCGACATCCCACGGAGTATTCTAGTGGATGAAAAAGCAAGAAGCTGCTCACGAGGCGGCTGTTCCGCCGCGTCTTATGTTGAGCCATGATGTCCCAATTTGCCTATGTTGAGCTATGTTGAGCATCCGCACGGCGTCGGATCCGTATTCCATCCGGCTCCGGCTCCCATCCGTATAGGAGCGGTGTACTGAGCACTCAGCAAACGATACCGTCGTCCCTGTCGTCTGCTACGGAATATATTGTGGCTGAGCCGCAGGGTGCTCCACACGGTTAGAAGAGCATGGAAAGACGTGACGTGGCTGCAAAAACCTGTGACTTTCTGCGCATTTTCCGCTGGAAGATTCTGGAGAGCGCCGCTTGTGGGAATTCGCGGTTACACGAGCCAAGCGTAAGGTATTCAATTGAGTTCAGCGCGTACAAATTTTAATTTCTCTGCATTAGCCAAACACAGACTATAGACCTCTACCCGAGAAACGCCATCATAACGTTGGTAGACAGACTCAAAACCGAAACAAATCGGAAGGGGAGGGCTGGGTTCCACGAAAGGGCACTTGTTCGCTGCCTCCTATTGAAAGAAAAGTAGGACCGAAGGTCACGTCCCTTTCAGGGACCATCGTAACCCCCTCAAGACCGTGGCTTTCGGGCGCGACCTTGTTCGCCCCTGGCTTCGAGCGCAGTTCAACTCTACCAAATTGGCGGCGCTGTCGAACACTATGACGTAATTTCTTTACAAGTAGGGAGAGGTCTGTTAGTTACGTATTCGACATAGTAGTATACGACTGTTGTCTGTGTCGTCCTTATTCATTTGCTGCCCAAGCTCAGGCTGTCTTCCACCAGTCGGCTTGCGTTTATGCCGTCCTCTGACTAAAAACCCCTTCTGAACCCTTACTCCCAGACATATCCCGCTGATCTACGGGCATATACACGACACACGAGAAGACCTAAAACAAGACGTTCATCAAAATGCGACGACAGCTTTTAGGTTCTTCTTGGCGCGCTCATTTCCAGTTTGACGCGACTCTGTATGGACTCGAGCGGGGAAAGCGGCGGAAGAGAACTTTCTGCGATCACTCTCTCTCCCTCTCCCCCCTCATTCTGATCACGTTGTTAATCTTCAATGTAGGCCGGCTTGCTTTACAAAGGAGAGAGTGGAAAAAGGAGGGCGGCCGCCTTGTAGCAGTTGCCGTCAGCATGGAAGCACACCAGTTCACCGTTATGTCGCCGTCCTTGGAGACCGGTGAGTTTTTTGAAACAGTCCTTTATTGGGCGGCACCTTAGATTTGATAAGATAAGGGGGAGAGAAGGGAGGATTGAGGTGAACGGAGCTGTCGATTACGCGGTTACGTGGATTTGACACCGGAAGGGATTTGATGCTGCTCCCATCTGTGATTCTCGGCAAATTCGGTGAGCTAGCTCTGTTCTATATTTTGCTCGTCCGTTTTGCGGCAACGTTGGGCCATCGCCAATATATGACGTGCGATGTCGGGAACGCTTTCCGCAGCTACTCCTTTGCACAAGCGAAACTAACGTTCTCTTGTAGCAGCAATACTACGAACAGCGCCGCTTCCTTTCATGTAGGCTCGCTCTTGTTTTGTGTCGGTGCAACAAGGAGCGCGTGTGTCTTGCCGGAGCATTTTGCACGCACGGGTGCTTTCGTGTTTCTGAAAGTAATCGGCTGCTTACGCTCTCCTTATTGCATCATCGGTTCAGTCGTTGATTGCTGCAAGCGCGGATCAGAATTCGAATAAAATGGGCTTATAGAGTAAGAGCTTTGTTCGAAATGAAGAAGTACCGGGAAAGTCACCGGGAAAAGCCTGGAGCCGTGCGAATGAATTGCCAGCTTTTTCCCCTTTCATCCGCTTCGAGACAAAATTTCCCCTGTCGTGTGTATACGTCTGTCATTCAGCTCAGACATGTCGTCCTGTTAATCCACCGTCTGTGGTGCGCAGAGTGGGTGGCTGTTTACAGTCTGTCTGTCAGCTTTTCGGTCAATGATTTCTCGCACGGGAGCCCCAAGAAGGATCTGGCGCAATTTATTACGCACCACTTCGGAGGCACCGAGAGCACACGTGTTCATTGATTACATGGTCCAGAGGGATTTCTGTGGCGGTTCCCGCTGAGAGAGGCCGTAATGTCTGCGATATCCAGTTCGCTGTACTAGTGACAACAGACAAGTGCGGCGTGCGGCGTCGTCACCAGGGGATAATTATGTCCGGAAATGGGCCTGAGAAGACACAAGCGTATAGTACATATAAAGTGTGTTTTGGGTATCTCGCGGGACTCCCCATTCCAGTGCAGGCAGTGAATGCAGGATAATAGTTATCCAATCTCAACTGAACGAAGCTTCTCGAGGATTGCGTAGAAAATATGACGAAGAAAACTATTACGCCAAAGAAACATTGTGTTCGTCAACGTCTGCAGTGCTGATAAAGTGATATTATGTCCGAACCTGCTGTTTAAGGTTTGCAGGCGATACTGTCTCTTTTGTTCTGCCCTGCCCGGAGAACCCATCTCACAGTGAAAAAATATGCCAACTCGGGTGGCGTGTCGAGCACAAAGAGCAGTGCTCATTCCGAATGTGTAATACCGACATCTTATGTTCGTTTGATTGCTACATTTATTGGAGTGTAGATAATCTAAATGTAAGCTGCTACGCCTTCCTGTCATGCTTCGGTGAGCTTGCCCACTGGTTTAAGTACTATAACCGGGAACAGTTTTCCGCCCGCATTACAAGACCTACATTTGCCCTTGGTTTTCTTGCAGAGTATTTTGTGCTTGCGTACTGGCATTATGAGGTGTTTACTTGGTACACTCTAAAAAAAAACGCCTCATGCAACTAATCCTGTCTGAGTGAAGGAAAAACTGTCGTTAACAAACTTTATTGAACTTATTTATTAGCATGCGCACATCAGAAATTTAGATTAAATTCTATTCTACAAAAACTATTAGTTGTCACGTTTTCAGGGCAACAATGGGGACAATGTTTGCCAATGGTTTTCCATTTTCATTTCGATTGTTGAAACAAACTCTATCGTGCGCATCATTTAGCTAGCTAGCTATCAATTCATTTATATAGAAGCACTTATCACGAAACTGGCAAATTATATTTATTGTGGACCCGACACGACATCGACAAGGTGAGGGACGTTGCCACAATCTTGGGCGGTCATAACACTCTTGGGTCGCCATTGAGTTTGACGTCCGCTACGCCTTGTTGCTTTTCGGATTGGAAGAATGTGCCATATACAGTTCAAGATACGAGTACAAGGTCGCGACTTACAAAACTGCTCATGAACAGATAGGTCAGGCGTGTAGGTGCGCAACGCGGCCTGTTGCGTACACACTGAGAAATATCTGTGGAAGTTTCAAAAAGGCGTAGAGAGAAAAAATAAGGGGAAACATATCGATTTGGCAACGCCCCCGGTTGGTGCTGTTGCTGTGTTTTCACTGACGTTTGATCACGATCTCGAAACTACACCACGATGAGAGCCGCATCCATCGTTATAAACGGTCTTGCTTGTGAACAATGGACCTCGATTTCCCGTCACGATATCGCTACTAAAAACGGCCCCCACACTGGGAGCGCAAGGTAAATAAACGCCCGAAGAACCTGCATTTTATATGCATATAAAGGGTGCACGTTCGCTTTTTCTTTTGTGTGTTTTTTTAGAGTAAGTGCACCTCTCCTATGAGGAGTACAAAATAACCCAATAGGTTCGTTATAATTTTTTTAAAAAAGGTACGTGATTCTGTTATACACGCTCTATATAAAAACAGAAATATCGTTCTCTCTCCCGATTGGTTGAGAATGGGAAGGGGATATCAGTGGCGCAGGGAGAAAAATAGTTCTGGAGCGGTTCTATATGGGGACTTTAAATGGGGGGAGGATGATATCCACCCTCGTTTCCCTCTCCCAACTTTACTATCAAAGGTATGCGGTTCCGGGGATTTGTTTAAACCTCCGAACCCTCCCACTCTGCGGCTGCACTACTGAGGGATGTGTAAAAAAAGGTTATATTCGGAAAAGTTCGTCACGAAAAAATAACGTTTGATGTCCGCATTCATGCATTCTTAGCTGCTAGCAGATTGAAATGATCAGGTGCGGTCAAAATGAAAGCAGTGGCGTCCAGTTGGTGTGACCGCATCAGCATTGACACGGGAGGAGGAGGAGGAGAACGACTTTTTTGGGGCACTTCACAGTCTTGTTAATGGTTACAGAAAAGCGTATACCCTCACCCTCCCCCCAAATCAAGGGTGACTTTGCTCTGGATTGGATTGGAAATGTTTCTGAGTTTGAGTTTGAATGTAAAAGAAAGGGAAGCAATTGAATTCGTGACCTGACGAATTCTGCAACTCCCACAAACAACCCCTAACTGGATGAACCCCACAGAAAGGAAAAAGAAAAAAATGAAAAGAAAATATAAAAAGAGAAAAACGTCACCTACTCTGGTCGCCGAACTGTATGTGCACTGTATGGAAATGTTTCTGTTTGTAATGTTTGTGTTTCCTTTCATGTTTCCTGACCGGTTCAATAATGTGTTAGTGTGACGCATGATGCGAAGCGTCCAACATCTGAAATCTGACAAATCTATCTGAAAATAGCGAATAATTTTATGACAAAACATGCGCGATTTCTGCAAAGTGTCCCAGAAAACGCTGGGGTCGATAAAGTTTTCTCTCGAAGCCCTGAGGTTTGGTTAGGTCCTGCCACCGGCACTTAATTTTCGTCAACTAGAATAGAATAGAATAGAGAGAGAGAAATACATGATGACGATGATATGGGGATGAGGATAGAAAGAAAAATATGAAAACGCTGTCAACTGTCATCTTTGAAATCATTACTTTGGTCGTTGCTGAAGTTTAAGTATTGCGTTTCGTAAGTATCGTACACTTATAAAAACTGACCCGCATGAAGCCTTTCTTCTTGATTAGCCATATAGGTGATGCAGCATTTCCACTTCTTGAGAGTGTAGAGTTGTTTAACCCGTTTCCTAACAGGACTCACTCTCCACCAAGGCATCAGTGCTTTCGCTCTTTCACTCTTCTTTTTACTTGAATATATAAACTTAATCATTGTTTTTCCCTCTCTTTCGTCTGGTATCTCTCGAAACACTTACGTTGTATATATCCCATGCATCAAAAGAGTATCTCGGAATCTTACTCTCGTATCGGTGAATTTTGCCGATCGTCCAAGGAATGCGGCGTTGGCAAACGGTCTTGTCTCGCCAGCCATCGTCTTCCGCTTCACACGTTTCTTTTTTTTTTTTTGTAATTGTATCGAAGCATTTGGCCAACCTACTAACGTGAATGCCGCCCATTATTTTCGCTCTATGCAGCGTACGGCTTCCATCAGATGGGCAACAAAACAACCTCCAAATTACCATTACTGGTTGGTTGTGTGGGCTAAAAAAAAATTCCTCTCGTAGTGTGTTTCGATTGCTTTTCTGTGATCGTTATTCCAGATATCCTTGACGAGTGACACACACACACACATAAATGGGATGAAGATGTGGTGAACCGCCAATAGAGGTCGGATTTCTGCAAAGGGGGGGGGGTAACGTTGGGTAGACAAGCGGTCGATGTTGCTCGGTGGATTTCTGCAAGCTGACAACAATCGAGACTGTTGATCACGATGACGACGACGACGATGATGATGATGATGACTATGGTAGGAGAAAAAATAGGGAGATGTGAGCCCGCTCACCGCTGGACAAGCTACTCCAGATCTAGTAGAGGAAAAAAAAGGAAAAAAAAAACGTCTACAAAGACGAGAGGTTCTGCAATGCTCTTAACGAAGGTGATGAGTGAGCGCTGCGCGCCCTGTCGACACTGTTGACTGTGACTACTGTTGTTTTTTTTTTTTTTTGCAACACAAAAAATGAAAAGTATTTGACTATAACATCTATTTCAAGACTTGATAGATAGATTGATTGATTGATTGATTGGTAAAAGAAAAAAAAAGAGACGTTAGTCCCAAATTACTCAGGACCGGCTACTCCAAAAATCTCTCTCTTTGACTTGGACTCGTTATTTAGTCAAATACTTTTCAGTTTCCGTGCTGAAAAAAAAGAGAAAGAAAGAAAGTAGTGCGCGCTAACTGTTCAGTCGCACAAAGTGAAGAGAGGGGTTCCAAATAAGAAACGCTAGATTAAAGGGGCACTAAAGTGCAAACATTCTGTAAGCTTTCCCTCTCCCTCTCAACAAGCTCGACAATGCGGAGACACCTCCGATTGGTCTCCTCAAACGATCTCAACTCGATGGTTGGATAAACAGTTTGAGGAGACCAATGGGAGCGCGCTCAGCATCGTTGCAGTTCTTGAGAAGGAGAGGGAAAGGGCGTACATTGCGGCTTCTTTCACTCATAACGTCATGAACGATGCACCGGATAGCTCCCGTTCCTTTTGTGTTGGTGTAAAGGTAACGCGAGCTTTCATTCCACGACGGGAAATTGTTGCTGTCAGTGTGGTGACCCCCATCTTTTTTTTTTTTTTTTTCCGGTGGGGAGTGTTCTACAACGAATAAAATGAGTTCGCGCGAAAGAACGATGAGCGCAGGTGGCCTACCACAGGGGTGGCATCGAATGTATTGCTCCGTAGACGAAAGCGTGCTGGGCGAACGCAATGCGTGCTGGACAGGTCCTGGTCGCACGTCACAGCAAACGTCAAGGCACACGCGTGACCTTAAAGATGGCGGCGCCCGTAATCGGCGACCAAACCGTTTGTAAACAATGCGGTTGTTGTTTCTGCGCAACGTTTTGGATGTATTTCGATCACGGTAATTATTTTTATCCGACACGCACAGTGCACAGCTATAACGCACCGCAGAGCGAAAATATTTTGCATGGTGACTCCTGGTGGACAGCTTGACAGATGAGGCAGGATTTCGAGCGACGTTAAATGTCACCTCATCGCTCCTTTAACCTCTTTTTTTTTTTTGCAGACTTTTTATCAACAAATTATTTATCTATTTGAAAAAAAAAAAAAAAGAAAACGCTCGGCCCAATGGCCGCTGCACGCTGTCCTTTTATTTCTTCATTGCCCCCTCGTCTTTCGCCTATAGTCAAAGGTTTCCCAACCAGGCATGGAAACTTTCTCTGTTCTCGTTATACAGTCAAATTCCTTTATAGCGAACACCTTTTCAACGAAAATACCACTACAGCAATTTTTTTTGCGGTCCCGCTGGAGCCCTATAGGTCCAATAATGGACATCTTTTTTAACGAAAATACCTTTACTGTGATTTTTTTTTTTGCTGTCCCCTGAGTTTCGTTGTAAAGGAGTTTGACTGTATTATATCGTGCACCGAACATGACAGTTACAGCAGTATCGTCTTCCGGATAAATCCAAGGGAATGGACACGAGCGCTTTAGAATAACTACCGACCGGATCGTCACGAAATCCATGTCGTACATCCATATACACCCCGTCGTTACTCTTATAACCGCTCTCGATTCACTTTGTGTGGGGAGCGGCTTTCTTTTCTTATTTTTTTTTCTTTCCTCCAAGGTAACTTTCTTCGACGTGAGTTATGCGAATAGATGTCGTGTGTACGCTATATGGCGCAGTGCACGCTTCGGACAAGAGCGAAAGCCCTAAAGTGCTACAGTGCCCGCACAAGGCCGCGCTCCGACCTCATTCTAAAAAACAATGCCCGCGGACATTCTTGAGTGGTTTCCCCCCTCTTTTGTATCACGACCATAACAACGTCCTGCAGTTGCAGACATTTTGCTCGCTCGTGATCTCTGTTGCCTCGCGACTGAAGGACCAAGAATTGGACGTATCGTGTTTTCGAGCAATGACTGGAAACGCGGAAGTTGACTTTGTCAGGAACAGTTATATGGGTAAGTCGTGCCTCAAAAGTTTCTTAATTGCTTTTTACCGCGCATTCTACACTTAGATGCAGGAAATGTAACTCGTTATCTTACAAAGATGTACTTGCTCGCGGTGCGATTGCAAAATCGGCTTTCGTGCAAAGTCCCAGAAGTCTGGACAGCAAGTAATGTCTGTTTTTCTAGTCCGAACCAGATCATGTATGACAATATCGATGAAACTGCGTCCTTGGCTTTTTGTCGTCTCTTGGTACGTACCAAATTAAGAGTTAATTACATTCATCTTCAATTTCTTCACTGCCACTCCGAGGAGACGAGGATATTTTGAAGCTGGTACACCGTAATTCAGGGAGCTTGATCATAAAACAAATAAATAGGATCTGCTACTCCGCGTTTATGTATTGTTAGATGTGATCAAAGAATCCAGCCTACGATCGGAATTTCGTTTATCGCCTTTTATTATCACGGAATTGAAGTGAGCCTAAGCAAATGTTATTTTTGGGAGTTCACTTCGGGGGTTCAAGCCTATCGGCTCCGAAGTGGACAAAATAAAAGTTTGAAACGGTTGAAACCGGTTCAGTGAAGGCTTTGAAGTTGACTGACATATAACACTTGTTCGCAAAGACATATGGCCCAATATTATTTTTGTCATTGTTGCAAACTTGTCGGAGTTCGTAGCGAAATAACTGCACAGATGCGTAACTGCCAGTTTAATTCAGGTAGCACCGCAAATGGATCGTCTTCTTAAAATGATAATTTAATTGGCTCACAAATGCTGCCGTCTTACGGCGCTTGCTTCCGATGATGCAGTACACACCACGCTGCGATGAACTGCTTGGATTCTGGTTCATGTGTTTTCCAGCTCATGAGGTCGTATGATTTTCACAGGCAAGCTCTAATTGTCTCTCAATTAGATTTTTAAGTACGTAGTGGAACGATAGGTCCGCTCTTTGCGTGATACAGAAGCTACAAGTTCGGCCGGGATCAGATGAGATGGTGTGATAACAGATGAAGGAATGATGACGGCCGAAAACCGCCACCGCTACAAGTCTGGCTTGTTAGAGCTAGCATTCCTGCCGGACCGTTTCGCTGACCGATATCGTGGTCTCGTATTGATTTCGGTTCAGCAGTATTGGAAACATAATTTCGGTTTTGTTCAGTTATGGGAATCAAATCTGTGTTGTAATCGGTAGCACCCCTGACCGGAAATCATAGGAGTGTATTGGAATTAAATCTGTGCTGGTTGGTGATGAATGATAATATCGGACATTATGTATATTAATTCAAAATTGTTCGTTTCGAAATTATGCAGTCACGACGCTTTGCACTTTCTTCGTTTGTTATGTATTGTTATTTATTTTATTTTATTTTGTGCCCAAATAGTTCATTTTCGAATATTCCACGTTCCTCCATTCATAGACATTGACATCAAATTATGGTGGTGGTGGTGGTTGTTAAAAAATTATTTTCCATATCAACCGCATGGTTTTACTATTGCACCATTCAGTCCCTCTAGCAAGTCTCTGTTTTATCAAATGTCTGCCATCCAGCCGAGCTAAGGAAGCTTGTAGAGATTGCCTGTGCTGTGGTCCTGGGCCCTTGGACACCCGACCATCAGTTTCGCGCCATGCAGGCGTTTGTGCGATTTTGCGCAGACTCCAAGCTGGTGGACACAGTGTGACTGACAGTGTGTGTGGACAGTGTGTGTGAGTGTTTGAGTGAGAGTCTCTGTCACTCATTGGTTTTATTGTAGATAGCCATTTGTGCTTTCCTAAGTGATCTGGAGTAGCCGGCCCTCGTAATGAGTGCCTATTTCTCCATTTTTTTCTTATCTTATCAACTCAACTCAACTCTCTGTTTTATAAGTGCGACTATACAAACCACATGGTCGGCTTCTCCAACACATTCGACGGTAGCATTCGAAGTTGTCGACTATATACTATAATGGCGTCCCATTCTCCTCGTCAACCTTCATTGACAAGATGTCGAGAACGACATGACAGACATTATAAGTGACGACTGCCTCAGCTGAATTGTGAACGTGCTCGCCATCACCGAGGACGTTCTAAAAGGCCGAGCCCGCATTGTTTTCCCGAGAATACATTGGAAGACTGCGAGGCCAGTGTAAAAATACCTTACAAACCTCGCCGGCTCAATATGTCGAACAGAGAAGACCGTCAGTTTTGACGTTGTTAAATTGTATGCTCAAAAATACACAAGAGGTTCCTATATAGTGACCAGAAAATATGTCTTCTACCTCCTACTTGGAGAATCATTGCGTCATACATATTAGCGATCACGGAACATGAAACACATAGACGTTGGCTCTCCGTGTTGTGTTATCACGTATATTTACGCGCAGTAACAGTGCCATAGTAACAGTACATTCCTGTATGCAGAGCCGTAGCGATGGGGGGGGGGGGGGGGGGTAGCCGCCCTGGGCGCCCTCGCCAGAGAGGCGCCGAACGTCAGGCTCTGGCAGGTAGTTTGTACAGTATAAAGTGGGAATGAAGAGGATTTGAATTTACGATCTCGGCAGTGCGAATGAGCGTTTTCTTTTCTATGTTTACAGAGGTTCTAACAGCAGTGAGAGAGGTGTGTGTGTGTGTGGGGGGGGGGGGGGGCTTCACGTTTACCCTGCCCCGAGCGCAAACTCGCCTCGTGACGGCTCTGCTTGTATGAATCATACAGCACGCTCACATGCATACATTGGATGATGATGAGGTGGGCGATTCACCACCGCTGTGGCGGTACACTGCCCTACTGCTCATTGGGGACGGATGAGGGGATGATGATGGGGGAGCACTTCCAGAGAGATCCGTCGCCGGTCCGGTGGACCGCAAGAACTCCGCAAGAAGACGAAGGTCTTGGATCTGGTGGGCAGCGTTCGACCACGGTCTGAGAATCTTCGCGAGGTTGAACGGCCATTTGTCAATACGTTGCGTAGCAACTTTCATGAGTGCACGCTCTTGGTGATACTGCCTACAAGCCAGGATGACGTGACAGAGGTCGCCGTGCACTCCACAGCCGTAGCAGAGGGAAGACGAGGAAGACGTTAAGCCTCATGACGTGGAAGAGTGCAGTAAAAGTATGGTGAGCTAGAAGCTCAGCTAGTAGCTAGAAGTAGCTAGAAGCTAGTAGAAGCTAGTAGAAGTAGCTAGAAGCTAGTAGAAGCTAGTAGAAGTAGCTAGAAGCTAGCTCACCATAGTAAAAGGGCGCGGTATAGTCGCGGAGGAATTTCAAAAGAAAGCGACATAGGAATGCCCGCTTGTGTCCCAAAAAACTCCACAGTGGGACATTCGAAATCGCAGGGTATTTTAGTCATTACAAAATTGAAATTTCCTTCTGCCGTCTTCTTTAATCGGATACACACATCTACTTTATCTTTTAAACTGCCGCAAATAAAATAAATCCAATATAAAACGTCTAATGTCGACAGCTTGCTATTCTTGACGCCGCTCTTCTCTGACTTCCTCCTTCGAAGTTCCGCTAAACGAGGATGTCAGAAAGATCCGTTCTCGCGTCTATACTTGGAGCATGTTGACATGTATTGTATGCAAAGTACATAGTACCGTTTGATAACGCCAGTGTTCCCCGCTTTGACATCGTGTTATGTTTCATATTTTATGCGCAGAAAAGGTGAAATAGAGCTTCTCATCGAGGCCGACAACCGCCTCATCGCGTTCGGCGTCAGGATTATGATGTGATGCTATGACGATAAGTTGATGACCTAAATACATTAAGGCTGGCTCAGGGGACCGGCCTACTGTCGAGCTCCGCAGCTGGCGAGCACACAAGCACGGCTGAATAGGACTTGCGGGCTCTACATCGATTAAAAGAGACGGCATGTTGTAAGCGACAGCTTTCTGTGCAATGGTTGGCCTTCAGGGTGTGCTGCAGTGGTGGAGTTCATGAAATTCACGTGGTGAGGTTCAGTGCGTATGCTTCTTATCATTCAGTTTCAGACTTTCGGTGCTTTAGTTTAAAATGGACGAGGCAAACTGAGTGGACTGAAGAACACAGTGAATGATATCGTTATGGCACGGTGGATAAGAGGACCCGGAATGGTGAATGAAAATGATGTTGTGAATGAAGTGGCGACAAGTGTCTTCAAATCGGTGCCAAATTCAAATAGCCGAACGACGTTATTTCCTTCCTGTTCCCGCTGTTAGCGCCATGGTAGCGATGGTATTCCTTGAAACTGAGGGACCCTCGTGGTTTGTACATGGACCAGCAACTATACTGTCTTCAAAATTCTGCTACTCTGCGTCATATGTCTCCAGATCTCATCCACATCGTTTCGCGGAGTGATTCCACTGACTATTTTTACCCCTAGTGGAGAAAAAGTAAGAGCAGAACAATATTATTTCCTTCCTGTCCCGCAGGGAATCCCGCTGATACACACACACACACACACAGTTATTAGGGTCCACCAGTGGTTCTACAAGTTTCTCTCAGTCATGCGACTCCTGTCCTGGGAAATCCCCCCCGCCCTCTTAGCCACCTCCGCTGCTGAGGATATGCTCCACGGTCAACAAGCAGCGCGCTACAGAGGGGGGCCGAAAGATAGCGCCTTTTGTGTAACCGTCGAGCCCGTTCGTGTGTGCAAACAACGCTGACATTCGTACTTTCCCCCAAGGAAATGCTACTAAAGTGGGTCGCACGCCACGATGACCTCGAGCGGCTCGAAGAAGTGATTAGCTAACTGGATAACTTCAAGGGCAACAAATAGAACGTTACCCTGAAGCTATACACGGAAGCGACCCAAAAGGGCTTCCATGTTTATGCCAGGCTATGGTGCTTGGTCAGAAAGCCATTCGCATCACTAATCACCATATGTTCATAAACATGGCAGAACGTGCGCTGCGGCGCTTTGCGAGAAGTTATGCCGGATAAAGCCCTTATTGTTTCGCGATCTTCGTGTATTAAAAAAAAAATCGTGTATTGCGAAAGTATCTAGCTAAATTTGACACTTGAAAAACCATGCTGGAACCACAAACGTTCTTCACAGTGGGTTGTACTAGTGCTTTACGTTGTACGGGTTACTGGTGACCATTTGAGAGGTCGTGCTAAAGACTGTGAGGTGGTGGGTTCGAATCCTACCACCGGTAGTGCTGTGTGAGGTTTTCCCTGGGTTTTCCGAAGACTTTCCAGATGAATGTCGGCACAGTTGCCCATGAAGTCGGTCGAGGACGCATACGAACCCCCCTGTCCCCCACTCCTTCCTGCTGTCATCTCGCCGTCTGTCCACATCTGTACGCTGCACATATACACAGTTGCTTCGCGGCGCTAACGCGGAACTAAAAAAAAACAAAAACAAAAAAACAATGCTGGGATCGCAAACTGTTCCCAGTTGGTCGTACGGGTTACTGGTGACCATTCGGAATGCTCTACAGCGCAAACATGCGCAATATCGCTTTTACCAAATGCATCACGGGCGATCTCGACCTTGTCAAGAAGTAAGCAAATTAAACTACGAATTTTAGGATCGAGAGTTGGCGAAATTTATTGTTCGCGAATATGCGCCCTGTGCATACCCAGTTCGCGAAAAGTCGAAGTTGCGAAACTAAAGTGTTTTACAGTATGTTCGCACGGGTGTGAACCCGCGTTCCATGTTTTACAGCAAACGGGATATTAGAAGAAAACCGACTCCGCGAATACAGAAACACATCCAAAGCCGTGACGTCACAGTTAGCTAGTGAGACCGGAAAGGTCACGCCCTTTAAAGGACCAATAGGAATATTGAAAATATGGCAGACGTCGAAAAAATCAGAGACCGGTAGGAGTCGAACCATGCCCCTGTTGATTGTCGGTCAACTGCGCCTTACACTGGCACGGCTTACCGGCAACTTGCCAAGGGACCTCGTTCAACGAACAGGACGCACACTGATTGTCTTCGCATTCTCTCCTACATGTTTTCCGCATACCCATGCACAGACATACAACGAAGGACGAGGCAACATCCGCTGAAACACGATGAAAGGTAACTGTTCTGTGTCTGGAACACACAAACAGACGAACACAACACAAGCGTCAGGGTGCCTTGAGGTTTGTGTCGTGTTTGTCTGCCTGTGTGTTGCTGCCTACGCTGGCGTGAACGAAGACGCAAGCGCAACACAAGCCTCAAGGTGCCTTGATGTGTGTGTTGTGTTCGTCTGTTTGTGTGTTCCACCCATGCTGGCTGGAACATACAAACATAATAAGAGCCCCAAAGGTATATACCTTGGGGTGCATTAGTGAGTGCCGATAGGTAAGAACGTACCCGCACTGCACTCGCAGATGTCCCACCCACAACCGCTCCCGCAACCCGCGGCGTGTGATGAGGGTATACTCGCACTACCCGGGGAAACAGTGCGCGTACACCCGCCATTTTATCCGCAACCCGCAGAGTAACCGAATTTGTACTCACAAACAGCCAAAATACGAAACGAATCAGAAAAGATAATATACACAATGATGGTTAGTTCTGAGCGTGTCATACTGTCGGGTCCTGTTTCTATAGGGTCTGCACGGGAAAACGACTGGCGTGGTAAAAGCTAGTCCGATCTGATCCCGATATTCTTTGTAGCACGACAGAGTTATGCTAAAGGAGACGAGAGGAATTTCCATGAGCGCGTGCTGTTACGTAGAACTACGTAGGAACTTCTGAGCTATATAAGTAAAATCGAAAGCTACTCCGGTGAAAGATCAAGTGACCACGCGATGCGAAAAGGTTACTTTTGCAGTTATTTTTCTCAATGAAGACTGGTGAAAAACGCCAAAATTAATGCATAAGTTAGCGTGACAAACAGTTAGTTTAGTGGGAGCGGGTAAAGTGGGTTTGCCCGAACTTCCCGCGAGCGCATCGCAGGTACACCCGCAATTTACTCGCAACCCGCAGCGACAGTAATTTTTTACATGGAAATTAGGACAGCCACCTAGCTCCAATACACCACAATCCAGTTAAACTTATCTTATCTTATCTTATCTTTACACGGAAATCGCGAAACTGCGCGGGTATCCGCGGCTACTCCCGCACCTGCGCTCACCTCTTAGTTACAAAAGCAACTGAAGCGTACGTTGTTGATAGCGGAAAGTGGTATCGTTCATCACAACCAGCCACAGAAAAAACGCCTTAGTAACTTCCATTGTTCAACTAAGCACGATTAATGTAGATATCAATCGGTAATTTCTGTGCGATAACTAACTGTTCTAATCGAACCGATGCATCTCATTATTATGACACGTATCGAGATTATTGTCATTAATATAGTAATAGCTATCGTAATATCGTTAATAGTATATTATCAGTTATAAAGATCATTATCAGAATTATCTGATCAATGGAGCGTTCCTTCTGACAGTTGTACACAAGTGAGAGGGAGAGAGAAACTGCGTCCCGTCTACTTCTTTTGCTGCAGTGTTCTGCTCATGAAGCGCCGAGATCGTGCTTGCTTCTAGCTATGAGCAAGATCACTACCAGCCCATTAACCCTGAAAGTTCTTCTATGGGGCCAATCGATCATGCCAGCGTCTGGTCATCGGAGGTCTAATGCGCTTCCTCACGGATACAGGATGGGACTGTGTTTCCGTGATGCTGTCGCCGCCGAGGTGCCCTTCTGTGGATAGCGTGCCCGTAACAAGGACACGAATGATTGCTAGAAACAGGAGGTATTGTCCGACTGAAATATATTGCGGTGTCTCTTACTAAGGACACGCGTACTTTATAGCTTCTGGCTGAAGCAGCATACGAATGCAGAATGGCAGAGCTACGTAGCTGCCACCCCACCATGGGAGTCCCCAGGATTTTTTCAAAAAATCAATTTTTTTCAAAAAAAAGTTCTGGGTAATGTTAAGATTATTATGACGACATCTAAGTATAAATTAGGACGACCTGTGTGTAAAAAGGGCAATTTCCACATTGGAGTTTCATTTGGGCAACGTCCCCCTTGCCTCGGCCGCCACCACCTCTTCGCGTATTCTCCCGTGTATGTATACACACATCTTTAAGCCGACATTCAGCTGGCAATTAGACCAACACGATTTTTTTAAGTTTATACGTGCCATCATATATTGCAAGATGCATTACACACTTCTAATGTTAGTGATAATGTCGTATATACACATAGCGCAAATACATGCTGTCGCTTCCGTTACTTTTTCGTTACGTACAGGAGGTGTGAGAGGATGCCTCGCTGATCTTACGTCGTAACAAGTCTTCATGAAAGGCTTTCGCAGCATCCCTTCTGTCCTGTCAGATTGGATATTTAACGAACGTTCGTGAAGCAGGCAGAGTCAGTGATCCCGAAAGGAAATGACCCTCTGCCGACCTGTTCGTGTAGGCCTTCTTCTGTGGCCTATTTCTGGGAAACAACCTACGGGCACGAAACAGAAAGCTGTGCAACCAGTGAGCTGTATGCAAGCCGTGCGCCATATTGTCCGCTATATAAGTTGTGTCTCTCTCCAATGCGCAAAAAACATTTAACGAAATAAAATACATGCTTCGTCGTTGGGTACGTGCACCACTTATTATTTCAATTGTACCCGAAACAAATTAATATACTATACTTATTGATAAGTCAGCTCCTCCTGGTCAACACAAATCTCGAAGACGTCTGTGATTGGCTCAGGTGACGTGACGCCTCCGAGTGACAACCAGCGACTTATCCAGACCGTGAGGCTGTGCGAATATCCGAATTTTTCAAATATCGAAAAATCGAATATGAAATTCTATATTGGAATTTAGAATCGAAGCGATGTTTCTTCCAAGCAATATATTCGAATACTCCTCTGATATTCTTGCGCCAGAAATTCCCAAATAAAAAAATAAATAAAAATAATAATAAAAAATAAAATCAAATATTCGAATACCTGGAAGCTGCTTTATATTCTGATCCGCACCTGCATATCCCGTATCCATGCTGTGTATATGTTTACATATCTATACACATGGCTGTATGCCTTCGGTTATGCAACTCTTCGGTTATACAATTTCGGTTCAGTTATATCACTATAGACGCCTGGACTCTCTACAATTATTTCAAGAGAAAAAAAAAAAAAGTTGCGTCTTCGACTTCCCTTAGAAAAAGTCAGACTCTATAGTAAACAGGCCTCAACATGGGCGAACACAACAACAACTTTATTTGGAGGTGATGAATGGGGAGTTTCATCGCCAGGGCCGATATTCTCTACCTCATCGCTAGTGGTGATGTGGGGAATGAAATAATGAGCTCATAGTCAACACTGCCGCCCGGCACCACGTGTCAGAGATTTCCAGCGCACGTCAAAAGAACCCCAGATAGTCGAAATGATCGGCAGTCCTACCCTGCGGCACGTCCAATATGTCCAACAAACTCCGTACGTGTAACATCACGGCGACATTACTATTATTTTTTATTAGGAGGGCGCAAGCGTCTCACCTTCCCTCTCCTTCACTTTTCTCGGAGGATTGGACGAGGAAAAAAAAAAATCCGTTACTATGCCTGAAAGCAGAGTTGTCTTGGTGGGTTGCCACAGAATAACCAAAGTCGATCCGACAACGAAAGAACAAGAAAGGAGAGCGCAGAGAGACTCGTTCTCCTTGAAATTATAGTTCAACGGAAACCACTCGTTGGAGACATAACACGTGTACCTAAATACCACCGGAGGACAAAAGATATTACGACGCACCCATTTCGGCGACGGCGTTCATAACGACAGCGAAATCGTTCCAATATAAAAAGGGCGATTGTCCGGAATGATAGAGCACCGTGTTATTATACCGGGCATTGTTTTATTCAAATGGGTATACGTCGGCGCGAAGGCTCGTGCCTGGATTTACATTTTTATATTGGGGAAAATGCGAGGGATATAATTACAAAAAACAAAAAAAAAAACATACACGATGTCTTAGTCGATAAGAACAAATTTATTAAATCATACTTGACTCGGCCTTACTTTCGTCCTGGTCGCCCTCGTGACGCAAACAGTGCGGCCTTCAAACTTTCCGTGGAGTTCAGGAAGAAGTAAAATTAATTAAGGGTGTGCTCAAACAAGACAGGACAGACGCTGTGTATTTCTTTCTCTGTCTTCCGTCCATCTGTTCCCTGCGCCAAGTCCTTATAGAAGCCGTGTATCAACTAGGACAACAGTCTACGCTTACAAAGAAAAAAGAAAGAAAAAAAAGAAGACAAATGCTTTGTACCCCAATCCCGTAACTTACGTGGTCCAGAACATTGTTCGTCCAATGCGCCGGTGGTTGTTTCTTCCTTCTTCGTGTTCTCTAACAAATTCAATCTAGAACGCATTTTCCTTTTTGAAGCGATTCATTTATCAGCTCAAAATTTTGTTTCTGTGTAGACCGATTCACTGGTCTCCATTCGAAATTTAAAAAAAAAGTGCTGTTCCTTTCTTTTTTTAAGATTCTCAAGTTCTTTCGTGAGTTTTCCAACCATTCATGCGACGGAATCTAAGAGAGCGCACTACAGAGGGTTCAGGGATAGGGCAAATGCCGACAGTGAAAAACACGGGCAGGTATTGACGGAGGCAAGTGCTGCGGGTTGCAGCAACTTGTGCCTGTTGTCTAGCACGGAGAGCAGAAAGTGGTTCAAACTCATCGCACCAATGAGTAGCTGATGGGCCATTAAAACCGAAATCATCATCATTATCGCCACACGAAACACGAAGAAGCTCCCTGCGGTTAGACGAATAACAAGCATACGACAGTGTTGCACAGGGGAAAGTCTAAAAGTAAGCGATCGTCAGGTACCATATACACACACGAGCAACATCCTCACGGAAGATTCTAGTGGAAGAAAAAAACGAAAACACTGCTCACGGAGCCAATGTCCCGTCCCGTGTTGTGTTGAGCATTCACACTGTGCTGGAATATCGGGAGTGACGTACTGCGCACCTAGCAGACGACACTTAGCAGATGACATCGCCAGCGTCTTTTCCTGTCGTCTGCTACGGAATATAATTGTGGCTGTGTCGCAGGATATTCCCCACGGTTAGCAGCGTACGTGAAGACACGACGTTGAGCGATGGCGCTCACGTGACAACAGAAAACTATGACGTTTTTCGCATCTTCCGCTGGAGTATTCTGGGGAATATCAGTCGTGTGAATACACCGGTAATGGCACATGCGTGCGGACTTCTGTTCGTTGTGTTTCCCTTCTGGATTGTGGAGAAACGTCTGAATGAGATGTAATGCGTAATAGAAAGCACGTTTTTCATTTCTAGACCAGTACAGTGTCGCAAACATGCGGAAGACGTTCAAGAAATTAATCCCTTCCATTTTGAGCTACAGATACAAGGGATTCTCGACGTGCGTGTTTTAATTGAAAGAGGTCCATTAAATTCAACTGATTTTATTGATTAGCTCACGTTTGACCTATGCGATTGCTTCTTAGTTTGCCACCATATACTTTGGGACACGCTCGAAAGGCCAGCTTCGTATTCTTCTTCTTCTGCGTATTTGGCTCTCATCAATTATCCTGTAAAGGACGGTAAAATTTTTATTTTCATTTCGTGTCAGGTACGTGTTACCGCGGCCGTTATGAAATACAACCCACGAGGATGTTTTCTACTCTCCCCGATAGCGACCTGCGATGAGGATATAACCCACTACTGCGGGATTAGCAGTCTGGTGTCGTTCAGCTAATGGCATCACGGAAATATCTTTATACTTTACCACAGGCGATGTGTTAACCTATTTCGTTTTCCATCGATTCATCAAAATTCGTGTGACATAAGTGACACACTCTCCGGTCGAACGCAGGAAGCTGCTCTTTTCGGTATTTCGTCACTGAACCGGAAAACGCTTTCTTTTTACTCCGTGTTAGCGCAACGAAGCAACTGTGGCTATAAGCGGCGTACAGACGTGGACAGATGGAGAGAGGACAGCAGGAAGGAGTGGGGGACAGGGGAGTTGTTAGTTTGCGTCCTGGGCCGACTTCAGGAGGACCTGTACCGACATCCGTCGGGAAAGCCTTGGGAAAAACTAGGGAAAACTTCAGACAGCACGGCCGGTTGTAGGATTCAAACCCACCACCTCCCAGTCTTCAGCACGACCTCAGCTACCATCAACGAGCGGCCATGCCGCTGGTCAGAGAAAGCTGTTTTTAATTAAGTTGCGGCGTATACTTTTCCGCTAAGTATATAAAAGGTTTGCTGGCCATGTGGTCAGAAAAGCTTCATTCTGGTCGATGCTTGCACATCTAGCCATGCAACCGAATGATTTTTACCATCTGTCCTCGTGCTGTTGCAGAAATAATGGTTCTCCCAGGTGAACTGAGTCGAGTTTCTACCTACCCATTATGCGTCCGTCGATATCATCTGCTGGTGTCATTACCCGTTCTCTGATGGAACTTGTTTTTAAACATCATACCTGTGGTACATCGATCCGCGGAATTTGTTTCTGAACTAGCAGTTGGGCGCGCAAAGCTGGAATTACCCCGTGTGGTGAACAGTGCCGCCAAGAGAAATTACGCGCCTCCGGATGAGTCCTGCACGGGACCCCTCCTCACGCCTCCTGATGCTAGCAACCGTCTGTCCTTGGATCGGGCGGGCCCCTGAAGAGGCACGGGCTCCAGCCCCGATGCCCCCCCCCCCCTCTCGCCGGCCCTGGTGATGACTAATGCACCATATCCCGACCGTTACGTAGTGGAAAAGCTTCCTTTTCTTAATTACGGTAGAGAATGGAGTGCACGTGCCCTCCATTCTCTACCGTAATTATAGAAAAGGAAGCTTTGGACGAAAGGACGGTTTGGAGGCATCGATGCAGTGCCGCTCGAGCATGTTTCTTCTGCCGCTGCGCAGAATGAGAGGGACATGACCCTATTGTGCGAGTCCAACAATTAGTAACAGCCACGCGTGCGCAGCATCGTTAAGCATTATTGAATCGCATTTTTTTGGGCCACCTCTCGTACGCGCAACCAGTAACTTCGTTTTGCTTTCTGGGAGAGGAAACAGGACGCCACAACCGGTTCCAGAAAAGCGTAATCTTTTTAAGCGATATTCTTTTTAAACACGTCAGAAAGGAGAGACTATAGGTGAAACTAACCGCTTTCAAAACATGAGTTCCTGTGGCCTTCAGAAGCCAGGAGTTAACACGTACTCCAGCATGTCACCTGATATAGGGCGAAGGAAACGTATACGTATTTTGTAATATAACGTATCTTATCGTATAGACCTCTCCCTGTTTGTAAACAAATGACGTCATTGTGTTCGACAGCGCCACCAATTTGGTAGAGTTGAACTACCATCGAAGCTGGGGGCGAACAAGGTCGCGCCCGAAAGCCACGGTCTTGAGGGGATTACGATGGTCCCTGAAAGGGACGCGACCCTTAGTCCTTCTTTTCTTTCAGTAGCAGTCACCGAACAAGTGCCCATTCGTGGAACCCAGCCCTCCCCTTCAGATTTGTTTCAGTTTCAGTCTGTCTGCGAAGTGTCATGAAGACATTTCTCGGGTAGAGGTCTATTGGAGAAGGACGATCTGCCTACCGATAACGGTATGTAAGAAGCATAAACATTACGCCAATCCGTGGCTGATGATGAGGAAGAACAGTGACCAATGAACTACATCACAGCTTTCGGTCGGTGGATCGATTTTTGTCCCTGAGAGTTGCATAGTGTAGGCAATCACAAAGCTTATCATGGCCACACCCTACATTCGGCTGGTAGCACTTTAGCCAGATACGTTACAGTGGAGCAGCAATTTCGCTACGTTCGAGGGCGGGTACGCCAAGGGGACAAAGAGAATGAAAACTATCGGTCACGCCGGTAGTTCAATTATTCGAAGGAGAACGACGAAATGAATGCGTAGATTGCGTCGAATGATGCTCCCTTAGAGGGGCATTAAACAGAAATTTCGCGAGGATTGAAAAAAAAAAATAATAATAATAGGTGGGCATGATACCGAACACGAACCACCCCCTCGATACCGAATAGAACGTTCGAATTCATTTTGCGCGAGTAATTAGTTCGTAGATGATGACAGTAGCAAACCGAAACCGAAATGCGAAGAGCAGAAAACAGAGCTGCATACTACAGCTGTTCCTCCGGAGGAGGATACCGTGACGTCACCCAGCATTGTCTGCCTGGGAACCTGCATTCTCCCTTGCCGGATGTCGGATGATGTCAGCAGTGTGCAGTATAATCGGACCTGCCTATACCAGGAGCTCCATCCACTTTTTGAGCTCTCTGGCCAGTCACAGGTCGAAATACAGTTCTCTATTATTACATCCATTCAGTACGTATACCTCACCCTTATTTACTGGGTGCCACCATTTTGGAGAAACTAGATTGTTTTGGATTGAAACGGATACCACTGGTGACAGACCAAAACTACGGATTTTGCGCCCAGTTTTATCAACGCCGTCTGCATGGACAGAGGCATGCTGGGAAGACTCAGAACTGCAGAAATGGTTGCTGGCAGAACTGATTGGCCAGGAGAGCGGCAGAACCGCTTCTTCGTCAGCGGCTGCCGATATGAACTTTTAATCATGTAACGTAAGTAGCTGGAATCAAAATCACACAAAGATATGTGTATAAATAAAATTTAAAATTAATTAAAATTTAATTAAATGATATAATGCAAAATCTTACGCATCAGTGCCGTCCTTCATGCTATTTTCTTGATATCGCGGTCTTCACTAGGCCTAACGGTAGCGACGAAGCATGTCATTTGCGCGTAAATAATGACGGCAGAGCGAGAGTTGAAGCCGATTTTGCAGCGAGTTACAAGAGGACGTATACTCACGGAGTAAAATTAGAGTAGTTTGTGAAAAAAAAAATTGTCACGAAATCTCCGCTTCGCCGTTCCAAGTGCCATCCTCCGTGTTGGAGAAATTTTGGTGTCATGGTGGCCCCCACAGAAAGCGCCAAACCAATGAAATGCGCCCAAGTTTGATTGACAGGTCGAACCTCTTTTTTAAGCTCCTCCTAATGGTCAGACTCCCTTTTAATACACGGCACTGGCAGTGTATTACTTTCAGTGCCCTCCCGCTTCACAGAGACGAAGCGCTCGCTTCGTAATAAATTAGTTGTTAAAGAGAAATTTATTAAACTCAAGAACGAAATAAATTAGTTTGAATAAAATCTGCGCAGTTTTTGAACGAGATATTTCTTACACATGTTCCTGACATCCCAGAGGTTACGGATATACCACAACCTTTCTGGTGATTTTGTTGCGGAGTCTCACTCTAAAGTGCAAAAATTTCTCCTCGTCGAATGAAAGACGCCATTACCGTGACACCAACACAAAAGGAACGTGATTCATCTGTTGCGTCGTTTATGAAATTATGATTTACGCGCGAACGGAGCCTCGGTTTGCAACTTACCTATTCCTCTCCTTCTCGGGAAGCCCGACAATACGGAGAGCCGTCCTATTGGTCCCCTCGGGCGATTTGTTCAATCATCGCGGCGCATGGTTTGAGGAAATCAATTATAGGACGCCGCTCCGGCAGTGTCGCGCTTCTCGAGAAGGAGAGGAACAGAAAAGGTATAAAATGCTGTCTTCGTTCGCGCACGAATCGCGAACGAATCAACGGATATGAATCTCGTTCCTTTTGTACTGCTTGTCAAGGTAACGACACCTTTCACGCGCGGAGTAATTTTTCTACTTTACTGCCTCTTTACTGGACCTTATAATATCACTTTTACTTTCGCGCACTTTCATTGTCTCATATGGACAGAAAGCTTCCGTTACCTCTCGTTATAAAGTTGCTCCTCGGCGCTAACACGGAGCCAACCAACCAACCAAACAAACAAAAAAAAAGACTCTCGCTATAACAGAGGAGCTGCGTGTCACGCGCGAGCGTTAAAATTCGCAATTGCAATATGGCGTCGTTGAGAAATCGGTGCCGTCCGAAGGCGAAGGTGTGGTGGGTGTCACGGATGTGGCTGATCACAGAATGCAAAAAAAGACAGAAAAGGAAAAGAAAATAGAGAGAGAGAGAGAAACAAAGAAGAAGTTTAGCTACAAAAGCCTAAAACAGTTGACGACATTCATATGACTGGGTCCTTGCCCAATTTTTGTATAACTATATGATTTATGTAGTGTGTGCTGGGGATTACTACTCTGACACAGAATCCGAATCCGGGATACGAGACTATAGGTACGTTACCGTTGTTCCGCATCCCATAAATGGAACGATCAAGGTGGCGCGTGTGTGACTGTGATAAACTTGCGCCTTGGGCGACACCACCTGTCTTTCAAGACTAATAAAAACAGAAGCACGATTTGACTCGGGGGTATATTATTCTTTTCATGCGAGTCAAACGCTAATACCTGCCTTTCTATATAACGACCTCGTGTATAACGGTCATCGTGTTGCCCTGTGCAGTATAATACGCAATCGTGTCCTTGCACAATATCTGAAAAAAAAAAAACATATGTTGGACGCGTTGGGTTTGTTGTGTGTTTCGTTCGTTTATTTCGTCCCGTGTTTTTAGCACTTGTGCTTCAGTCCTGCTTATTACTTATTTGTTGTTGTTTGCGCAATGTACTTAAATAATTTCATTCTAGGACGCTTATTTTTCTCTCTTTTTTTTCGTAAGAAACGGTGATATGGTGTATGTGTATCATATCACGATATACGTCGTAACTGTATGTGCGTGGTACATGACAATAATGGTTGCGAATTTTTTGCATTGTTTTACTTGGGTTTAAATGTAGATTTACACGAGGATGGTCTTTTTGTTTATCGTCGGCGTGGCATCCGTTCCTTATGGTGTTACTCGACAGTGCTTATTAGCATTCCTTATCACTCGCATTTAGCCTCGCGTTGAAAATTCCAGTATTCTAGAGCCGGCTATCTTCTACCTACATGATGCCCCGTCCCTGCGTGTTTTGTCTTCGTAAGATCTTAACAGTCTTTAGACTTCCATTTATCAGCATGATCAACCTTCGGTAGGCAATGCGCTATTTTCAGGGAGGATTATTCAGGAAATAGTGAGTTTTATTGCATCGTACGCTATCCTATCACCTTTGCGTACGTAAGGGATAACGTTGGTGGTTCTGCGCACGCTCAAGCCATAAAGAGAGCTTCGCGCAGTGCGCAGAACCAGTGCCACGCTATCCTTTACGTACGCTATCGCTTTTGCGTACGTAAGACATAGCGTAGTGGTTCTGCGCTATGCACAAACTTGAGAAGGGTTGAGGATTGGGCTAGTTGGTAATGAGACATCTGAACTGAGAGCGTGCTGCGAGAGAAAGGAGCGTGAACAAAACTCTGCTTGTGTCTTGCGCGTGCGCAGAACCACCAACGCTACCCCTTACGTACGCAAAGGCGATAGTGTACGTAAGGGATAGCGTGATGGTTCTACGCACTGCGCGAAGCTCTTTATGGTTTGCGCGTGCGCAGAAGCACCAACCCTATCCCTTAGTACGCAAATGCAAAGGATTTTTACGTAATGAAAGCCCTTTCCTGTCTCGTTGCTAATCTAGTATGTGTCATGCTTTTTTTTTCTCTCTCTCTTTTTTTTTCAGTCAGTCAATCAATATAGTTTCCTTTTCCGTTTCCTTCTTTTTTTTGCGCGGAACCAGTGCCACGCTATCGCCTTTGCGTACGTAAGTGATAGCGTCGGCGGTTGTGCGCATGCGTAAAGCATAAAAGAGAGCTTCGTGCAGTGCGCAGAACCACCAACGCTATCCCTTACGTACGCAAAGGTGATAGCGAACGATGAACTAAAGCTCTCTAATATCACTATTTCCCCCCCAAAGTACTGCGAACAACAGGACATATTGTCACGCTGTGATAAGCCCATACTCATCAAAATAAAGCTGCCGCTGTTGTCGTCGTTCAGGAAGGATGTGTTTACCTATACACTCTATGTGACAACTCCAGCATTTAATACGGTAATCTTCCGCAGCTTTGTCTCGCGTCGCCCCGAGGCCAAGTTCTCCAGCATATAACGCTCGCGTTAATGTGCCAGAAATCACGCTATTTGTGTTCCGCGCGGTACTATGTATTTCTGGGGCATGACAACCGGACTCGCGACTAAAATTCGCTCGAAATTTACCTACGAGCTATAATTCGTCGAAGAAGTTACGATGACTTTGGTGAATAGATATATCTTACGTAACAAGTCTAGATTACAAAGGAAGATTTGAGGGAACCGAGATGTATATCCAACGCATATAGCTCCACTTTCAGCAAGAAGTGCCCTTGATATGGCTACAATCGCAGTATCGTGTACAAGGTGGACGAAGTAATTCATATTGAGGCTGCGTGCCCATGAAAAAAATCGCTTTAGAAATCGCTGGAAAGGTATAACGCAATATATTGCACGTTCACTTCAATATTTCCGCAACCTTGCATTCCATCCACCAATTAGGCATCTAATGTGGGCGTGTGTGCCACGTTTGATGACGGAAGTACATTGCCGAAGGCAACGACCTTAGTGGTGGTGTACAGGGAAGTGCAACTCGCACTTCTACTACATCTTTCCGCCGGTTCACTTACTAACACGTACATCACGAGGCGCAAGGGTTTCTGTATAATATGGGTTCATACAGGGTAGCTGGCGCGGAAAACGTCATATTAGTAGAAGTCCGGGCGTGGACAGAAGAAACGCACGTGTTTTCGGCTTCGGTGGTTTCGAAAAGCACGCTCCCAAGGTTCGATCCACGGGCCAGACCAGAAGGCAGTAATTTGGCGCAGACTGCCTCAGTCATTCCCACAGGCCTCAAGATGCCCTGATTTTTCAATGGTTTCAAAGTGGGCAAAACTATGCCACGTGCCGTGCTACTGCACAAAAACAGTAGTCCCTCATGGCAGAGTTCTCTTGCGCTCCAAGAACAAACTAGGTTACTCACCTAACTATTTTGCAAGTGCAAAATATTTCTCATTGGGATCACTCCTATGTAGCGTAATCGTTACTCCTCACTTAGGGAGCACAAAAGTTACACCGCGCCCTGAAGTATGACGTGACTCATCAAGGGAGTAGTACTCTTGTCGGGGTAGATAAAGACAGTGTCGTTTTCGTCCTTATTTTTTAATTTTTACTTGTCAAAAGTTCCGCCTTTAGTGTGCACGCTTTGTGCCTGACATCGTCCTGCGGACTTACTCAAACTGAGACACATAACTACTTGAACTGACAAAGTGGACGGCTGGCTACTATATGCTTGGGCGGTCCTGGGGTAACAGTTGGAAGACACTCGTATCTTCCACTCACAAGCCGCTATTTCAGAGAAGTAATACGGATAGTCAATATTAGTGAGTGTTAGCAAACAGTTGAAAGTGTGGCTTCCGAAGTACCGTATCTCCCGTATCCAATCAACGGATTAGATTATGAGTCATTCACGCTGCCATTGGTTCCGGTATAGGTACGGTAGCTCCACGATGACGTTGTCAATGTCTACTAACACTGTCTATTATAGAGTTTATTCACTGACGTCACCCCCTCCATAGGGCACTAGCTTCGAAAAGGCGAAATCACCGCCGTGATGTACGTCCCTCGAAGTTTAGTTCCGGATTTCATATATAGTAATAATATAGTAATAATAATATTCACACAGTACAGTAAATTTGAAACACCAAATGTACGGTGAATGCGATGTGGGTAAGGGCCTGGACAATCAAAACCTGAGGACCTACATTATGGCGGCAAATCTGCTAGCGATAGTGGCGACCTCCTACAGATGACGTAGATGGGTAGAAATCCAGCGAACCGGTAGAGATGTAGGAAGGGAGTTGCCTCAGGACAGAAGCCGCGATATTTCGAACAGAGACTGTTCCACACTGGCCCAGAAGAAGAACAGTCTCTGTTCGAAATATCGGCGGCTTCTGTCCTGAGGCAACTCCCTTCCTCCTGCAGATGACGTTATGTGAATAAACCCTATAGCGGTGCTATACCACCGCAGCCAGTATACCATCGGCGTGTCAACCAGTTCAAATGGGCGACCCTTGTTACTCCGCCGCAAGCAAGGCCTCAGAGCAACTAAGTTTGCGGAAGTGAGGAATTCGACCATCGGAATGCACGTGGGCGGAACAGGAAAAAACGACGGTTTCGTTTTATGGCTAAAAGGAAAATGTCGCCATTTGCCTGAATATCTCTGCTGAAAATCCGCCGAATTCAAAAACTTATACCTCCCTGTCTACTCAACAAGTCCATTTACCTTGACAGGTCCCTTCCAATGACGCTGTGTACTTCTTTTATAATTTTATTCGTATTTGTTCTTCCGATAATTCTCTTATTGTTTTCAACCAAGGCAATCATCCGTCAACGACAAAATTGTTATTTGCATAATTTGCATAAGTGGGCCACACGCGTATGAGTTGCACGTAAACATCGCTTAATCAAGCTTTGTAATGTATGTACGTGAAAATGGGCTAAGGATAACTAGACAGACTTCATCTAATGCATACTTTAATGCGGCCTATTTTTGTGCCAACTATAGTATATTGTGGCACAATACAGGGGACACCTATGCGTACAAATAACCTCTGTAGTCCGGTAAACGAAGAAACTTAGAAGAACCCCGCTTACATCTACAGGTTTTCCCGGCGACTTTAATCCAAGTGCCAGCTAAATTAATCCACGTGCCATGCAGACTTTATGGGGCATGGATTAATTTAGCTGGCACTTGGATTAAAATCGCCGGGAAAACCTGTAGGACCATCGTCGTTGTCAACAGACCGCCGCATCGGATCGGTCAAAGGGCGCCAACGGGAGACAACACGGTTGGTGCCACGATACAAACCCTCGTCTCCTCCGTGGAAGGCAGTTACCTTAGCAACATGTTAACAGTGCAGGAGCAACGAGGGGCAGAGAGATTTAACGTGACGCCCTTCCTAGTTCCTGCTGTTATTGCTGTACTACCATGTCATTTGGTAGTCACCAATTTGCTCAGCTCCTCACCTAACCTGTTGTGATTGATGTACTATACCATGTCGTTTGGTAGTCACCAATCTGCTCAGTTCCTCACCTTACCTGTTGTTATTGCTGTACTACCATGTCCTTTGGTAGTCACCAATTAGCCCAGTTCCTCACCTTACCTGTTGTTATTGCTGTGCTACCACGTCGTTTGGTAGTCACCAACTTGCTCAGTTCCTCGCCTTAATTCGGCTGTATTAACCTGTAACCAAAATGATCTTGTACATAATTAATTACGCAGACGCAAACTCGGATACCGAATGACAGCCGTGTATTCTTCCAACGCAAACACTGTAAGGAATGTCCTTTTGGTGTGACGAAATATATAGTTCCTGCAACGTTGCAAACGATATTCCGTTGAAGTCATCGTGGACGAAACTTCTCTCCGTAAACTAATACTACGCGGTCGATGACAGGACGCGTTCGATGGCACCGATAGGGGCCCAAGGTGAACAAACACTTTTCTTCCCGTTCAGAAAGCATGTTGCGCACACTGCAAGTACAATAGCGTAGTTGTTGTACGAGCTGCTAATATTCAGTGTGGCACGCCTCGTCGGCATATCTTACGTTATTTGCATAAACCCGATCGTCGTCGGGCGGCACCGTTTTCTGAGGAGCGCAGCAGGAAGGAGACGACCTCGCCAGTGACGGTGGTATTTAGCGCCCGTGGCGGTGTGCGGCGCCTGGCAACCTTGACAAGGCCGTTCCCAAGGTGCTCCATATGTTGTCAGTTCACGCGAGATGCACGACTTCGGTCTGATTATACGTTAGAGCGCACCGAACTGTTTTGCAGCTGTAGAAGGGAGGGCTGATATTGTCGTTTGAGTGGTGCAGCCGTATCTCGTTTTTAGCTTGTATGTGTGACTGCGTTTTATTCGGAAGCGAGATATACTATTTAATTTCCGATGCGCGCGCACTCATTCAAACTTTCCGCCGTATGGGGCTACATACCGTATTGCAGTCCGCAAAATCTTCCTTCTCTGTGGTCCTTTCCTGAAATGTGACCTGGCTCGACGTGAACTGCACACACGAACTGCGCGTCCCTGAGGCAATGTGGAACCTACTCTCTTAGTACGTAGTATCATTTCCATTTTATCTTTACCGTACCTAATTTTACGCATCAGAAAAATCGCCTTCCTCCTCAATATGCAACGGACTGAAGCAGAACATCGTATACCTGCAGTAAACATGCAGATGACATAGACGGAGGGAAGCTGACGGTGGATTACATCCATGAAGAAAACAGCTTGAGCATGGGCAGCAAACACATACATACACAAACAGAAAAAGAGAAAGAACAGAAATTGCACGGACGAGACGTTCGTGACTTGCTCGTGTCGTCCTTTTTTTCGTGTTTGGTTGGTTGGTCTCCCTCCCAAGTGTTTGTTACCCAAGCTCAGGCTGTTTTCTTCATGTATATGGGGCGATATGCTTTGAACTACATTGCATCGGGTTCTTTTTTCTTTTTCTTTTTTTTTTGTCGTACGTGTACTAGATAGATAGATAGATAGATAGATGTACTAATGCGGTACACGAAGCTTACTTGCCTAATTAATTACAAAACTTGGATGATATGCCACGTTCCAAGAACGCGTATAGTAACCCGTTTCAACAAAGGTTACATGCCGTTCTTCGTCACGAATGTGGCCGAATGCGTCAGTGTAAGGTAAACGCACCTTTTACAACGCCGTGTGCTTCAGACTTGACCTTTTTTGGGGGGGAGGGGGGCACGAATCCCATCCGACCTCTATGCCGCTCAATTTTAGTCTGAGTTTCCTCTGATGCTGTATACATACCTGCTTGAACAGTACGCGCCCACATTTGGCTTTAAGTGTGAAGCCCTGTTTCTATAATTCGTACACAGAAGAAACCCACATCGTGCGTCCATTCCTCATGTGTCCGTGGTGTACGTGTGAGCTGAAAAACTGTCCTTCTTTGTTTTCGATATCCCCCGATACCATCAAATTTTTACGCAGCACTACAGATGGGTGTTACCTATTCCAATCTTTACCTCAATCCATCCCCTTTTTGTTCGGCACGGCACGGCCAGCTGAGGACATCAATTGTTCCGTGAAGGATTCGCACTTACCTCGTGTCACTTCATCCTCATATATCTAGTTTAATGTCACACATGTAATGGGGTGGGGTACTGCTCAGCACAGCGGTGCAACACCCCATGTCATAGTCATTATTTATTTGTTGTCGTTGTTGTCTTACACCGGACATTCAAAGCGAAAGCTCAATGTGAGAAACGCCCTCTAGTGGAAAAAAGCATATTTCACGCCGCCGCTTTCGTTATCTAGTAGACGATTTTAAAAAGATGCGCGCGCCACCAAGCGCGCGACGCAAAGCAGCATGGGAACTTTGAGGGACACTGTTCTGTCGTCTGCTTCGGTTTACCACTGCTGAAGCCGCTTCTGCGATGTTGTCTACCTCCGCCTCTGGCTGTCTCGTAATGCTTTGAGGCGCTATACGTTCCCATGAGCACTTGCGTGCCACAGGTGGCGCTTGCTTTTCTAAAAAGGTATGTTTTGTAAGGTCCATTGTAAAAGGTCTTTATTTTTGAAGCGTGATGTGGGCAAGTTTACACTTGTTCCATCCTACAGTTGGCAATACGAGGTCTATTTTCAAATGGTGAGCACAGAGCTAGCTGAAAACTTCGTCGACCTTTCTCTTTCATTTCTCGCGATCATTCTTCGCAGACTTGGCATTCGCGCGACGTCTGTACAAAAAAAAAAAAAAAAAAAAGACAAGAAGCGCCGTCTCCCCACAAATGCTAATAAATGAATCGGTGCGTCAGAATAACTGGTTTTAACAGGGCAGAATCTGGGTGACTTTTATTATGAAGTCTTTCGCACCTGCTTTTTACGACAGGGGAGGCGTTCGCAGCAGCCGGGACCGATTAAATACAAAGATAATGAACTTGTTTACGAATTCGACCTGGATGTTCTTACAGCAGTTTTTAATGATTCCGTTATGAAGATACCGAGTAGGAAAGGGTATAAAAAGGTGAGAATGAGACGAGAGCGAAAAGGCACGATTTTCGTTTCTTTCTCTTTTTTTTTTTCTTTTGTGTGTAACGAGAACAGCCGCGAAGGATCAGACACGGATATTCCACTTGTTACAGACAGCAGAAGTGCTGGCATGTTCCTCATACCTGTCAGAAGTCATCAACGTTCATTTCCTTTTTCATTCCTTAACTTAGCCAGTTCGCACTGGCTTTCTTTTGTTCATGGTAGATAATCGAATAGGTAAAAAGGGTGAAGCTTGTAAGGGACAATACAACTGAGACTTGCAGCGCCTGGAAGCTGGTAAACATTTTCGCCATCCTCACACAGGCCACCACAAGTCTTTGCTGAGAAGGCCCCGATTATACACAGTTTTCCAGCCAGACTCTCACACCCAGCGCTTTTGCAGCCTGCACAAGCCAGAGAGAAGAAAAGCGATACCAGGCACGTTCTTTTTTTTTTTTGCACTCTCTATTTTATTTTAGCGCCGCGAAGCAACTGCGGCGATGAGCGGCGTATAGACGTGGACAGGTAGATAGAGGAGGGGGCAGCTAGGGGGAGTTAGTATGCGTCCTGGGCTTAATTCAGGGGGAACTCAAGACAGCACAGCCAGTGCCGGGAGTCGAACCCGCGTCACCTCCTATAGTGGCGGCGTAGAAGGCGATCATTCTATAACCACTACGCCACGCGAGCTGGTAATCTTTCTTTTTCAGAGCAAACTTCCGGCACTTCCATTGTATCACTGCTAATCGAGGATCCTTGTTTCTTCTTTTTTTTTTATTCCGTGTTAACGCCTCGAAGCGGCTGTGGCTTTGAGCGGCATACAGATGTGAACAGGTGGAGAGAAGACAGTAGGAAGGAGTGGGGGACAGGGGGGAAATAATCGAGGATATAAACGCTCCACTTGTACAATTTCCTTAACGGACTCGTGAAAACTGTCATTTTGGTATTTATTTTATTTATCTCAAATAAGCCAATAAGCCGCGTTGCTACACATCAGCAAGATAAGGGAAACGGCTGCCTCTCTCACAAGGACTCTCTGACCTCGCACTATATTTATACCTCGCGATAAAAAAAGAAAAGGAAATAAATCTCGAAGGTGGTTCTGGACTGCATAAACTGGCGGTCACCAACGCAGATTTTTTTTTTTTTTTGTTTAAAGGGAACGTTGATCCCTTTCTTCTTTTTTTTCATTGTACAAAAATAAAGATAAAAATTTTTTTGCTGCTCGTTTCGAAGTCGGACGCTCCAAAGCAAGCAAAGCACGACGTCACTAAATGAATTCGAGGAATTAAATATTCACAACAGAATAGAAGTAAGGAAAACGTAAATTATAAGTACGTATATCAACAAGTTCGGCTCGTTGAAAGAAATGCGTTATTACTTCGAGATACTTATGTAAGACTCGCGAGGAAAGATGTGCTGTCCTCAAGGAGAGATTTTTTCGTAATGACTGTTTGCGGAGGAGGTACTCTGTTGCACACTATGGAAAACAGGAGATAAAAGCTACAATCATGCATTCAAATTTATAACTAAGAGATTCCCAAAGTTACGACCGTTGTATACTGAGTAATGGGATACTTAGGAAAAGTTTGGGTGGGCTACGGTTTCACGTTAGCCGGCAGGTAGAGCCAGGCTCTCTATAGTACAGCCTGGTTACACATGCCTGACTCCAATTTATCCGCGTCGTTCCCGTGAGAGGTAATTAACCGAATCAAAGCCCGCGTGTTACATATCTGGCACCTCTTACAAACGGAGATCGCGCAAGGGTACGTTTCGTGCCTTGTGTAACGCTATTTCCCCCGAGGCGTTTGCTCTACATATGAATAAGCCCAAAGAGCCTTGCGGTGGCCCTGCTATGGAAACAAACCTGATAGTACTTCATGGCGTTGGCAACACGTCCCTGAGCTTGGGGGAAAGACAAACGGACAAAACACAAACAGAACAGGACAAAACTTCATAACTGCTCCACGTTTGTTACTGAAAGGGACGCTGGAAATGTGGTGAGTCGCACTGGGAACGAACTCCACGAAGTTCAAAGGAAACAAACAAACAAACAAAACAAAAAAGTAAAAATAAGCTGGCAAAAAGCGACAACAAGGAACAAAGGACAGAGACGAGACGGGTCGTTCCCGTCAGGCTAAAAATAAGGCTTAATAGGTCCTTGTAGAATGGGAACTCTTAATTAATAAAATATTAAAAATGAAAAACGCATTGATTAATATAAAAACAAAATTGGGGAGCATAATCCTCAGTGCGCTTTATGAAAACTTTTTGAATGTTACCAAATAAAAACCCTAAAGGTATAGAGAATCCGACGAACCAGCTAGTGCGGAAATGTTAAAGGCACCGTAAAGCTTGTTCCTTGTAAACCTAGCATAAAAACTTAGAAATGTGACCGAGAACACTGAATATTTTTAATATAATGCTAGCAAAACTGCAGTGAAACGCAGCTCTGGACGACGTCTAAGGAGGAATAATCCCCAACTTGTCAAGCAACAGTGATGCAGCTTCTGATGCAGCTTCTGACGTAGCCGACACGTAGCCAAGTTTGTTGTCTGCATGCAATATGTAGCCACCGTACCGACAAGCAGTGCGCAGCTGATGTATAGCTGATGGCCACTTCGACACAGTGTTGCTCGTAATATTGAATTTTAATTTTCAAAAGGCTATGAGTGTAATTGTGACGAAAATTGTGACGTTATAGTGCTGAGGGCTCAGGATATCAAGCAGATAAATTATCCGCTCTACTGCAGGACGAGAGCCGTCAGAGAGAGGACAGTTCCGTCAAAAACCGTGAATGTGTCTGAAGCTGTCGTGAACGTGCTTACCTACAGGATGTGACTTTTAGGGTGTTCCGCAAACATTTGCATTTACGACACTCTATAGCCTCACTATATCAGGACAAGGGGCTCCTTAAGTCTCACCAAGGGTCATAACTGATGTAGCCCTGCAGGAACCACTTCGCGTAACCCCTGCTGGTATAATTTTAGATTGGTACACTGTACTAATTGGCTTGCTGCTTGTCCATTCATAAAGCAAGATACTATAGTCCCTCAAATCTTCACCAAACACAAAGCCATCTCTGTAATTCGAAGTCAGTCCCCTGGTTCTAAAAAGAGTGGCTTAATCCAGCACCATTTGCGGTAAGCGCACGCATTAAGCAAGCATGGCACAGGGCACGGGAAAAAAATGTCTGTCAGGAGGAGTAGAAATTGGGGTTACAAGCCCTGGGACGTAGGTAAAGAAAAAAACCCTTCCCCCGGCTGCCAAGCCTGTGACGTCACGTCTTCAACCCCAACAGCGAGGCTCGCGCCTTCTTTTTCCCTTCTTTCTTTTTCGCGGTTATATTTGGCGCCGCCCGTCCCGCGTCTGACGCAGAGCAGTCGACCGGTCGCCTCGCTCCCGCGCCGGAGCAGACGATTTTCAGCTACCAATAGAAGTGCTCGGATGATCCGACGTCACAACACGTCAATAGGAGCTGGGAGAGATCGCCGCCGCATTGGGCACCCTTGTAAACTAATCATCATCTCAGGAAATGCGTGCTTTCCAAATGAAGTATTTTGGGTGTCAAGTAGCGTGTTCACATCACGTGGTAAAAGATAATATGTTCAAGGTGTTTTCCCCGCTCCTTTTAAGACGCCCTATTCCAGCTGCGCAATGACACAGCGTTCCTCACGCCATGACGAATTTCCTCTAGAGACAGCATGTCAAGAACTTCTAGAAACCGGATGTCGTGAAAGCAGGAATTGTTCGTTTCAATGATGGATGAAAAGTTTGCCCAACCTTTTGCACTGCAGTTCCCACGCAATCGGTTTGTATCACCTCCCACAAAGGTGTTACCTTTGTAAAACCAGTGTATACTTATCGATGGCTGAAAGTCAACCGAGATCGGAATGAAAAAGAAAAGGAGGACAGAAAGAAGGTCTTCTTGCTTCCGTGGGTGGCGCAGATGCCATCGAAACCTGTCCTCGATTGTGGAAGCATCGACAACAAGAGCGCATTTCCGCCTTATGCATGAAGCGGTGAAAATCGTGCCAAGTGAGATGTATCCTGCACCCGAACAAAGCCTCTGCGAGAAGCAGCTGCCGGCATTTTTTTTATTTCTCCCGCGAATATCTACGGTGATCACGAAGGTCTAAGGGCTTCGCTGTGGTTTCGATTCTTCTTATTTCATCTTTCTCTAACTATACTGAACACGCAATCGGCAGCAATAACTATTGCTGCTCCAAATCCCGAGGCGGAAAGATCGGTGGCGCCATTCGTTTGTGCACTTCGGTTGCGATTGACAAAAGCATAATGCGTCGCATGCTGTAGACTGAGGCTTTCTGAGTGTCGCCATATTATGCTAACGAAAACATATACCATTTGCCAAGCGCAAGTATAACGCAAACAAGTGCCACTTGCCAGGTTTTCTTTCAATATATCGCCCTCAAATACTGGGACAAAAGTACCTGCTGGCAATGCCTCTGCTTAATGCGCGTGTTAAGCGGATTCAAAGTCTGCCATGACTGAATAATTCGGAGAGGTAGCGTGAAGAAACATGTGACATCGGCTGATTCTACGTGTACCTGTCTTCTACGCGTAGGGTTGATTACCGGAAAGGGAAACGAGAAACGTTAAATACTCAGATTCCGCAGGAAACGAAAATAAAAACGGAAACAAGATACATATTTCTTTAACTTTACGGGAAACGGAAACCGCTACCGAAAATTGTCTGGAAACGGTAACGGAAACAGAAACGAAAATTTTAATTTCTTTTGTATTCCGGAAACAAAAATGGAGTCATTATTATTTTCGCTAACTGAGATATTTTCTTTCGCAGAACCCGCCCCTCGTGATGTTGAAGCTGCTGCTCAATCACTGGCAGGACTCGCACCACAAGGCCAGAGTGCAGAGTGAAGATCCCCTCCTGTGCACAGACCTGGCAAAGACGAGGCCCAACGAAGAGTTCTCCGTGTCCCGTGTGAATCCAGTCTTCGTCGACTCAAGCGCAGAAGCGTCCCCAAACTTTCGCCTGAAAAGATCTGAGGTGCCAAACAGTGAAGTGGCCGCGAGTCCGTCGCCTCAGGTGCAAGAGTCCAGCGACCAACAAGCGGTGCCAGTTGAGACCCCGAAAGAGGACACTCCATCTAGCGATGATGCGATGAACCTGACTTCATTGGATTCGTCAACGGAACCCAAAAGCATAATCGAAGATCAAGCTTCTGACAGCGGGAGGGAGTCTGGCAGCAGTCCATCGGGGACAACCCCTGTAGAAGGAGGTACGACGAAACGACCCCTTGTTGAGCTGAAACAGTGGGAGCGTGACGTCTGTTCCCCCTCACTTCTCACACAAGAGAAGATCAGCCTCATTGAGAAAGTCATTGCTCAAAGATTCAGTAAGCAGCTCCCCGAATCATCCTTTCTGCATCCACGCAAAGAGGAAAAAGTAGAACAAGAGACAACAAAAGGTCAGATCACTGAAAAACCTGACGAGACCAAGGGCGAGTTACCAGAAACAACAGCTGGTAAGCTTGTGGAAACGAAAGAAAAGCTTGAGGAAACGAAGGAAAAACTTGAGGAACCGAAGGAAAAGCCATCCGAAAAGGCGTCAGCTGGAGACCTCAACACAGCGACCGGCGGCACTTCACGCATTCCGCCTATCGACGGTCAGTGCAGTGATTCCAACGTAGTCTCTGAAGCGGAAGCAAACCAAGAGCACACGGAGGTAATCGCTGAAACCATGTCGCCGCCAGTCCTGAGACGTGACGAGAGCAGCGGTTCAGAGACGGTCTCAAAAACCACGGGTAGCGAAGCGCAGGCGTTGGACAGGACGACTTCTGAAGACAGCGGGATAACCAGAGGAGACCAGGTCCACTCAGATGACGCATTATCAGACACTGCTCCCAAAGTTACGTCAACCAGGTCGGACTCATCTGATCACTCTGCCGACTCGAAGGCGAAAAAGCGATCCGCTTTGCACGTGAAAGCCGCAAGGAGCCACCGTCACCACAGGTCAGGGAACAAGTTGCGATGCAGCTTCTGCATGAGGGACGCTAAACGGAACCACGTGAAGAAGTCGAAGCACAGAAGCATCGCTGTTCCCGAGATTGTGTCAAGTTCAGGGTCCCTAACGGATCTGGCCTTTGAACACCCGTGGTTGAGTGACGGCTGTATGGGCTGTCGATCTTCCGTGAGCTGCATGGAAAGGGACTATCCGTACGAAGAGTTCTGCAATGCTGTCCACAGGTAAGGTTCATGCATGTGTGAGCGTACGTTCGGTTATACCACTGGGTATACCTGTACATACTTCCGCCGCTGTCCGGGGGGGGGGGGATATGTTTATTGAAAAAAAAAAGCGAAGAAAGGTTAGTCAGGCATAGGCCGACTTGCTATTCCTCCCATAAAAGGATAACGAAACAAAGAATGGTGATTATACGCAAGACGCCTTTATAAACCATTGTCGCCTTATGGTGCTCGTGATTGGCGATTGCTCGTTTATAGTGGTATGTGGCACTGCGTAACTCAACCAACGTGCTATTTTAGACGATTTACAGATAATACTTTTCCGTCCCTGAAGGAAAACGTTGTGCAATATACACAGGAGGGTAGCTAACAGAAATGAGCGTGCAGCCCCATCGTGCCCCTCTTGTTTAGGGTGGGGGTCGAAACACAAATGACAAGAAATGCGAAAGGAAAAGATAGAAGAGGGCTGGCACTTCTGTCCCGTTTTTATCGTGAATTCTGGGAACACTAAGATGATTTGAGTTTATTTCAAAATACAGGCATTCCCAGGGACATATGCCAATGTTCAACTACGACAGTTGCTGTTCTTCAGTGCATGGTCACGGCAACTGCTGGCCAGAGCCGCCAAGGTCCCGTTTCTCCTGGACTGGCGGTGAAGATTCAACGCCTTGCACCTGCAGGAGATCCCAACCCCATTATTCTTCCAAGCGCAAAGTGAAGTTTGCACAGCGTACGCCGTCCCAAAGGTAGGACAATTCTGACAGGAAATTATTCTAATATTATTGTCCGACAGGAAAGAAACGGATGGCGTGCGCGCGTGTGGTGGGAATATATGTAAATGGGGAATATGGCAGAGAGGTCGTTCGCAGCTACGAGGACCTCCTAGCCCACATTCCTGTGTTGCTGCAGACAGAAGCTACAGAACACTTGAGTCCTTTGTTGCCAGTGCGCGACCCACAGAAGTGGCCCTCAGCCACGACAACATCACGGCAACGGAGTCAGATATGAGAATCCCCAGTGCCCGTGAGGAAACGTAACACAGCTTCAACGGCCAAGAAATTTCAGGGTTATCGGGCTGTCGATGATCTTGCTCATAGCTAAGCGACACGATCTCAGCCGTTCATGTACACCTTGGAGGATGGGCTCAATGTCTACTGGTGTGCCATACGTGGAACAGTTCGGGGAACTATGTTTCCTCAATATAGTTTGTCACGTATTTATGTGAGGCTACAACAAATTGGCGATATTATATCACCCGTACAAATCTGCTGTAGATGTTTAGCATCAGATCGAGTAGTATGCTCTGACACACTTGGGTATGTCACCTGCGTTGTGCGACAACCCAGGTGACCCTTTCAGGGCCCCTTCATTGCCCATCATGTGCAATGAAAGTAACAGCGGTAACCCTCTGAAGTCGGCCCAGGATGCATACTAACCCCCTGTCCCCCACTCATTCCTGCTGTCGTATCTCCATCCGTTCACGTCTTTATGCTGCTCATAGCCACAGTTGCTTCGTGGCGCTAACACCGAACAAAAAAAAATGTGTGCTTGAGCAATGTACATTGTGGCTTGTTCATTTCACGCGATAATGTCGCAGAAAGCGCAGCTCTGACGGGCACACCAGAAGATCGATCAGGACACAAGCGGTTACTATACATCCAATAATCTACAGCGTGTCCCAGTAAACGCGCCATTGAATTATAATAAAAAAAACTACACGACCTAGAATCATGCGGACCAACGGTATTTGTTCTTACTAAGTTTTTGCCACCTCCTGATGTGATTGTCATGTAACGTAAAGCGGGTGTTTTTCGGCATTCTTCGGCAAATGCCGAAAACGCGGCGGATCCTAGTGTTGTTAGACGAGCCATTCTTGCCGTTAAAGTCGTTGGAAGAAAGTGCTTGGGTCTTGTTCTTCACCTTGCCTTGCCTGTCCTCTAAAGTCTTGCACTTCCTGTTACTTTACCAATAGAATACATTGCTTAAATTGCGGTAAGAGGCGCCTATAGTACCGCTTAGGCAACGCACTTCGACGTCGTTACCGGTGTCTGCTTCCGGTACACAGCCATTATTATCATAACGTGATCGTGTCAAAAAAAAAAAAACAGAACAGAGCGAGGAGATGGAAAAGTGACTGGATGATGATCGCGAAGGGGAACACAAATGTGCATAACGGTATACGAAAGGAGAGATAGAAAGCGATTGGAATGAATGATAAAAGGGAAAATACGCCTACAAAAGGGCAGGCGTGGGTCGTTAAAGTAATGTGAAGTAATGTTAAAAAGACATTAGTGAGTCGGCATGCGTGCCTCTCATGGCCTTGACAGAGGGTTTTATGATTTATTAGCTCTACTAGCCATTGTTCCGTAAGCACAGCATACTATCTCTGAGACCACATGACCACTGACATTTCTGTCCCGTATGTAGGACTGAGCAAGAGGAGGAGAAGACTGACGAGCGCACGACTGATCACGAGGACAGCGCGAAAGAATCCGATAAACCTCCGAGCGACGTGAAAATTGATGCGAACAACGTCAAGGCCAACGACCATGTCCTGGTAAGCCTTCCATCTTGGAGTCGCAGGCTGGTACGCTTTCATAAACTTTACGAAACGTCGAGGTCCCGTGCAGTGAGGGGGATTCCAGGAGGACTGCTGACGCAGTGCAAACCCCTATATCCTCTCTCATTCGGATACCGTTGCGGGCGTTCATGGGGAGATGGGAGTATACGGCATTTGTAGGGTTGCGCGGGACAAGATTGCAGATCCCAACCAACGTAGACAACTCTGTGATTGACGTATGACGTATGAGTTTGACGTCACCGGGAGCATTGCCATCTGTCTCCTAGGCAACAGAGCTGTATATACACGGCTGTGCTAGGCAATGGCGCAAAGCGCCCTCCGTCCCACGTTGGCGCAGACCGCCAGCAGATTTACAACAGATGTGACAAGGGAGAAAAGTTAACCTTTGAACGTTGCCAGACCCGTGAGCAAATTGGAGACCCGTGACGTCACACTTCTCAAAGCTAGAACTTAAGTTTCTGACACTTCCGGGTCACATATAGAGAAACAATATTTTCGGGGAACACATGGATAGCAACAGCGTAAGTTAGGATTCTGGAGATACGAGGAAAAGTCCGTCTTTTCCCACAGTCACGCCTCGGAGAAATAACGGAACTTCGGCAAAACCATGAACGTATGCACGCTGCTAGAATGACATCCCGTTTTTGTTGCTGTCGTTACAGATGGAAGGCGGCATGTTGGACGGCGGTGTGGTCCCCTGGCACGAGTGGCAACTGTACATGCGACAGAAGGACCTCCAGTCTAAGCGCAAGAGGGCGCTCTGCATGGGTGTTATAGCCCTCTCTATCGTCGTCTTCGTCGGTGTGTCTGTTTCACTAGCTCTAGCTTTCCTCAGGAGAAAATTCTAAGGTTTCTCTCATGTTATTTATCGAGTGATGTTTAGCCAAAACGGAAGACGCTGCTCAGCTGGATCAGCCAACCCAGGCAGAAATTTGAGCTGGAATCCGAGTGGATCCACTCGTTTTCAAATTAATCCACTTGGGGTTTCAGCTCAAATTTCTGCCTGAAAAGGCATAGAATGTTTGACGGGTTTACGACTGGACTGCCGTGGCCGCTATGCGTGACACGTTCTCAGAGGCGCGTCACGTGCAGGCTTGCACGTGCTGCCTTCCATTGATATACACCGCCAAAGTCGTTCTCGTGTGTATCACGCTTTTCTCGGTATGATTTTTGTGCGGGTGAGTGTTACCGCTTCCACTGGCCACTCCCCGAGTCTTACAAAATGTGGCGCGACATGAATTCATTCCTGCACCTCATTTTTGTTGAACCACCGTAAGACTAATCGACTGTTGTTGCTACATAGCAGGAACGTAACCAAGTTTCCTTCCCGCGAAAGGGGCAACAATACGCGTCGATTAGTGGCATTGTTATTAAAGCCCGCTGGCCATACCGTTCCACAGTATAATAGGTCAGAGAAATGGTTTGCGGAAGTTGCGCAGTGGTGGTCCTACTTACGGAAGAGGTAACTTCGCCGCCTAAAGATAGACGAAGGATGGATGGAAGGAAGGATTCACCATCCCACACCGTCTCAGATGTTCCAGAGTATCTCAAACACATACGCTGCCATCATGGGGGACCTCTAATGCCTGATCTGAATACACGTGCTCATTCTGCGCTCAAGTGGACCCGCGAGGCCCTTGTAAAAAAAAAAAGAAAGACAATTTCCTGCTTTTGTGCTCTGTTTCTCAACACTGTGGCGTTCTGCTTTGCAGAAATTCGCGGTGACCAGTGTTCCGCAAGCTTACTGGAAATTCCGAGACGCTCTCTAATCGGGAACGTAGTTCATCGGACATGTATATCTGGAAGCTGAAGAAAACAAAAGGACATGCTTACGGGATTTGCGCGTACGGACGTCGTGAGACGAATACTATCGTAAGCGAGTCTGGGGCGACCGGCGTTTTAAATGAGTTTACCGACCTCACCTGACCCTGCAGACCACAAAACCGCCATGTTGAGCGCTGTACCATCGCGGTCGTTATTGATGTTAGGACGCACAACGCTTTACGGTGTTTATGTATAGGACTTAAGAGATGCTGTGTATTTCTTATGAAGCCTACATAACAGTTTTGAGCAACAGTAGCCGTCAGGCACAATGTCTGTTTCTATCACGGGACATTGTCCCGGACTTCAGACATCGTTTTTACGTTCCTCCTAGACCGCTTTCCTCCACGTGCGTTCCCTAAGACTTGATTGGTTGATTGATTGATTGATTGACTGAAAAGAAAAAAAATGAGATATTAGGCTTCTCCGTGTCGAACTGCCCGCTTGTCTAGTAGACTATGAAAGGTTGGGGTCTTAGTACTATTGCCCAAGTAACTCTAGGAAGTCACGCATAGCGGCATGGAACGGCACAGTCCAGATACCTTAAAATGCAGGATAGTTTCGTTTTCTCCTGTGCTGTCCTTGGTTGTTAGTAGTATCACCGCTGCATGCGATTAGATATAAATTTAGATACTCTGTTTTATGACTTGTAATAATAATAATAATAAGTCGAGGCTTTACGTCGCGAGGCAACTGCGATCATGAGCGCGGCGCCACAGTGGTCGGGTCTGTGGATCATTTTTGCCCTCCTCAGGGTTCTTTAACGTGCGCCGAAATCACGTCACACCACATTTAACGTTCCTCGCGGAAGGCGGCGTGTCTGAGCAACTTGTACCCTTCCACCAAGATGCCACTGTCATCGGCCGGGTTTAACCTCGCGATCTTGGGATCAGCAGGTTGGACTCGCTACCGAGTAAGCCTATTCCATTGTCGAATTCGAATGATTTTGAAAACTATCGACTGTTTTCCCGCGTTCCGTTCCACCCATAAATATTACGAAGTCGTCTCCACCAGGTGACTTTAGCCTGACCTATCTTCGACCCTCTTACGTACGCCGTAACATCAGCATCTTTTCCAACTCTTTCTCAGAGAATATTCGTGGTGTTGCTTAGGGGGGCAACATTGGTATCCCACGGTATCTTTGGCAACATGGACTGGGGAGTTCTTTGGAGACTCCCCAATAATAATAAAAGAAAATTCCAAGTCGGCAGGACAGCAAAGCTACAACGCCGGTCTGAAAGAGGAATGCCTCTATACATGTTCACTCATGACGTGCCAATTTGTTCTCGTTCTCTTTCTCTTATTATTATTATTTGTACTGTATTTGTATTTCGGATGTGACAGTGACTTATTATGTTCTGACAGTTTACGTGACGGGCTGCTTGTGTGGGATGCATGTACCCTTGTAACGGTATGCTTTTCTGATACTTTGTAAATATTACCGTGTACTTGACTGTGGATGGGCATGCCGTGATTAAAGAGACTATTTATCCTCTTCCTACACAGGGTGTAACTCCTATCACACGATAACAATAGGTCTTGAACGCACGACATGACATGCGACACGAACATGAAACGACATGAAACGACATAGGGGTGAGGGGGATGATGCTGGGAGAAGGTGCGGTCAGCCTGCTCGGGGATGGCAGCCTGATGCACCCAGGGAGGGAGAAGAGGGAAGGGCGAAAGAGTAGAGATCATGGTGGCACAGGAGAGGGAGGGGTGTGCGGTCTCTCTTGCTCTGGCATTGGGCTAGTCCCAAAGAACTACCCACCACAGACAACATGCGAGCATTCTTCACTAGCCCTTGTACTGCCAACTGTAGGATGGGACATGCGCAATGCTTGCTTTAACTGCCAGGATTTTAGGGGAAAAAATCTTCAGGGGAACAGCACTGCAAAGGATACGGCCCCGGGAGACCGTTTCATAGGCCGCCAGGATGACTGGCAAAGTTACCTAATGCGCAAAATCCAAAATGGCATGTGGTGGGTGGGCGTGGTGGGGTGGAGTGATGTAGGGGGAAAGTGCGGTCAGCCTGCTCTGGGCTGGCTGCTCCGTGCACCCAGAAGAGGGAGAAGATGGGAGTGTGAAAGAGGGAGTGGAGAGATGATGGTGGCACAGGAGAGGGAGATGTGTGCTAACTCTCTTGTTGTGGGATTTGGGTAGCCCAAGAGAACTACCCACCACAAAAAACATGCAAGTATCCCTCAGTAGTCTTCATTGGGATGCTCCCTGTACCGCTGTAACCACCAGGATTATTGGTGAAGTTACCTCATCCACGACCAGGATTGTTAGGGGATGCGTGGGTGGGTGGGGTGATGTAGGGGCAAGGTGTGGTCAGCCTGCTCTGGAGTGGCGGCTCTGTGCACCCAGTGGAGGGAGAAGAGGGGGGGGGGAGACGATGGTGGCACAGGAGAGGCAGGGGTGTGCTAACCATCTTGCTCTGGAAGTTGGGTAGTCCAAGAGAACTACCCACCTCAAGAGACATGCGAACATCCCTCAGTAGCTCCCTGTGTGTGTACTGGTCAAGTAAGGCGTGTATTGTTATCAAGCAGGAGAACTACCTATGGAGGTAGTCTCGTTTGCACTGACACTAGCTGCACGTTGCAATCCCACAAGCTATATAACAACACTCTTTAGGAGAGTTTGCTTTTCGTACTGACCATACCATGCAAATAATCCAAACACGCGGGAGTGTCGCCGCGGAGGACAGTATTGTCCTAGCAAGCTGGCTAGAACATGACTTGACATGAGGGTACTTGAGAACATGAGGGTACTTGCCACTCAACCTGAACATGACGGAAAGTCGAGTAGACGTCAGCCGGCGGCGAGAGCCCTCCACAAGGTCGTACAGTGCTTCTTCACGGACGATGTGGCTACGAAGACCTGCCTTGACAGCCTGAAATATATAGCCGCGTGTCCGGAGCCTGGGCCACCTGCAAAAAGCCAGCCGACAACGACGGATCCACTGAATTCGAAAGCTTATCTCCATAATTAAAAAAAGCCAATTGTTTACGCTGAGTGCGCGGGAACGGCAATGGTTCTATAGGAACCGCACGGTGGGCCAGGAGACAGTCGAGAGCGTTAACCTGCGCCACAGCAAAAGAGGAACGTGACAACGCATAAAGCAGTGCTCGGCCGTTTCACAAATCCTGCAAGATGGGCAACCGTCAGAACGAGAAATATGAAAACGCTCGCTTAGAGGAAGAACGTCGGAATCAAACTCAAACTCTCAAAGGAAGAAGGAATCTCCCTTAGTGGCTCACGGCCATTATCTCATTGGTAGAAGAAGAAGAAGAAGAAGAAGAAGGAAGAACGTCGTGGGCTAGCTTCCACTGAAGACTGGCGCGGAGGGCATCTAGCCATCCCGCAGTGATTCGACGCCAAGACAGTTTCGTCTGCACCGAAGGAACTGCGGAACCGGACCGCAACTCCCTGGTAGCCGTATAAAAATCGCTGACAGCCCATAACTGGATGTCAGCATACGGAAGCTGGAGTCGTAAACGTCTTACAACATCAACACAATCGGCGTATTGATGAGGCAGGACTTCAGACCTAGGCCGAAACCTAGTACGCTCAATGAACCTCCTGATGGCGCATCCCAGAGAGTACTGCACTAATGCACACGATGGGTTTTCGGGAGTGTGCAATGCCTCGAAATAAACGCACAACTGAAGTGCAAGGCACTAGTCGAACACAACCGGCAGGGCTAAACCGCCTTGGTCAGGTGTACGGTGCAAGCGGGATCTTGCGACCCATCACTCCACCAAACCCCCCCCAGAGAAAACGGAACATGTGTCAACTGATGGCAGTATGGCTTAGTGGTGGCGGCGTGGAACGACAACTAGGAACCACAAGCGACTGTGGTATAAAGCGACTAGCAGGTGCACCCGAAAAGTGATTGGCAAGTCAACGAACTTAAGCTGTCGCAGGACAGCTCTGCAACGATTAAACACGCGGGGCCAATTTAGATATCCCAGTGCAATCAAAAGTCACGCCAACAATTTTGACGTCAGTCTCACTGGAACCAGGAAAGGAGACTCGCAAGAAGGCTGGATGTTCAAAAACAGTGCTGCACTTTTTGATCTATTCAGTCTTGTCCCTAACAGTCCTTCCGTCCAGTCCCTTCAGTCTTGTCTTGAAACAGCTCCGTAACCTTCAAACGCGTTCAGGGGCTCAATCTTGATGTGCACATAGCGATCGTTATAGCTATTTTTCAAAATTTGCGCGTTCATCCGTCACGCGCATTGGCCGTCAACCGGGGAGCACGAGCGTTTAGCAAGCGTTACGGGATAGCGAAAAGTTCAAAATCTAGCCCCAGGACAGGTCCTATAGGGAACACTCGCGATAAAGCATCACAGAGATGTCGTCCGCGAGAGCAAAAACAGGTGCAGGGCATCCGTTGGCAGTGCTAATGTAACGGGAAGCGAATACAGACTCTCCCCAAGGAGCACACCATCTTGGCCCAATATTGGACCGATATTGCCAATACTGGCCTAATATGGGACCGACATTGGCAATACTGGGCCAATATTGGTCCAATATTGAGCCAAGATGTTGTGCTTCTTGGGTCGAGTAGAGGGTTGATGGCGATGGCGTACAAGGCGGGAGAGAGAGGACATCCTTGACGGACACCACAAATTACATCAAAGGGGGATGACAGGCCGCCAGCGACAGAGACAACGCTCCTTGCGCCCCTTTACAAGGTTTTCACATACCTGACCAAAGCAATGGCGAACCCATATGCCCTCAGCCGAGAGAACAGGTATGCGTGTCGCACACGATCAAATGGCTTGGATTGATCGAAGGATGCCAGCACAGCGGGTGCATGGCCACTGTTAATCCAATGGATGGCATCACGAAGTGCGATCTGATGAAGGTCTGAGGACCTGCCGGGGGCAGAACATGCTTGGCAAGGGTATAACACCTCCAACAAAGGTGTAACGCCTAACAGAAGAGTTTTAGCTATAGGGTATTATAATCGCTCGTCAGTAAAGTAATCGGGCGATAAGCATATCTGGGGCCACTTTTCGAGTCGTGTCCTTGCACAGAAGAACAACATCACCATTCAACAACAACAAGTAATGGACCAGGATCATTGGCGAAGTTACCCCATGAGCAGGACTATTAGAAAATATGCTCCATGCTACGAGTACGAAGAAAACAACTCCGGAGGTGACCAGTTCGGTTGCTTTTTAAAAAGAAACATAAGGTGAGATTGTTGACCCCATCCTATATTGGGCCAGCTACGCTTGGTATAGCGGGGTGTCCACCGGATTTCTGAATTTAAGCGGTGCAACTTTTCAATTTGCTGATCGTATTAGCACACGGACCTTCCTTGCAGAATAGCGTCAAACACGAACAGCTGTCGCTCAGGCATTGAGAAAGTTGGTATGCAATGCGCTTGTCCCACCCTGCAGTAGGCAATACAAAACATTACAGAATTCTTTACACCTCTTATACTTCGTTGACTGCCGATGTGCGACATAAAATTTCAAAAACACGCACGCACTACTCCATATTCAGTTCCCTTTGCATTGAAGTCTAAAACGATCGCTGTTCTAATTATTTTTTCACCGTAACGAAAAGTCACATTGAAAACAATATTATCTGGCACTGACCTCGTAAACGCGCCCTTAGCTCAGCTTCACCTCGCACGATATATTTCGACCCATAACCCAGTTAAACTTACCTTTTCTTATCTTATATATATTTCGATGCATATCCGCAAACACGAAGTGACAGAATTGTCGCTAAGGCAACATACTTGTTTTGTCACACATCAGAGAAACTGATGTTCTGAGGCTGGAACACATAGAAGGGACAGATACAAACAAGGCCTCAAATTTCATTGTCACACATCAATCGTTGTTTTGTAAGGTTATTGTGTCTTCATAAACTAATTTTAAAATTAAGTAAAGGTACAGCACCGATCAAATGTCATTTAGTGTGGCTGTTCGATAGTCCAAGCCACCAGACAAAAACTGCGCAGCTAGTTTCATTCCAATCGACGGTGCAATTAATTAGAAAATTACAATTAAAGATTACGGGCAACACTGTACTAGGCATTAGAAATGAATCCGTACTCCTGCCACGTACGGCGGCAACCACATTGCATGCGTAGGACACTGGGCACGACATAACAATCCACATTAAAATCCGCCCCTGCAATCCACACAACGATCCACATCTGAGGATAAACGGATAAGTGAACTGAAACGAAATGCTGAGCCGTTGAAAAAAAAAATGTGTCAGACGTTCAAGAAGCCAGACAGCGTCGGAACTTGTTTGTTCACAGAGGTTCACAGAGAGAATGAAAAAATAGCTTCGTGTTGTGCCAGTCCCTTCGTGTTCCCTAGTCTCGGGGGTTTTTCATTATGCATCACAGAGAGAGTTTGTTCGTTCGAAAGAGGCCGCGAACAGAAGGAGCGCGCAGGCGCAGCACAGAAGTAGGGACAGCCTCCATCGAACAGCGGCCAGCCCTTCGCAAAAAAACACTGTAAACAGGGAAACTAATAATATGGTTACTAAAATAACGAAATTCCGATGTAATAGTGTGTAATACCAATTTTCAGTGTTGTCCGCTGTACAGGTTGGATGTTTGACACCAGGCGTCGCACCGCCTACGCCGCATTTTTCATGGCAAATTAAAAATATTTATAGCGCGATTGTCGGTCGTATGGTTCCGCATATGGTATTTAGGAGCAACAAAGTCTCTAGTCACATCACCGGCATATCATGCTTGTCTACTGCTTTACAGTACCTTTTTAAGTAATAAGTTAAAATATAGGTTACTTATATATAGGTTAGTGAGTCAAAACATAAGTCACTAGTAGCCTGTACAGCTCGACTGCCCGATGGCTTCAAAACAAGGGTATTTGAAGACAAGGTCCCCGAATTCCGGCTACAAATGAATACATTTGCTATTTAAATAATATTGATCGATAATATAAAGTCATAACAGACGAAAATGCGAGATGTACATGTAAATTAGAAGTGTAGCTGCGCACCATCCCGAGAACGGCCTTCGCGGCTCCATTATCATTCTCGCTTCAGAGATATTCGATAAAGGTGATTCCTGTTTTTCCAGTATGAAAAACAGAAACAGCCCAAAATTGCTCGGTTTGTGTAACTTCTCTACCCAAGTACCCAGCTTCCAATTTTTACTGATTGTACATGTAGTGGATACTTGATGAAAGAACGATGAACTAGGCAACGTAATGAATCATAATAGTGGGTACTTGTAAGTTTTTGTCGGGAATCAGCCAACGAAACAGTAAAAAGCCAACTTACGGCACGTTACCGACACCTACCCACTCCTAATAGAAAGAGCAACTGTGAAGAGAGGAGGCAAAAAATGTGAGGCAAGTATAGGTTGCGGTGATATGGGGTAAAGATATTTTAGAAAAAAGGGTGAGGCGAAGTTTCTTTTTTTTTAAATTCCGTGTTAGCGCCGCAAAGCAACTGTGCGTTGCACAGACGTAGACAGCTGGAGAGAGGACAGCAGGAGGTGGTGGGGGAGAGGGGGTTAGTACACGTCCTGGGCCGACTTCAAGGGGAACTGTGCCGACATTCGTCTGGAAAGTCTGCCGAAAAACCCAGGGAAAACCCCAGACACCACAGCGGGTGCGGGGATTCGAACCAGCGTCATCTCCTAGTTTCGGCGTGAAAAGCGGCCACCCTAACCGCTAAGCCGCGGGAGCTGGTATTGAGGTGAGGTGAGGCAACATCTTCAGGAAAAAGGTTGAGGTGAGGAAACTTTTTTCTGGAATATGGTGAGGTGAGGAAAAAACCTGTCCTAAAATTGAGGTGAGGCGAGGCGAGGAAAAGTTCCAGAAACAAATGAAGGCGAAGTGAGGTGAGGAAAAACATCTGGGACGAAAACTGAGGTGAGGGCAAAGATCGAGAGGGCATTTGCCAACCTCCGGACACGAGGCAGGGCGCAGGGCGACATGTCGGCACGTGTATGGTGAGTGAGTGAGTGAATGGGAAGAGCGTGATTGGTTGCTGTCGTGTCGTGGTGTAGCTGTAGCACCATGGTAGCACGCAGTGGTTAGCGCGCGCTGACCATGTCACGCCGAGACTGGGAGGTACCCGGGTTCGAATCCCAGTGTCGGCTGTGCTGTCTGGGTTTTTTTCTGGGTTTTTCTCAGACACTGTCAGACATATGTCGGCACAGTTCCTTTAGAGCATCGACGAGCATCCCGTCAGAGGATCGACGTTTGCCCACCTCTGTGAGGTCGACAACGGCGAGCGCTTTCACCACCACCACCACCATGGTAGCACCCCTGACCAGAAATTAGGAAGGTCCAGCTATAGGTTCGAGCCCTATAGCGTTAGCACCTTTTTCCTGAGCTGTTTAATTTAATTGATTCTGGGCGTTGTTTGGAGGCCTACGCGGTGAAACATTCGAAATTGCAACGCCGCGCACCGATCCATATTCAGCGACATATCACATTCAATGTCAGGAAGACTAATACCAAATAAATGCAAAAAAAGAAAAAGAAAAGAAAACATTCATAATAGTTAGTAGCGGAGCTTGCATTTGTACACCTGTCTAGTGCTCTTGTCCAACACGGCGAACCAATCGTCAAACGCATAGCGGACAAGATGGCGTCTTCGAGGGCACTTCAATTCGGAAAGCATCTGAAGGAATTGAGGCTACACCTGTGCCAGAAGTCCGCAGAAAGTGCTGGAGTGAGGTAAAACGCTTTATGTTTGCTATGTCCACTCTACTTTTAGGGCGTTATAGTAGCCAAAAGCGTGGCATGTGGTGCTTGATCGTCATTCACTTATCGAGGCATCTGCTTGTTTCCTACGCTGTTCATATTGAGACTCATACGCGGATCGAAACAATTTAAAACAATGTGTAGACCACCGTAGGGATAACAAGTACACTTCAGCTACTTGGAAGATGAGCGCTTTGTGAAACATCAGTTATTGATTCATAGGTTACGAAAGAAGCGTTTCAGCAGGTAAGTTGTGCTGACTCGCACCCAGACACAAACTGTGTCATGTTTATGATGAAACAAGCCTGAGCTTGGGCTAGACGAACTACACGAACATACACAAGTCGAATCGAATAGAAGTTCTATTCCTATATAGAAGTCGGACGCCATGCTTACTTTAAGTGGCCTTTAGGTTATAAGAGACATTATGAAAGAACGGTACCACAACATTACTTTTTGAATGTGGGGAAACAGTAGAGCTTGTGCTGAAGTGGGTAGAATTCACAGGGAACGAAAACAGAACGACACAGCCGCAACTTTCAACCACCTTTACTTGCAGTAAGAAGACATGCAGTGGTTTACTGCAAGTACAGGTGGTTGAAAGTTGTGGCTGTGTCGTTCTGTTTTCATTTTGTGTCATTTCTTACCTGTTTCTATGTATGTACCAGCCTGCCCAATTGTTGACAAACAAACAGTACGGCGGCAAATGAATTTAATGGCTTTCGTACACCAGCTAGCCTGCGTTTACACTATTTTATCTGTGTCATGTTCTTATCGTCGTCGTTGTTCCGTGCAGGCAGTTCATTGAACAACACTACGTTGCGATTAAAACGCAAAACCCGGGGTTTCCAATTCTAATACGGGAGTGCAGCAGAACTGAGCCCAAGGTATATGCCCGATATGGTAAGTAGTGTGCGTTTTGGGCAGAATCCTATTGTGCACTGTCACTTCCTCCAGAATTATTTTGGCCAGTATTTTTGTAGGCATATCTTCTGACCCCACAACTAATCAAGTAACGAGATACGAGACTAGTGACACAAGGATGACAGTTGACGCGGGTGGAAAATTATCTAGGAGTTGAAATAGGATTATTCTAAAGATAATCAGTTCATGAAATGTTTAGAGGGTCAAGGCCACAAAAAGTTGGCCCCCTTGCTTTGCAAAGCAACTACGAAAGTTGGGCAATACCCGTGTCCATACCAAAGCATTCATAAAATGCTCACCTGTCTTTTTATTTTGCCTGGCCGTACAATAACTCGACAGTATAGTAAAAGGAATCATGTGCAATAGTTAGTCAAGTAGTCCTCCTTGTTAACAGTAGCGGAATCTTGAGCACCAGTACCGGTTTGCCTGTCATCATCGTCCCATGCCAGTGTACTGACCTTGAACATGAGCAGGGTAATTGTACACCTTGTTGTCCTGTGGTGCGTGTTCCAAAGCCAGCATGCACTGTAACATGCTTTGGCTCTGGTGCCCTAATGCGATTGCTGTAATTTCATTGAATGGCTGATGTCTCTCATGCATATCTTAAGTCCTTGCCCTCTACTGTACTGTAGCTCATTTAACTGTTTTTTTTTCTCTCTCTCTTTTTTTTATACGCCTCTAGCTTTTGGGAAAGAAAGCCATGCTTCCCTTAATGGAATGAACAGCGACCAGGTTCTAAAGACTGTCGAACAGCTGGCAAATGCACTGTAAATATGTAGATACAAATTCTAGTGTGGTAGCCTATTAAATAAAGGAAACTTCCAAATGTACTTTTGAGTCACATCAATGAGCAAGTGTGAAATTGTGTTGCTCCCTCTACAAAAAGTGGCAAGTAGCATTCATGTAGTAGTACTTATCAACTAGTAGATACTACTTGGAGCAGCTATCATTCAACTTTTATATCAATGGATCTTTGACTGCAGGACTGAAAATGTAGTTCACCTTCTACATTGAAACAGATATACTAGCAAACAGAGTACAGTGGGAAAATCTGTGTGCCGTTCAGCATGAGATTAAAAATCACACATTAGAACAATATCAGAGTTGATGATACAAAAGCATATGATGCTTCCAAGTTATATGAGCAAAAAACTCTGCACTGTAATTTTTCAGTAATGCCTCAACAGGGGTGGGCAGTAATACTCATATTTTGTATTATAATACTAATACATAATACTTCCTATAAATCGGTATTATAATACTAGTACGTAATACTTTGATTCTGAGGTACTATAATACATAATAATAATACTTCTGTGTATTACACGAGTAATACTAGTAATACATTGATACGTAACTTGGGGAGAAAGAAAGGAAAAGAAAAGAAGAAACATATACAATTTCCGCATTACTTATCGAGACAGTCATTCTCCAATGACGTTTTATTTCAGATGCTTACATTTTTAGCATGTTCTTCAAAGGCGTAGTCCTCTATAGGGCATGGCCTTTCCGATTATGATCAGATAGCGCTGATCAATTCGATTGCAGTGAACAGCTTGCTCTCAGTGTGGCAGAGTCTTGACTTTGTCCAGTCTGGACGATAAAATGTGGGCCGTTCAAAAGTCTGAATGTCCACAGTGCCACCGCATACAGGGGTTACTGGCTGGACTGGACGCACTCTTTCACACAACAAAGAGCTTGCAATGGTATGACTCATCCTTACAGATGCTGAACTGGAAGGGATGCGTGGAAGCCTCCAGTAACCTCTGGACCCCCCAAGGTCACTCTCTTTGGGATAATTTTGGGCAGGGAAATAATAGGGGCGTTGTTCATGTCCAAATGTCTGTGGGACACGAGAAATTACTGATAAAGTGCACCCGCGACACTTTAGCTGGTTGGACTTATGACCTCTGGGGAAGTATTACACCCTCGAAAGTATTATAATACATGTAATACCTTGATTTTGTGTATTATAATTAGGGCCTGACTTTTTAGGGTTAAACCCGTATCCGCCCGATATTTACCCCCCGAACGAAATCTGTAGAATTCGGGCTTAACCCGAATCTACCCGAAAACATCGGGGTCGTGTGGCACACTCATAAGCATGCATTAAAATAAAGTTTGATAACATTGCTAAACATTAGTTCCATGTTAAGACAAATTTTTATTAAACAAAAAAAAAATCACCCGAATTCCTGACGACAGAATATGCCGTAACGGGATTTAACCTGAATACACCCGAATTTTAAAATGAAAAATATCACCCGATATTTACCCCCCGAATTTGGCCAAAAATAAAACCCAAAAAAGTCAGGCCCTAATTATAATACAGATACAAATACATTTCAAAAATTAGTATTATAATACATAATACAAATATGCAAAAGTATATTACAGTAATAGTATTATAATACAAAGTATTACTGCCCACCCCTTTGCCTCAACATGTAACTCGGTAGTCTGACAGGCTGCATGTTCAATCCCCCTGAGAAGGAAACTGTGGAGCTGAGAGACAGCAGAAATTAAACATGTGAGCCTGTGCAGGTTTCACTAAGCAGCTTGTTAGGCCCACTCTTCTGTTGCAAATTCCAACTCATTTGGAACTATGGAAATTAAGCGTGTGTCCAGCACACCAGGTAAGTACTAAAGTGATCAGTTTATTTCCCTGTATTGTGCTGCAGGATGTGGTAGAATTGAGAGATGTTTGGTGGTCATATGGTAGTAATACTTTAATATGCTCATGTTTAGTACAAGTGCACCTTGTTGTATATACTTATCATGTCTCACTAAATAAAATCTCTGTACACACTCGAGTGGGAAAATGTGTCACCCATAGTCAAAACGTGAAAAGAAAAAAAAAAGGAGGAGGAAGAAATATTAAAATTACAATGGGGTTCAATAAAGACGTGCACACCCAAAGGAGTCTGCCTTACCCCTGTACAAACACAACACCACAGACTTGCTAGCAGTAAAGTGCACTACCGCACTGTTCTCATTGCAAGCTGGCTGTTGTTGTTGTTGGCAATAATGCACAATATTGTCAGTGATTCTGGGGGTTGGAAACAGATCCCTGAACCCTTTCCATTATGCTGAAATTAGTTCACGTGGCTTTAACCATGAAACCAACGGTTTGTGCTTACATAGCCAAACCTGCATACCCGACCAAAAAACAGGCTTCCCACCTTTTACGTCTCACACTTTACTCTACCATGCAAACCCAACACGCCGTCGATTACCTATGCAACGCTGCCTTGTACATGGTTGCTAACGTACAAGCGCTTGCCAAGAGCAGCTGAGAGCGCGGGACACCCCCGAGGACTTCGTGCCACTGCGTGCGCGGGACCCCCAGCCGCAAGCCGGCCACTTCTCCGACGGTCACGCTAAATCCGGACCACCTGAGCGGGTAGTCTGGTGGTGTTCGATCTTGCAGCTCACTGGCAATGGCTGCAGGTATGGGAGTGGCTTGGCTAAAAGTGTGCAGGCTGATTCCTGCACTGTCATCCCTCAAGACAAGACACGCAACGTCATACCAACTGCATTGGAGAGAGAAAAGAAGTGTAAACAATGTTGTAACGAATAGTCGACAAGCTGTGTCTATAAGGGGGCACCAAAACGCAAAAAAATCCTTGTTGCAGAATTAAAGATGCGTTACCTTGACAGCAACAAAAAAGGAACAGAATTCATCCATAGCATTGTTAGAGCCTGAAGTGTCAGGGTTTAACCCGATTCTTCCCCGAATTTGCACCCTGAATTGAAGTTTCCCTCTTTAGGGTGATATCGGATTTTTGCCCGGCAAATTGCCCTCACTGAGACATCAGTAGGAATGCACAAATGATGGACTGATAGGAATGACAAATGCAAAAGACGCTCTGAAGCCTGCTTAATCTGCCCAATGGTTTCATCCACGATTAAATCGTGAACAACACAACGGATGAACCCTGTTCTTTTTGTATTGCTGTCAGTCAATGTAATAGCATCTTCCAGTCCGTGAGAAATTTTGCACTTTACTGCCTCTTTAAAAGTGAGTGCACATAATCTCATGAATGCCATTTGATAAACTTGTGGGTTGTAAAATTATCTTCTTACTTTATAGCAGTGCGGCAAACATTGTGCCTGGCATGGGAGCATCAAAAGTGAACACATACGTTTCATAGCTCTATCTTATGGGAAGTGTAAGCACTGTAGTCCTGGCAGACTACCAGTCACAATTTAGAATACATTAAACTGTAATGCTCATTATCTACGCCGTTATATAATAATTAGAGGCGAATGCCTACCAATCAGGTGTGAGCTCCACCAAGAAGCTTTCGACAGCTACTAAGGGTTGGCCAGGCTGCACTCTTCCCGCCTGTTGCAGGGATATAATACGGTCCTCGGCTGCTTTCAGTCCAGCTGCAAAGCCAACTGGTTGAACGGCCATGTTGGAGGGCTGCGCTGCAACGCCATTGATGGATGCCCTCCCAAAGACACGCTGGAATGCATCCCGAATGGCAACCACTTTCACTTCTTTGTCTGAAGCCACAACAATGCTGATGTCACCACCAGAATCTGTTTGACAGAAATACATGTGCGAAGAACTGCATTAGAAAACGGATACTTGCTGTCCACTCTGCGGTAGGGTGTGAAGGTATGGGTTACATTTTTGGGGCCAGTCAACTAGCAAAAGCACATGGAGTTCTCACTACTGAGACATAAAACCAAGACCTCTACAACCCGAGAGCACCAGCAAAATATTGAGTCACCACATGCACTATGTGTTTAGTTGGAGAGACAAACATGCAAAAACTGTGATGAAAAACAAGACTGCTAGTATACTAACAGCTATTCGATAACAGCAACGTACAGCAGGAAGCCAAATCGATGACAAAACACACCTTAAAGAATGGGCTTTAGAAGGTTCCTTTACTTTTTGTAAGCTTCTGGACGATAAGTTTTGTCACATGTGCATTGTACCCGCCCTATATCTTATGTCTGCACTCTAGTGGTAAAGCTTGGTAAACAAACTTGTGCGAAACCTCTAAACCTCACCTGCCAAACAGAAGCATTCCCCCCAATTACGGAAAGAACTGTAGGCATGAAGTAACATCTCTCATTGTGTACCGGATGGGACGGTCCGAACCTGCTGAACATGCGGTTCAATTTTATCACCACAAACAAGGAATCACTCAACGACTCTTGCCAATTGGAGAGTTCAAATGCTGAAGAAGCAATAAATGGTTGATTTCATTTCATTTATTGTACCTCTAAAGACTCACGAGGGCATGATGATGCCAGCAACAGCGGCACTCAGAACATCAATTGCCGTCATGTTCAGCAGCAGTTGTGTTGCGTTAATCAACAGACGTCAGGCACAGGTTTTTCAAAAATTTATGCAGCTAATAATGAATCTTTCACATCGTATCGGTTTGCAAATGATACGATATATTTAGGGCCTTGAAATAAAAGCTGGTACCTGGTAAAAAAAAATCCTGGTAAAACCCCCATTTTTGAAAAACATAAAACTTGAAAGCACAATGGTCTCGATACACATGTACTATTCTACATTTCTTTGCAGGTCATACCATAAGGAGTCCACCATACAAGAAAAGGTTTGACTTACATATGTACTCTTTCATACCGGGATCCAACGTCGTTATCACAGAATCAACGGAACTCTATAAGGGGCATACGATTAGTGGCTGCAGTGAAAATATTAATGTGGCACACAAACCTTGGCCTTTTCAGCAACTTTGTTGAGGAAGCCATTGCCCTTGAACCACCCCCACACACCTCCAGCATCTGATTCTTGGGGCGACGTAAATGGTCCTGCCCCCTGTTGTTCGTAACCTGTCGGAAGCGACAGTGCCAATGACTGGCTCCCCGCAGGCCTGAAAAAGCAGTTAAAGTAGGGATCCTATCATTCTGGGACGGACATTTAACCCCCCCCCCTTACAACATTTACAAAATTTAAAAGTACCGGCAGCATCCAAGACACGCCTATAAATACAGCTAAGTCTGTTTATTATTAATTTGATAAACAAACGTGCATGTTAAGCAGCATTCTAGTTTTCCGTCCCACTTCACTGACGTGATCCTGACAGGCGATTTAGCAAAGGTTCACCTGTATGTGTACTGCGATATAACGACGGGATTTCACGTTCTCATCAATGTTCTTCTAAATGGGCCCGACTATACAAGTGTAATAAGTGTGTTGCTGCTCTGCCAGACCACAACAATGAAAAAAAAAAAAAAAAAAATCGCCATCAAGAAAACAAAGGTGGTACTGCTCGGAAAGGTGATACAAGACTAGGATAGTAATTCACCCTCCTGTACCTCTTCCACCCTGTCCACCCACCCGTATCTTCAATCTATCTTTAAAGGGACTGTTGCGTCCATCCCAAAACTGTAGGGTCGTTTCACTCGTCCTAATGTCGGAACTCACACTGGTAGCGAGAGTCAGTGTATACTTATTGAGGACTTTAGTACTTGGACAATTTAGTTTAGTTTAGTTTAGTTTAGTACTAGGACAATTAATATATCGCGGTGTGAACGTGAAGCAGACACGCTCACAGACAATCGCCTGTGCTGCGCTCCCATTTGTGTGCCCGGCTTACGCTGTCATGATGTTACTATCGATGGGGCTTCCTTAGCTGCAGAGGGAGTGCGAATCTTCAAAGCTTGTTTATTTAACGTGTAAGCTGTTTTTGGAAGATAAACTCTGCCAAGTTGATTGTGAAGCAGTGCCAGACATTAGTGTATCAGTCTTATACAGACGCTTCCGGATGAGAAAGTCCCTTTAACGGTTCGTGCAGGCTACTTCCAAAATGACACAAAAGAATAAAAGCAAATTCTACTCGACCGCACAGATTGACTGCAGCAGGGCTACACAACTTTGCACTTGGCTTTCTTACAAGTATCACCTACCACGTCTAAGCATAAGACTTGCATGAAACTTACGTGTGCGCCTCATAGCTATAATAGGAAGAATAGCCGCTGCAAAGGAAGTGCAAACCAAATTAAATGTACGGTACACCTACTTAGCACTCTATAATAGCTACTAAGTACCCCTATCATATTTGTGTCCGTTGCAACCAAATTAGCGCTCTTGTGTTCGCTTTTTGATACTTAATTGCAATGCGTACGGGGTAATATTTACAATGCATTTTTAGCTGCTATAAAATAAACAAAAGAGATGTGTGTAAAGAACTTCTGTTCATCACAATGGAATGCTGCACACCTTAAATGAGCATGAAAGGATTTGGGAAAAAAAAAAGAAGAGGAAAGGCCAGGAGTAGCAGCAATTAGAGATTGACACGGACTTATATCTGGCCGGGCATGTCATTGTGAATATTCTTTATTCCGAAAACAAGAGGCACACCGGCAGCACAACAAATGAAACAGTTTAGAAACAGTCAAAAACACGAAAACCTAGAAATTATTCGGGCTTTGGCGGGGCCGACGCCAGTAATGACGTAATTAAGCCATGTTAGGTGAGCTTTTGTGGTAGTCCTAATTGAGTGAAGTAGGCTGTGCAACTCGCATTACTACCTAAAATTGCCTCAGTCTGCAGAGTGTGGGTGCGAATAGAAAAATATAACGGAAGCTAAAGCAATAGCAAATGTATGGCAGTGACCCTTTAAACGAGTCTGCTATGTTGATGAAAGCATGGTGACAGAGTGGTGCGAAAGGTGTCACACCAAACAGGCAATCAGAAAGGTGGGGGCTCAAGCACTACCACTGGCACTATGATTTTTTTTTGTCGACTGCCATTCCTTCATGTTTCTACACAGCCTCCCCCTTTTCCTGTTTGTCTCATATTCCTAAGACGATGGACAAACTTCTGATAGAGCAAAAAAAGCAAAGAGCAAAAAAAGCTTCTGTAATGCCCTTTGCAGCCCTTTGCACTGTGAGCAAAATGAAATGGCACCAGAATGATCCTGAAAATCAATTAAGCTGTTATCTCTTCCACATACAGTGAGCCTTACACGTCCACTTACGGTGTAGCATGGTAGTTCTGCACAGGAGCAGGTGGAGGAGGAGGACCCATGGGTGCATACATTGTTGCCAGTGGTGCACCTTGGTTGCTCACTGGCGGCAATGTGGGTGGAGGTGGCACAGTCCAATATGGTTGCTGCACTGTGGACACTGGAGGATACATTGAAGAGGACAACCTTTCGGTTGGTGAAGCACTCATTAAAGGCGGAGCACTCATGGCAGGCGGAGCACTTGTTGCAGGTGGTGCAAAAACGGTTCCGACTGGCTGCTGAGAAGGCGCTGTTGCCTCCACTGGTGCAGGGACCTCCAATGGTGTAGTTGGGTGGGGGGCATCATCTGCTGTGGCAGCCATGCCTGGAATACATGTTGGGTGTTAACCCTTTTGCAACCAACAACACAAACTGTGACAACATGCTTGAGTCTTCCTTTGAGACTGTTCGTGAATGCTCTTCAAACCACAAGGCTCCAGAATTTAAGCACACGGGGGCCTCACAGAGCAACTCAGCAGTGACTGTGTAGAGCATTGTATTGTGTGCAACGTATGATATGCATCTTCATGCTGCTACTCTACCAGTGTGAGGCAAGCTGCACAACACACAAGCTTAATTTGTCCCCATTCTTAGGTATACCACTTAGTCGCACCACATGTAGTCTGCATCAGAAAGCATTATTTTTGCCTCACTGCCAAATGTGGAATAATAAATCCTTGTGGTGCCACCTATCAAAACAGACTTATGTTGTGCAAAGACAGGCACACCAGTAGACTTTCTCTGTCATATCATACTCAGCGAGCACGACAAACAGAACATAGCATGGATGAAATCGGCGTGTTTTCCAGGTTGCATCCTGGGTGGTGACTTGCAATGACAAGCAAGATGGATGGCTCGGACCAAAGCTCATGGTCACAGGGAGATCCAAAATGCCACATAGGTTCAAAGAGATTCAGCATCTGCCAGTAGAACATCATGCAGATGGAAAGGTGTTCCTTGCCACATGGCTGTTTGCGCAGTGGCCCATCACTTTCGAACATGACTTGCAGAGTGAAAAGAGACGCATGCTTAAACTCGCACATAAGTGTTCAGTACACAAAATATGAATCCTACCACTGCTGTCCACCAAACGAATGTTTCTGCCTCTGAATGCAACATCAGTCATACAGTTGATGGACCAGAGCATCAGTTGGTCATTTAAAGAGATAGTTCACCCTCCATGCATCGATTTGTTGATTTCTGTTGCACACGGTAGTGTATTTCGAACTTTATCAAGTCCGTGCATTAGTTTCCGGCAACTCGAGTGGTACGATTTATTGCAGACATCTGAGAGCAATGAGATCCATACAAGTAGGCTTTCCCACAAAGAAAGATGTGTGTGCCGCGTCAGTCTGAGTGTGACAACAAGAGGGTGTTCCCGTTTCACTGGTATTGCGGTCAGAAACTCTTTTCCGAAGAAAACATGCTTTCAGCGGTCGTAGTCATAGAGACGAACCACCGTCATCTGCGAGTAGTGACTGAACGTCCCTCATACTACATGGGACAACTTCAAAAAAGAGTGCAAAACGGTTCCATATCTTTCTCAAGACTGATTTTCTGGAAAGTGTGTTGCGCTTTTTGTCTGCAGATTGAATTCTACAGGTTCTAAGTTAGGTGCGATCAGTTGAGAGTTCTTGAATTCGCAGAACGGTGCATCGCAGCAGTAGCAGACGGATTCTGATTTTATATATCCACGTAGTGAAGGAGGGAGAGGAGGCAATAAGAAGGCCTTCTGTAACCTAGGTGGCTTTGACACGGCATAGGGCGGAGTGTCATCTGCTGCGTACGTTTCCCACAGTTTCTTGTGACAGACGCTTCTCCCGATAAGATCACTTGGAGTCCAAAACGGTCGATCTGTCTGGTGCTATTCATATTCATGAAATCTCTCTGATTACTGCCAACATGGAAAAAGCCAGTTTTGGAACACATCCATAAACCGAGCGTCACGTTGTTTCGTTTTGCAGCACTCTCAGATTCAGAATTCGGCGCCGACGGATTTCATGACGCTCGATGGTGATTCATAATCAGTCTCACTGAAATGTAGACTGCATATCTGGAGTTGCGTGCCTGTTTGAATATCCTCACATTGAATCATGGCAAGGCACCTACTTCTTGCTGGCTCATTTGCCGGAACCCGATGCATGTGAAAGCCACGCATCCTTTTGGTTTTGTCATTTACGCAGTCTCGAACTCCACACGGTGTCTCCACACTGCATCAGTGCAGGCCTCTTCAATGTCACACGCACTAGCGCAGCACATGTGTACGGGCAAGTATACAGGCTGTATCCCGATTAAATGGAACGAAGGCAAGGAGAGACGCATCAAACCGCGAAGAGCCATATTGAACACCGTGATGCGAGATGCTGATGGCGATGTACGTATTCACAACTCGTAGACGCAAACAAAGGTAATAAAAGAACCATAAAAGAACCACTGTAACGTGCCATCGGTAAGCAGATAGAGTTTTCAAAACGTTTATTTCCACATTATCCTTCGAATAGCAGTAAACAAGTAGCACTTCACTCTGTCAAGAGCAGACAAACTTTCTGCAGCGAATCGGGTGCATTGCCGGTGCGACGTCACAGGACTGGAAGACTGGCCCGGAGATAAGAGTCCGAAAACCTTCCGCCGCGGCAGCGTTTTTTACAAATAAATTGCGTTGTAGTGGGACCTCGTTGAGCTGAAATATTTTTCATGTATGCTTTTCATGGGCCATTTTACGAAATACGATAGCTTTTTAGACAGTTAGAACACACTTTCCGTGCTCCTTAAGGCTCACTGGTGACAGCCAAGGTCACGCTGAAGACTGGGAGGTGGTTGGTTCGAATCCTACCACCGGCTGTGCTGTCTGAGGTTTTCCCCGGGTTTTCCGAAGACCTTCCAGACGAATGTCTATTTGAAGTCGCCCCAGGACGCATACTAACCCCCCCTGTCCCCTCACTCCTTCCTGCTGTCCATGTCTCTACACTGCTTATGGCCACAGTTGCTTCGCGGTGCTAACTAAAAAAACAACAACTAAAGCTCGATATTGTACGGCAACCATGGATGGATTGTAGGATTGTAGTGGCACCCCTGGTGGGCTTCCTTGTAACGAGGGATCAGCATGAAAGTGCAGACATACTGGTAGGTTGGAGATCCTAAATGTTTCCTCGTCCCTTCTGATGTGCACCCGTATTTGTTACCCCCCCCCGATGTTTTTTTCTCGCCCGATGTATTTAAACATACAATATACATACACCATATTACATAAACCATCAGTGTTGCCGCCATCATATTGCGGAACTTGTGAGATGTCATCGTTCTGGGGTGCTGTGTTGTTAATATGCAAATCAGATATATAATGAACAAATTTGTAGTTCCCATGAGACTTTGCTGTAATGTGGTTCATCTGTACTAAAGTTATCTTTTTACGGAACACTGTTTAACAGAGGCAAAAAAGCACTTCACTTAGTCTGAGGACAGGTTGAGGGACACCGGACAAATATGTCGACACACGGTGCATTGCCTCTTGTCCCTCGTCCCATTCTCAGACTCGAGGATATGCTGTTCGCCTCGTCTACACACCAGTTCGCTTGCCTCCTCCCGCTCTGTTCAATGTTTAATCCTTTATGTGCGATGGACATTAGCAGTTACCAGGCTAAAAATGGTACGGACGAGCTCAGTTCATCCATGAGTATTTTCTATATTCCTGAATGACTTGTTTGCCACTTAAAAGATAGATTGCAGCAATTAACGTGAAAAATTTGCATTTTTAGGTGACTTCTCAATAATATAATGTAGCACTTATTTGGTCGAAGAACATGACTGTATTGAGTTTTCTACTACAACACCGCATGTTTGGTTGTACCTGAGTGGATGTTTCCGAACGGTCTTAAAACGGTGGTTTCCAACCTACCTTGGTGTTTGTGTGTTTCATCTAAAGGCAGAACAGAGTCCTTCGCACCAACAAATTCAAACGTTGAGTCACCATTTGCATCATCTCCGCTTTCTTCCATCATGGTTGCTGCAAGTCATTCAAGAGCAAAGATCTTCATCTGATATCTCGGTGTGGAGTACAATTAGTTACAACAATCAGATTTAAAAGCAGCTGAGCTGTAATGCAGAGTGATTACGTGCTGCACAAAGTACAGGACAACAACAGTATAAAACTGTTGAGATATAGTGCAAAATGTGCACACAAAGAACAAATGAGCTCCCTACAGCATCTTTGTGTATTAGTACATATCACTCAACTAAAATTTTGGGTTGTTCTCCGTAGAATAGCCCGCACTCAAGGAGACTCCGCTCTGGTGTGACGCAAGAGCGACATTATACACATTTATACCCATTTACATTAGTACACTAGTACAGCATGCGGCTTTTTTAAGAAGTCTAGTTCTGACCGTAATACTTTGCTTTGCAGAATTTTATCTCAAATAAAAGGTTCTTAACACAATATCTGGTACAAATGGTACAGCTCATGTCAACCTTAATAACAACACTGGAAAAAATATGGTCCTGCTCCTGAACGCAATTACAGCAACCCCTGGGCCATTAGGAAACCTTAATTTAATTAAATAAAATTATTGTGTTAGTTTAATGCGAGGATTTTGTTCACTTAACATTTCCCCAGGGTGGCTGTTATCACGCTTGGAAATGAGACTTTTTTTTTCAGTGTTATTATTAAGGTTGACGGGAGCTGTACAGGTACATCAAAATGGTTTTGACCCACTGTGAGCACGGAGAGTATGAGGGACATGGGAGCTTAACGATGATAGGCACGGTGCAGTATTTACTCCGTTATTGATTCACTTAATGTGTTAAATTACCACTTCTTATATTAACATGATTCTCAGGGAAACACTTGAGTTGGTTGTGATGTTACAGCAAATATTCAATGCTAATTGTGCCACTTACTGCATCACTAATGTTCCAAACAGATATCACAGTATGCCCTTTTGTGACGGATGATTGCCGATCGTAGTATGCCACTAGTCTACCAAAGACAATCCGTCGGCTACGAAACTCCCCATTCGTCATCTCGCAATAAAGTTGTTGTTGCCCCCTTTGTGAAGGTGAAGAGATTCATTAGGCAGCCTAGCACTAATCACAAAATCTGAACTGACTATACAAAGTAATGCAGATTTTTCGGCTTGCTGGTATAGCGTAACGAGGAACAAAGCTGAACGCAATGACATGGCAAGGACGCAGCAGATGAAGACAAAGCACTCATTACCAACTGAGGTTTATTACCTCAGTTGTGAGGCAACGAAGGTATTATGACTGAACAAAATTATCAAGATGTCGAGTCATCACAAAGCTCAGCTTTGTGTATACAAAAATACTAACCATATTGTCGTAGTAGAAACTGAAGAAGAATCTTTGGAGATAAAATTTTAAATGAATAAGTTAATTAAATTAATTAAAAACTTAATTAATAAATAAATAATTAAATTAATTAAAATAAGAGAGAGTAACTTCTAATGTTCTACGAAAGGATGGAGCAACAGTGTCAGCATTATCCTGCAAGCAGCAAAGCCTCTAAACCCTCTTAACCCCAGCAACTCATGGTTGCAAAGCTCTAGTTCTTCCTAGCATGGTGACATTGTATCGGATATATTGATAAAGTTGAACGACAAAAGAGAGCGGGCACAGACAAGAAGTTGAATGAATTCACACGAAACCTGTGTGATTTATTTGCAATAAATACCGCTCTTCTATTTCGACAATGGGTTCCAGTGTCCAGCTTGGATTACCACAACTACTGACTAGACGTAGAATCCCTCTCTAGTTTCTCTAGCAAGTTCCAATAAATAATCTCGTTTGTGTACGACATGATATGTATTTAATATTTCAGCCATGTCCACTCACTCTTCCCACTTACTAAAGTTAAACCAGACTTTCCATTTTGGTCAGGACAATCCCGTTTTGGAGTATCGATCGCGCCCTCCCGTGTTTTTGGAATCAGTGAAGCAATACGACTTGTTTCCGCAGACAGTGCATTGTTTTGCAGCCGGAACCACGTTTATTGCTGAAACAGGTAGTTCTTTTCTACAAAACATACCAGAAAATTATGTTTTTCCAATGTGATACAATTTATTACTTCGCCCAGTGTTACGTCCACAAGTACCTTGTTTGAAGAGATATGGGTGCTGGAAACTTTGGTGTTGATTAATTTAGGGTGCTCGTATAAATGTCATTCTGGCAACCTCCAGTCACTGTTCAGAAAAAAAATCTGTTTTCAAAATAGTCTTTCTGGGGGAATTAGATTTTTTACGGTGAACTGAATGTTGCAGCACAGTTCCCAGTCAAACCTATGGTGCATGTTTTTCTGCTGCACACGGAGGCCGTGGTGACTTCATTCGGTTCTGTACTGTTTTCTTGTACGAAATGAAAAAAATTCAATGCCTCTTGAAATCCTCCCCTGAAATACCTTCAGAAATATGGTCACTAACCACCTGGGAACTCCCCCCCACTACACCACTATCATGCAGAAAACTCATGAACACTGACCTCAATTTCCGGGATATTTCTGTAGCCTGGTGTGCGGAAGAAGGGCTTTACAAGGGTATGAGATCAAGAAACCACCCTGAGCTTTCTAGGTGCTGTACAATCCCTGTGGAAACATGATTCAAAAACAACTATTACAGTGACTACAAGTGGCATGCAGCAATATGCACATTTTCTCTTAATGTTTCGAGAGATTTATCAGGTGCCCGATCCGCAACTGTTCGTACAAAGTCACCCATGTTATCACACTATCATCGATGTGGCACTGCTACAAACACGTGTTAAAAACACACTATTTTCATATCCTCCGTATATTTTAACTGACGAAAAAACTGTATTAGTTCGAAGGAAGGCAAATTGGAACAGCCTTCAGAAAAGGAGTGTCGTTAGGTTTTTTGTGAAGTTCAATACGAATACTACATACTGCACACCTTACAAATTTTATCAGAAATGCCACTTTGCTTCTAAAGCAAGCAGCATAACCACCATAGCAAGCACCATAAACTGCTCGGAATTGACCTCAAGTCTGTTTCGCTTCTGAGCACAGTCAGGAATGTTACAACCACGACCATATAGAGTACTGTATAAGTAGTAATTTTCGCAAGGACCTATTTTTCGCAAAATTCGCGAAGGCCCATACTCCAGGGCTGGCATACTCCAGGGCTGCTACGGGGTTCCACCACAATGACCAACAAGGAGTGTTAAGTATCTGAACAGGGGGGTCTGTATCGTATCGTGACAAGACACCCTTATTTGAGATGGCAAAACTTCAGACAAGTGCCACTGAGAAGAATGACAGGGAACAGCAGGAGAAAAATTGCTCTGCACTCAAGTAATATTTTTAAAATGTTTATGCTTGGTTCCCGAGTTCTTTGAGCTCCCCATCAGCATGTGAAAGTCTGAATACGAGCACACACCATATACTTATTCCCCCATTCTTCATGGTCGTGATCCGCACGTACGAATAGTGTGACACGGCTGGCTGTTGTGAAACAAGCAGCGAGTTCGAGCGAGAGCAAAGGGCATCCTATAGCAATCACGCTTTTACTGTCGAATGTAAACACACGTCATCGTCGTGCAGGAAGCGGTCAGCCCCTCTTTATGTGGTTCACATACTGGTCCAGCTGACAGGCAATCCATTATCGCAAGAATGCACTAGCAACAAGCACCCAAAGCGGTTTTGTGGTCCATTTCCTCTTTCGTTCAGCATCACCACATAGAAACCATATTGTTGTATTTCAGGACCATATATGAGCAGGACAACAGGACAATACGACCACGTCGAACATCCTATTATTATCCACGCAGGACACCCCGTTTCTGCTAATAACACTCAATAATTTCGCAGAAAAGCATGTACGTTGTGCATACGTGTTGTTTTCCCGATACATCCAACCAGAGTCACCTCGATCGCATCGTACACGTCCAGAAATGCTACCACTCAACAAGACACTGCATCCTATTCACTAGCTCTATTTTTCGAATTATTATCCCTTTTGCAGCATTTGGTCAGCTGCTCTAACGTAGAGAAGAAGATAAATAGACACCAAGTAAGACGAAACAGAAACACTTCGCCACGTATGATTGCAGATCATGCGCGTGGGTGACAGCAAAAGGAACCACAATCAGGACGAAGAAAAAGTTGCTCTCAATGAGAATGAGTTACGCAAGCAAATTGATCTACATGTACATATTGTGCGTTGTATACAAGAATCAGCAAACAAAGTAAATTACCGAGCTACAAACGCGGTAGCCTGAACAGGAGCCGGAAGTGTCGACTTGTTCGCGGCCGGCACGTGTTGGCTGCTGGTGACTATTGGCTACATTGGAGCAAAATGGCTGCTGCTTCTCCGAGAGCGATGATGCGGTTATGCATTCAACGTGCATTCCTATCGAAAAGCAAGCCCCTGATCACAACGCAAGTAAGGACATCCGTGTATCATAAGGGTTACATAGAACCAATTGTTGACCGTCAACAACTAAAAGAATTAGAAGAGAGTGGTAAGCTGAAAGAGCTCAGGTATGCATCCATCAAGGCTGCAAAGAGCGAGGTAACCAGCTCCGTTTTCTACGACCCTATCGTTCAAAAGTTCATCAACATGTTCATGAGGGAGGGAGACAAATCCCTGGCAAGACGAGTCATCGAATTAGCGTTGTACAACGTGAAAAAACAACAATTAACCAAATACAACCGAGCGGCAGACGACGAATCGAAGAGCAAGATCGAGTGCAACCCGGTAACCATTCTGCATACGGCATTGGAGAACTGCAAACCTTGCCTGGAACTTACGCCGATTAAACGTGGTGGGATAACATATCAAGTGCCCATCCCGATGACTGCAGAACGTTCAAGATTTCTGTCTATGAAGTGGCTGATCGAAGCCTCAAACGACAAGGACCCAAAAGCACGTATTTACGATCAGATGGCGAAAGAAATTTTGGATGCCTACAATAACCACGGACGTGTAGTCAAGAGAAAGCACGAACTTCACAAACAGTGCGAAGCGAACAAAGCGTACGCACATTACAGGTGGTCCTAAAAAGTAAGCGTAAAGGGTGTAATGAGCTTTAATAAATAGGACCTGCAGTGGTGCCCTTCGTGAGTGATCATATCATTCACTTGCAGTGAAAGTTTCCACAGGGATGTGCGTGCGTGTGGCCATAAAAAAGTACAATACCGCATACGGTATTGCAGTGTGTATTTGTGTGTGCGTTGGGCACAAAATCGGCAATATTTGTGAAGCATGGAATGAAGACTAGACAGAAGTCACAAACACATGACAGGCGCCCTTCTAGCAACCGGATTTATTCATAAAATGAGGGAACACATAAATAGCTGCACCACCCTCTCTCTTTATCCCACTGTTGAGATTTACACAGGTTTTGCGTTCTACAGCATAGTCACATTCTGTCTTATCTCAGTAAGGCTTGCAGAACCACGAATGTTCCAATACCTATCTCAGTGCACAGCTCTTTTGGAAAACCTTCAAGTTCGTGCTCAAGCAAATGGGTGTTGTTTCAGTATGGCTAACACTGGAGGTTCGTTTTCGTTCCTGTCCTTATGGAGTCTGAGAACCTACGTGTGTCGTCTTCTGTGTCTGTGTCTCTCTGTCTTCTTCATGGATCTATACCAGCTAGCCTGCACCCTTTCCCTTGTTTCTTCCAGCAAACCTGGGACATTGCCACGTGAGAAACTTAACGTAAAAACACTATGTCTCCCATATCTCTTGGCATGTTTTACTGTTCACTGGGCTCCAGTTTTCAGGTTTCCGAAAGATGGTCTCCTGCTTTCTTTTTTTTTTTTGTTGTGGGGTGTGGTCATTTCTTAACTTCAAAGGGTCACATTCCTTGAAGTCAGTCCCCTCCGACATACATGAAAGACGCGCTGCAAAATCTGCTGCACTGGTTGTTTTTCAGTATCATCTCCTTGAACATTGGGTGTCGTTTTCAGAACGCAATAACGCACCTCAGTCTGTGAGAGGCCATCACCGCCATTCATATGCTTTCATGCATTTTCTCTGCGAGTTAATTGTGAACTTTCACAAAGCTCTTTGTCCACGAGATGTTCAGTTTGACATTTGTGAATCGTCAACTTCAGACGAAGGAAGGAAAACAGTCTGCAGTACTGTTATGTGTGTGCAGGGCTTTCCTAACACTGTATGAGACAACCGATGTTATGGCATGCATCTGTGTTGTGAGACAAAACTGCTCTCAATATAGGAATGTGCATACTAAATTGTGCAACATTGCCGCGGGGCAAGTCGGCAAGGATTAGGTAGGGGTGCGTGCACTCTAATCTCAATGTGAGAAAAGCTTCGAGCGATGCACAGGGTAATGTTTTTCTTTCCAAACGGTCCTGACTCAGAGTTATGCTTCAACATGGTATCGCTGGACCGTGTCACTATCTGTAAAAGTTCATCAGGAACTTTGTCTTCTGGAACAGCTTGAAATGTTAGAGAATAAATGAAAGATCAAATTAGGAGAATGTAGGGACAGTCGGGAACGATTTGTTCACAGTGAATGAATCTGCATTGTGCCAATACGCTACGGCAGTTTGTTTCTGCACAGGGGAAAGGGTAAAGTTTGGAGAAACCATGTGACAAAGTGTTTGTCCGATTACAAGGCAGCAATAAGGGGGGTATTCGTACAGCAGCATGGGTCTACTGAAAAGTAAAACACTGTGCACCTCGCTCTTAAATGTTGCCCCCTTATTTGGACAAGGAACCAATAAGGTTGCTCCTCGGGCATTAGGGGAGAGAGGGGAAACTGGGGAGAAATGGGAGCGAACTTCGTTCTCCATCGGGGCAGGGGTATATACAGGGGCGGCGTCTGTAACACGGCGGTCTGCTGCATTTTAATTTCCCAGCACACAAGACTCCGTGGTACGAGTTTGAGTCGAGTCCAGCGACCCGTATCGGGAGGAGCGTAGCTGCGAGTCGGCTGTCGAGCACATCTGGAGCTGAGGCGATAAAAATCGACTGGAGGAGAGAAGTTGATTGCTCCTCTGTATGTAAACCGCTAGTCACTAGAATGAGGTACTTCAGACTAGAGTCACTACTCTAAGTGACTCTTCTTCAGACGATAGCTGTCTGAGCCACGCAAGCTTCAGTCGAGTGCTCTGCGACCTTCAATCGACAGTCATGTAAACCCTCGCCATTCGACCTTGACGATTAGTCGACTGGGGCTTTCAGCCGACATATCGGTCCATGTGAACGCAGTTACTGCCACGGGGACGACGTCACGAGAGCCGTGCATGGCATTTTTGCCCACGAAGAGTCGGCTCTCGAGTTGCGCGAGTCCAATAAACGAACGCAACCATGCGTCGACAATAGAAATCATAAGAAGCGGCGTCTGTAGTCTGTTAGCAATTTTGACGCCGTTGCCCGAAAAGGAGCGGGCGGCTTTGTCGGGAAAATGTGCCCCGGGAAAGGGGGAGGTGGCGTGCCCTCCCCCCTCCCGGATACGCCCATGTTTCAAGGTCTCCCGTGGAAAGCCGAAAAAGGAAAGAAATTCCGTGTAGTAATCTACTGCAGACAAGTTTTCGAGCACATCATTTCTTCTTCATTGGCATGGCCAGAAACAGAACAGTCTCTGTTCGAAACATCGACAGCTGTCGTCCTGGGGCCCTTCTTCTAACATTTCCTCACTGGTTCCCTGATTTTCGACCTTTCCATTAGGATCACTGGTGCCACAAGGTTTTCTGATTTTTCTTTCGTTATTTTTTTTTTTCGCATATGCGATGGGGTTCTTTGTGTTTTTTCCAGAAATTCGGAGTCTTTCGTCGTTTCTTTTTTACAATAGATCTTTCTCTGTTTTAAACAAATGACGTCATAATGTTCGACAGCGCCACCAATTTGGTAGAGTTGAACTACACTCGAAGCTAGGGGCGAACAAGGCCGCGCAAGAAAGCCACGGTCTTGAGGGGATTACGATGATTCCTGAAAGGGACAGTGACCTCCGGTCCTACTTTTGTTCCAGTAAGAGGCAACGAACATTTGTGGAGCCCAGCCCTTCCATTTCAGATGTTTCGGTTTCAGGCTGTCTGCCAATGTCATGATGACGTTTCTCGGGTAGACAAACCCAGTTTACAAACAAATGACGTCAGATTAGGGAGCCTCCATGTGCGTCCCCTTTTCAGGAAGGCGACAACTCCCTCGTCTGCTACGAGCGCCGCCATCTTGACTCCCAAATCGCATTCGGCGTCAGCGGTGGGGTTGCGTTTGTCTCGATTTTTCGCGAGAGGAAGAGGGTAAAAGCGAAATGAAGGATACAGGCGTGGCAAAACTGTTATATATGCTAGTAGAGCTGGTCATGGGTTGTAAAATATGTTGTTAATGCTTTGTAACGTTTGTCTAAGCACATCACTCCACCTGCACACGCAGTCGTGTCTGGACCAACGATTTACAATAGTAAACATGGGAATGTGTATAGACAGCAGAAATACGTTAATTGCAAGCAGATTTTATTACAACATCTCATTCAATAGAATAAAATAGAAATAGAAAGAAAAAAGTGGAAACGTAGATCGCACTGGTGCCGTTTTGCTTGAAAACGATGTTGGTTTACCGACATGCTCCTGTCGCAAGTGCACCCTCAATCGCAGTTGTACAAATTTGTCCACAATTGCATGATATAGTTCTTCTTTGTGTTGGTCACAAGTCGGAAGATTATTGTCCACGTCACTATGAATAAAAGTCGGCACAGTCTTGAAAGGTGAGTGCATCGCATAAATGCGTTTCGAAGCAGATATCACCCTGAATGCCTCTTCACATTGTACGCTGCCCGAAATATACCGAAGATTCATTGCACCACGTACGGGTTCACGATGCTCAATAAGCTTGTTGTGGCTTTCCATAAATTTAACGTAATTTAATTTAATTAAACGTACATAACCACTGAGCAACCGGAATATACGGTACACACTGCACGCAGCAGCACACTGCAAAGGTGCTTGCTTACCTCGCACACGTACGAGCTCCTTGTTGGTTCCCATTCTGCTGTCTTACTTGCGCGAGCCAGACCTCTTTCCGCTATTTTGATGCTGGGAAGCGATACAAACGCGCACCTTTCTGAGAGTGATTGGCACACTTAGGCACACAGCACCCTGGCATTTTGCTGCACGACGTATCATGCGAGCAACGCGCATTGCAGATCTCCACGCACGCTGGTCTTCGTCCACCAACCGAATGTATTTGCTCAATCAAATAGGAACGTCTCAAACAAGAGCGAACTCTGGTTCGCGACCTAGCTCTTGAGCCAACAGATCAACGACCTCATACCAACAATACGGAGATGAACTGAGCCCTAGCAGTGGCTCTCAAAGAAACAGAAAAAAAGAACGAAGCACTTTCATGCGTAAAGTCCAATGCAAAAGAACTGTGACCCTAACGTGGTTTACGCAGAAAAAAATGGGACGGAACACTGGTATTACCCGAGTAAATGGCTCGTAGCACGACCGATTTCTGCAGTAATAGAGGCAGTTCTGACTTGTTTTTTGCACGCTGGATTTAAAATTCCGGAGGGATATGAGTTGTGATATTTGTTCCCAAAGCATAAAATGACGCTAAGATACGGAAGAAATGCAATCACTTGGGTGTACATGTGCCAAACGCACATGTGCTCAAACGCGCAAAATACACAGCAGGCAATGGGCAGCACGTAGCAAGTTGGGAGTCAAAATGCGCCCTCCCTAACGTCAAATGGTATAACAGCGCCACCATCTTGGTAGACTGGAAGTACTATATATCAAAAACCAATAAGTCACAAGAAAGCCACGATGAAATGTGGCTACTCATATATTGTAAGATTTTTATGTAATGCCTTACATATTATTAGTTTTATGGCCTTGTTCTGCTGAATTCTACCGGTAGCCCGATCTTTTCGGTAGCCCTTTCTAAAGATGGCTACCGGGCTCTTCCATCTTCAGGAACCTGAAGGGCACGAGTTTCTCTCGCGAGTGCACGTGGTGTCTCTACGAAGGAAGCGCGGACTAAGTCGTAATAACAAATGACATCCCGCTCAGGATTACGACATTGACTTTCAGACGACGCAGCTCTTGGGGTGAAGCTTTGTGAAACGGCGGTCACCACCCGCGCTCTTTCGGTTTCGATATGTCTACCAACGTCATCATTACGTCACGGTGACGTTTCCTCGGTAGATGTTTAATCCGAATACATAAACGTCGCGATTGGCCTTAGCGCACGAGCTTGTGGTGCCACCCAGCGCTAGTCGCGAGGTTACCGTGCTGGCCTTATGTCGCGTACAGAATGGGACGCACCCGAGTTCGAACCCGGTGCTGGCTGTGCTGTCTGGGGGTTCTTCGTGAGTTTTCCACGGACGCAAATCAGACATACGTCGGCACAGTTCCTTTAGAAGTCGGCCCAGGACGCTCATTCCCCCAGAGCGTTAGTCGTGACTTTGCCCACCTTTGTGTGGCCGGCAACGGTGAGCTCTTTCATTAGCACCACCACCCAGGGAGTGGAACCGGAATGGAACCGAAAATCACTTGGAACCCTTTTTTTTTTTTTTCAAGAACCGGAACGCAATCGCAATTCGCCATCGGCAATTAACCGTAACCGTAACCTGAACCGAAAAATGTGATTTCGGTTACCTGTTCATATGAATCGCTTCAAGCGTGAACATCTTTTGGATGCGATATTTGTGTCGCTTTGCAACTCTAATTAGTGATGTAGAACGTGCTTCGGTTTCCACGTCATGCATTTTTCATTCAGAAATTGTGTAGACAACATACCATTATGCGCTTGGACCCGTAATCGGATGACATATACGCATCGTATGACGTGTATTATGTACGTCCCTTATGAGTTAGGAACTGTATTATATTGATCGTTTAAGATACGAAGCGTTGCACGTTTGTTTGTTTCCACATCTGTTTGCAAACCGCTGGACGCACGCTGTTTTTCTGGCCTTGCAGCCTGTTAAGCACATGCGAAATAAATGTGAGAGGAAAGAAGAAAGTAACTGAAAAGGTTAGCCAGCTGTAGGACAGCTGGGCTACAGCTGGCTAACCTTTTCAGTACTTCTTTTATTGTTATTAGGCATTTGAGGCATGGTGCGTTGCTGTCCCTTATTCTGTGTTCCAGCCTCAGAACATTAACTATACCATCGTGCAGACTTGGGAAGTAACTTAGTTACAAGTAACTAGTTACAAAAAATGTAAATTGACTGTAACTAGTTACTGGTACGGGAAATGTAACTTTTAAATGTAAATAGGTACTTTTCTGGGTAACTAGTTACTGCTTTTCAAAATCGAAGATTTTTCATTTCGGAGCCACCTCGCATCACACTTCATTTGTCTTCTCTTTTCCTTTTTCTCCTTTTAACGACCTTTTGACCGCCTCTGCGGTTATTCTGCAGTTCCTTACTCTCAAAACAATAAGGACTGCCATCTTTGAAGAATATAAACGTGACACTGCCTAGGCTGCCACTGAAAAGAAGCATGTGTCATATGACCGCCTTGAGTTTCTACATGCGAAAGAAACAGCGAAAATCGGGACGGGACAAAGAAGAACTGTACAGGAGGCCGAGGTATTCGAGTGGTGGGAAGAAGACAGCCGCAGCACCCTAGCTGCCCTGAATGATTTCCTAATTATAGGAATAATATTTGTTAAATATAATACCGGCATTCCCTCCAGCGCCCCAGTTCTGCGGCTTGTCTGCGTGGGCCGGGAAACTCAGTGATGCAAACTTCGAGCAGCAGCAGCTGCTTAAGTGCAATATGTACAGATATGTGTATAATAAAAGTAATTCTGCGATTAATGTGGATACGTCATCTTCATTACTAAATTTTCTGAAAGTAACTGTACTTTGTAACTGTAGCTTAACTAGTTACTGTTTTTGCGATGTAACTGTAGCTATAACTTAACTACTTTTTGGCTCGGGTAATTGTAACTATAACTAGTTACTTTTCAAAGTAACTTTTCCCAAGGCTGTCATCGTGAAATAAATGTGCTCGAGATAATAGCGACCGCGACCAATTATTTTACGGGGAATGTCGCAAACGCCCAAAGTGCGTCGAAGAGAGAGTTCACTCTTTCTTCGACCTGGCAGGTGGCACTGCACCACCCTTTCGGAGCGCAACCGATAAACGTGTCCATTTTTACCCATTTGCACTTTGTAGCTCATTTTGTGACATCCATGCAGCTTGCAGATACATCCTAGAGAAACCCGAAATAAGATAGCGGTTCAACTGTTTGGTTATACCGGTAACCGAAAATATTAAAACAGCGAATCCTGTAACCGTAACCGAATCTATATTCGTTTCGGTTTCAGTCCCTGCCACCACCGCCGTGACGTTTTCCCGCCTGAGCGTTTCCGACTACGGCAAGCAGATTCGCTATCATCACCACCATCGCGTGGCTAGTCAAGGGGAGGAGATATATTCTTTACGCTTTGCCGAGCAAGTAACAGTTGAGCATCAGCCCTCGACCACGCAGTGAGGCGACGTGATCGACCCTGCATGGCGTGTGCATGTGAAGCTGTCGGGAGCGGAAGGAAGTCGGTTTCAGCAAAATAATGACAGCGATAGAGTAGGCTGCCGCGTTGCTACAGAACAAGTCCGTGTTCGAAGCAGAGACAGCCCGAGAAATGAATCCGAAACTGCACTCTTAAAAATGAACTTCACCGCATAGCACGCTGCTAGCCAACCATCACCTCGAATGATATCGTTATCTGCCCTGATTTGTTGAAAACGGGGGCGTGCGCCTTTTTTGTGACAATTATGAACAGCATAAGTGTCACAGAAAAGGCGTACGCCCCCCATTTTCAACAAATCAGGACAGATAACGATATCATTCGAGATGATGGTTGGCTAGGAGCGTGCTATGTGGTGAAGTTAATTTCTAAGAATGTGAGCCGCTGGTAACCACATCGGAGCCCCACACTTGATGGGGATAGCAGTGACGTTACAGAATACCAGGCTCGTTGGTGCGCAAACGTGTGTCGGATTTTTATGAACTTATGCACTGCGTTCCTTTCTATTGTCGCTATATTGATTGAAGAGTTCGTGCCCTTTCTGTTAGCTATTCACGGAGTGGAACGAGGCATGCCGCATATGCGGCTTCGACAATTTTTCACGTTTATGTAGTGTGCAATCAAATCAAGGTTCCAGACCACTGGCTGAATGGACATTGGCTGGTACGGATGTTGCCGGCAGGCTGTGCTGCCTAGGGCTGGGACTGGAGAAAGTGCCTTTCGTTTTCTTATTGTAACTGCTTGTGAAAGAAGGCTTCTTGGAAACTACAAGGCATCCAAAAACTGTGACCATTCCTCTGTGAGGCGTGCAACGAGTGTATAAAACAGCGTGCATGGAACGCATTATGTGTGTGACCAGCTGGGCATGAGAGCGCTGACATCGTGCGTCATCGTCGCCAAGCTCTGGACTCCACTGCCCCTCTCAGCTTAGAGATATTGCTCACGTCTTTTGTTCAATGATTCGACGTAATTGATTTAGAGATGATTCTGTGCCATTCTGCGTGATTCGTGAAAAGTTTAAAACTTTAGTACGGGTTGCAGCACGCTCATCTGAAATCAGCACCCTGTGGCTTATCCCATCTCAAATCTCCAGGTGTTGCAAGATCATTTGTTTTGGGTAATAAACACATGCAGCATATGGTCTTTCTTTAAATACAATATTGGAGCAACATTTTCGGGGGCAGCCAAAGAAACATCGGCTGCAGAACTACTGACAGGCGATTCCAGACAGCTGTGTCGCAAGCAGTACATATCTTGAGCCGGCAGCAGCGCAACAATTTTCGAGACTTACTTCAAAATTCAAATTTAAAAATCTTCAGAAAGCAGCCACGCGGCTTTCTGAAGTGTTTGTCAGAAGCCATGCTGTTCCTTTTTCGCAAAGATTGTGTGTGTGTGTGTGGGCGGGGGGATCGCAACACGACACCTTATATTTTTGGTGGGTCGCGGTGTTTGGGAAGCACTGGCATGTGAGGACAATCACAACACGACAGTAGCGTAGCCAGAAAAATGTTTATACTGGGGAGGAGTGTTTCACCATCGTTTCGCCCTCCCAAATGCACTATCAATGGTACGATTTTTTTTTTTGGGGGGGGGAGAGTATTGAACCCCCGAAACCCCCCTGTGGCTACGCCTCTCCAACACGTAGGATGACAAGGCCATCTTGTTCTTTACTCAAAGCAACCGCAAACACACAAACAAACAAAAGATATGATGAGACGTGTCATGGTGCTGCTGCGAGAATTGGTCGTGTACAGTGTGCCAGCGCTTGTGACAGCCAAGACAGCATAGGCGCCGACTGCGGTGGGGGTGGGGGGGAGGATCTGCGGAACACATATCCGTTGGGAGCGGGTTCAACTCCCGCTGCTCTATTTCATTGACCATATTCATTATATTGCGCGCATTTCGTGTCAAACACCGAGGATTCAATTGATTTTGTTCCTTTTGCACTCAGTTTTCAAAGGCGTAGTGCCTTCAGTTGTGCACATGTTCACTGTTTACGTTCTCTCCGTTTCTTTTTTTTCTTTTTTTTTTCTGTTCTTTCTTCCTCTTATTTCTATACCAGTTCTGCATACATCATAGGATCAAGCCAGAGTGTGTGATTCCTCAGCTGTAGTTTTGTGTTCTCCATTTTTCTTTTCCTTTTCTTTCCTTCTTTTTGTTTTCTTTTGCTTTCTTCTTTTCTTTGCCTTTTTTTTTCTTCTTCCCCTTTTCACTTTTTTTTGAAATGACAAGCCGACGTCCATCTGGGTTACGTTTCCTTTCTGTTTTTTCTTAATAAACATACCCCCCCCCCCCCCCAGCCAGAGTACCTACTTACTTCGCGGTGCGCCCCCACCCCCTCTGGGAAATTGACAACTCTCCGCCTCTGCAAGACAGAATTAGAAACAAAACAAAAATTGATTGCTGGTCACCTTGTTGGTCAGAAGTCGCGGTTGCAAATTACTAAAATACCTTCTCCTTTGCTCGCATTCAGTTTAACAATATCTGTCGACATGCGTCAGAGAGTTGAAACGATGCCACATGCACAAACATGCACAGCCCCGGTGCGACCGATCTTTGCGCTCTTGTTCGTTTTATTTCGTGTTTTTATGGGCAAAACAACATAATAGCATCGCAGCATCAGGGCTTTTCGGGAATGCCATATATATGACACGGTAGACCTAAATAGGTATAGTTTCAGTAGATATAGGAAGGTGTCCACGATAAGGCCTCCGAAGTCACGATAAGTCAATCTCGCAATTGCTCGCGGAAGTGGCTGATATCACGTTGGTGACCTTTGCTCAGACAACTTCATTTATCGTAAGAGTGCATCCAACCCAGAATTTTCGGCCCAAATTCTCCCTTTCAAGAAACGCTCACCTGAACGGTTGTTCCGCGGCCCCTTGGTAGATGGCAGCATATCACTGACTAAGCAGACCGGACAGACCAGTTTGCAAGAATCGCAGGAGTTGCTTCAGTTGCTTCAGTCTAGCCCGGAAAGTACGGCGCATTGGGATGGCCCAATGGCGTGCAACTTATCCCAATTGATATCAGCGCCCGAGCCACTGTACGGATCCAAAGAGAAGAAAATAAAACGAAAGTTCTCGTCATGCTTGCCAGATAGCGAGCCGTGCAAGCAGTGAAGTTTGATGCGGAGCTACTCATGTTGGGATTAGTGTCTATCTTGTGATCGTGCGACGATGGCAAAGTTTCGACTGCGCTCCGTTACTTTGGCGATGTCAAGATGGAATGGTTTTATGAGGACCTCTCGTCGGTGGACGACTGACTACAGCTTCATGAAAGAGAAAAGCTTCTTGAATTGTCAGACCAGGATACTGCCGGTGAGTGATGCAACGTTGAGATGAGCGCCTTCGGGTGCCTTGACAAGTTCAAAGACAGCTGTCACTTTGTCGCCTGATATGTCAACATTAGAAAGAAGAAAAAAAGAAAAAAAAAAGACGTTCCCGCTTGCCATTTCAATATAAAAGAGCTGCGATGTCATGAAAGGAAATAAGTTCGAAGCTTTCTGAAGCAGTTCGTAATATATCGTCGGCGTTCCTTTCTTTTTTTCTTCTTTGTTTCATCCTTCATCCGGCATCTCTTTCTCACATTTCCTTTTCCTATTTTCGGACGGGACCGGCTATACAATGTGTCCTGACACAATCATTAACGGAGACTAGTTCATGACTTCATCTCGGCGAATAGAAATTTCGATGAAAGACTGACTTAACATGTTGTCGAAATGCCGTTTCCTTTTAATGACACACAATGCCTGGTTTGTCCAGAATCGTTAGCACGGCGGGAGGGGGCATAAGGTTGAGGTGACTCATTATTACAGTTACGTAACGTTCAAACAGTTTTCTGTATCGTTTCTGGCCCCTTGTAGGGGCTGCAGAGGAACGACAGGGAAGTGTCACCACACATTCGAGGTGCCAAGGGTTGTAGTGGGTATGGATAAATGCTTGATTGCATCCCACATCCTGTATTTTCCTGATTTTGTATGTTTTAGTCTTCGTCTCTATAATCTTTTCTTCTACATTACAAATTTGGCGTTGAACTATCGGCGGTCGAGGAAAACATGAAGAGCCTGATGCTTATGTTTCCTTTTTCCACGCGCATGTTTTCACTTTTCTGAAATCGACTTCACAGAAAAAAAAAAAAGAATTTATTTATTTATTATTATTATTAACATTTATTTTATGGTGAAGAATGGGGAGTTTCATCGCCAAAGGCGATACTCTACCCCATTGCTGGTGTTAATGTGGGGAATGAGGTAATGAACTCCTTCATAATAAGGATCGAAGTCCGATTGTGTCAAGAGGAAGACACCTACGCTGAGCAACATTGGAGAACCACATTTAGGAGAATATAGCTTTCGCCTTTCCGATCTCAAGTCACGGAAACTTCCTTAATATGAGCTTGCATTTTGTGTTAAAAGTATCTACGGAATATGTATGAGAAGGTTTCTCAGTCGTTTCCTTCAGTAAGCCTCGGTTATGATTCTGAGGCACCGCTGGTGACAGACAATGTAGTTGTCTGGGAACCGCGTGCATTAATTCCTACAACCTTCTCGATGCCCGTGAAAACGAGGAATCGTTGAATTGAATGAATTTTACTACTGGACGATCAGAGGAGGACGTATACTTGGCATGCTTGCAGTGACGCATTTTTGTTGTATGATGACCCTGAAGATACCATACCCGCCTTGTTACAAAGTAACTTCTCTCTCTCTCTCTCTTTTATATTTTTTTCGCGTCACGCGGGCTGCCCCCTAGAGGGCACTAGCTTAGAAACGGGGGGGGGGGGGGGGGTCGCTACCATGATATGAGTCGGGTGAAGTTTGGTTTCGGTTTCTGTTCGTTGAGACCTCTACCGAGAAACGCCGTCATCACGTTGGTAGACAGACTGAAATCGGAAGGGGAGGGCTGCACGAATGGGCACTTGTTCGCTGCCAAGAAGAGTAGGACCGAAGGTCGCGTCCCTGTCAGGGACCATCGTAATCCCCTCAAGACCGCGGCTTTCGGGCGCGGCCTTGTTCGCCTCTAGCTTCGAGGGTAGTTCATCTCTACCAAATTGGTGACGCTGTCGAACACAATGACGTCATTTGTTTACAAACAGGAAGATGTCTATTAGAAGACTACTAACGTTGCAAATAAGTATACTGAAGCAAGGTTCAAGTAGTATTCAAACGGTACAAGAACCTAGATATATCGAAGGAATGGTGCATACGATGGGAATCCAGTTTCGGGACGGTCAGAAGCAGCACAGTGTGAAGTAATTAACTGCGTTCGGATTAGTTAATTACGGTTTTCTAAATACTTTCAAAACGCGCGCGAGAAATTGTATCTATAATTTAATTACGTTTCATATCTGGTAACTTGTATTCAGGGCGAACTACTTTCAGCTGTGGCTGTTGCAAATTTTTATCTGCGGTACTGGCTCTTTCCAAGGGACGAGGCTTTTCTATTAGAGTCAGGTTTCCCATTTCTCTTACACCTACTGGCCCAGCACATAGGGCTAGCACTCATTCAAAGCAGGACATACTCAGACAAGCAGCGGCGTAGCCAGAAAAATATTTCAGGAGGGTTCTATGGGGTCTTTACATGGGAGAGGAGGATTTCCCCTGGTTTTGCCTCTCCCAAATGTACCATTTCGGGGTGGGTGGGGTTTGAACACCCTGTAACCCCCACCCCCTGCTGGCTACGATGGCAGGGATGTTCCTAGGAGATTCATCTCGGGGGGGGGGGGGGGGACGTCCATATCAATTATACTATTGTGGCGTTTCTAGCCTTTCTTGCCGGTACGCTGGGGGTGTTGCATTATTTTTTGGGGGTATTATGGGGTGCGGGACGGTGGCTGGGAAAATCCCCGAGTAATGGTAACGAACACAGACACAGTCTATTACTGAAATCGGAAATGGTAACTAACCGAAATGGGAAGTGGTAACGATAAGGGAAACAGAAACTGTATATTTCCGAAATTGGAAATGGTAACGATAACGGAAATAGAAACGGCATATTACAGAAGTTGGAAATTGTAACGATAACGGATACGGAAACGGTATACATGTATTGCCGAAATCGGAAATGGTAACAATAACGGAAACAGAAACTGCATATTACCGAAATTGGAAATTGTGACGATAACGGATGCAGAAACGGTATATTACCGAAATTACAACTTGTGACGATAACGGAAACAAAACCGGTATATTGCCGAAATGGGAAATGCTAACGATAACGGATACAGAAACGGTATATTACCGAAACTCGCAACGGTAACAATAACGTTATATAGCCGAAATTGACACACAGCGGTAGCTTCGTCCACTTCCCAGACACACCCAAGCGACACCGGAACTACCACTGTGTGTCGCTAACAGCGCACGCTTCCATCCCTCCGAAACAGTGAACTCACCCGCTTCCCGCAGCCGCTAGGGTTAGGGTGTCGCACCGACGAAGAAGTACGCCGCTCGCGTGTTCCGTAAACTTTTGTCCCAACCTGCACATTCACACCGTGGCGTAGCAAAGTGGGGAAGGGTAGGGTGCCTGAATACTAGCTCCCTCTGTGTATGCAGGTGGAGCTATAGTATTGAGGCACCCTAGGGAAGGGGCTCAATCAACGCCACCTAGATACAGAAGGCCTGCGTATTGCCTCCTCTCCCTCCTTCGCTACGTGGACATATAAAGTCAAAATTCGCCTGCTACTGCTGCGATTCGCCGTTCTGCGAATCCAAGAAACCGCAAGTGGTTGCACCTAACTAAGAACCTGTAGACAAAAAGTGCAGCACGCTTTTGAGAAAAATATTGGACCGTTTTGCGCTTTATTTTAAAGTTTTCTCATTTAGTACGCGGGGACGTTAAATCACTACTCGCAGACGACGGTGGTTCGTCTTCATGGCTGCGACCGCTGAAAGCACGTTCGTGATTGGCTATAAGTCCGTTGAAAACACGATCCTGATTGGTTGACTCTTGGGTGTTACGTCACGTCTACGAGTGAGTAGGCTTTCTCTATCAAGGTGGTGTTGGTTCAATACTCCAAGTCGCACATTTTGAGGTGCACTAAACAGCTCCACGAATATTCACCAATTATTATGCTCTATGAAAGAACGTGGCTCACGATATCTAATTGTGAAATTCATTTACTCCTAGCGAGCGTCTTTACCATGAAACAATGCCATTCAAAGAGCACAATCCGCAATGAGTCTCTCCTTCCTACTCAGAGAGCACCTACGTCACACGTCTCGCACGTGTAGCAAAGTTGCATTCCAGTCACTGGAGGTGAGGGAGATTTCGGACTCCTAGCCAATGACGGGCCTCGTTGGCACAAGCAGCGGCGTGCGGGGAGAACCGGTTGTGGGAACATCGCTATGACCTCGCGGAGCAATACAGCGCTGAAAACATAGTGCGCACATGAAATGGAATATTGTGGGCTGTTGGTACCTTTTTATCTGGCTACCTTGGGATTGGCAAGTTTGGGATTGGGATGGGATTGGCATACCTTGGGATTGGCAAGTGTAAATATGTTTAGACTTGACCTCACTTCCCGATATTACAACAAAATCAATATATAGGCGTCCCGCTTTTTGAATGTTGATGGTGCGCGATGTCCAAATGACGTGTAGCTATGTCGCCAGGGCATCGCAGGGCGGGGCATAAGCGCGAAAGAGTGCAGCGAATATTCGGTCGGTTTGGAGCCATTATTTACTTTTTTGCGACAACAATTTTTGCTATCACTGTAGGAAACGAATCACACTGCATTAGAAATAAGTACACCTTGCATACCTGTTTATTGCCCCTTTAATAGTGCATTTGACTGAGGGAAAACCGACGGCAAAGCTTCCGTAAAACCCGTCGCGAAATATTTTTCCGCCTCGGGATTTTTCTTTTTTCAGATAATGCTTATTTACTTACTTTCCGGTTACGTTATATAATAAGCTGGTGCGCCCACTTTAGTCACTGTCTAAAGTACCTCAAGCATGGCTTGTTCTCCAAATGATATTTGGAAGGGATAAAATGTTATTTCTAACATTCTCCCAAAGTATGGGAGCAAAGTTTGAACGTCGTCATCAGCGCTCGACAAAATAACTCATGGGCGCGGTAACTCACGATACGCACAATCACCGATGGCACGAGTCCGCACCGGCAAACTAAGATAGAGAGCATCGCCCCTGGCGATATGAAGCTAGCCAATCATTCAGAAAATAAAGTTGTTGTTTGGCATGAGTCCGATGTGATTTCGTGTATCTCGGCAACGTCGATATCTCTGTGATATCAACGCAAATCTGATGCGACGTCGGGAATGATCGCGATTATTCCGATCGCACTCGTGCTGTCTTCATATTTCGTTAGTACGGGAGCGCGATCATGCTGTATCGACCACAGCGGCGTTACACCGAACCACAACATGTGCTCATCATCAATCACTCGAAGAAACCGGGATTGAAATTTAAGATGGATACCCGAAAAGCGAACAGACGCTGGAGTGAAAGTCACGAAAACGAAACTGCGGGGCTCCCCACATGTATCTGCTTTCAACCAGTGGCAGCAGACGACATTCGAGAGGGCGCCACATCTCAGGAAAATGGTCCATTATTTCGTGAGTGCGTTCACACATATTTGCTGCTGTGAGAAAGAGTGTGCCCTTGCTCCGAAATTTGAAATTGTTGAGGTGGGCTAGGCCGCTAGGGGAAGGGCACTTCCGGTCCAGTTAATTTTTACGAAATTTTTGCATTTTCACATCTCTCCGCCGAGGACGCGGGGACAGTTGTAGAGGTACGAGCTAATCATTAATGCACTTTCTCGTGCGTTGTGTACGAGTAGGTCGTAAGCCAAAATGTTAGGTAGAAGATGGCAGGAATGAATCGTATTCGCGTGGATCATATTCCGACGCATTTGAAGGATATCAGGGGGAATTCCCGTCGCATCACCTTTCCTACAGCTACAAGTCGTTTTGTGGTTTACCTGGCTTCATTCTTGCTACATTTGATGTTTTGCGGTTATTGCTGTCATCATACATAGCGTCACGCCACAAAATGCCCATAAGCTTCATTTCCAGCAGCTGTACAACGAACTCGATTTGCTTGACTCGCTTTCGGGATAGTACCGCGGTTAACTGGAACGCTAGGCGTTCGAGGAACCCTGCAGGAGTTCTGATTTTTGGGGCTTTGTCAGTTGAAGCGCTTCATTTCGAATGTTTTGGGGGATAAATAAGAAGGAAAGCGTATGCCTGACAGCACGTATAAGTGTGTTAGCGCATCTCAGAGATGAGTACACCATTTGTAAGCAAAAATAAAGTGGATGATGTAATTTGCTCAGCCTTCTCCAACAATATATCTAGTGTTTGGAGCATTGTCCAAATAACCTGCGTATCACATTACCATCACCGAGAACAGTCAGAAAAGTAAGCATCAGAAGACAGAAACATGTAGATGTTTCGCTATGCTGTCGAAATGTTTCCACTACATGCACCTGGCGCATTTCCCTTTCCCTTTAATAAGTAATTGGAGAAGGTTTTACACGTAAGGTGTGTCAGCGTATAATATGGCGACATGCCGCACTAGCCGCAGGGTGGATAGGACTGCGGTTAATTTCGACCACCTTTAGGGTAAACTGTAATATATGCAGCTGACCTTATAGCGAACGCAGTTCCTATTTTACATTAGGTCACCATGCTTTGGGCGTCAGCCATACGAGGCGCAAATCATTATTGTTGATATGCCTTTCTTATCAATTCAGGTTTTGTGTGGTTGTGATATGGGTCTCTCGCAAGGCAATCAGCTCATGCAGTACAGCTTGAATTAGAATGTTGAAAGTTCAGTTAAACGTAGAAGACTTATGAGTTTGTTAAAAATAGTGTTCTACAAGGCCCAGAGATCAAGAGAACCCGGACGCCGCGAATCCTAAATGCATTTTACTTCCGTCCTGTAGTAGTACTATGTTTGCTCTATTAGTTGCTCTAGGAAGTTTTCAAGGGCGCTAAATTCACGACATAAATAAATTGTTTTAACAGAATACCATGTCTAGAGCTGCACGTATAGAGTGGTGCATGTTATTAACATAAAATAAAAAAAATGGATGTGTGACACCCGAACAAGAACAACAACAATAGATGCTGACGATGAGAAGAACGTCTCCGCGCGGTATCAAAATAGACTTCAGAACGTAGAGGAATTAAGTTTTGTCACAGTCTCAATGGTCTTTTTTTTTTTTTAAAGGGAAGAAAAGAAAGAAGGAAAACAAAAAGCTGGAGGTGGAGCGGTACCGAAAACCGAAGCGGAAACCTAACGGAAAGGAAAGCAACAATGGTGGTAACCGAAACTGAAACAGAAACAAATAAGGACCAGTAACGGACGTGGTAACGGAAACGAAAAAGATTCCATTACCTTTCCCTGACTTCAAGGAATGAAACAAGCGTATGTCGGCTGGTTCAAACCAAACCAAACCAAACCAGGCTAAAATGTACAAGTGTCCAAAAGCGAAAAAATAGAGATTCAGGGGTCTTGGTGAGGTACTAGTTTTTTTTTCTTCACTTGTCTATTTTTAAGATAATGCTCGGGACTACATGTGCGTATTAATGGTTTTGACCTCCAGTACTTCGCTTCCTCTGTGATGTATTGCTCTGCAACAAATAAGCCTGGAGTGTTAAAAGGTTCCGCATTTATTGTTGAGCTGTCGGTGTCGTGTCGTCCTTTTACATGCCCAACTTTTAGCTTCCCCAGTCATGCATTTATCACGCTAAGGAAAGCAATACTTTATCTTCAAAAATTCTGGATTAACTCCAGGGCTGGGTTGACGAAGCGAACGATTTTTCAGTCCTACGATTTCGAGATCATCTCCCGTGTCTTTCGTTGTACGCCACACCCATATGACTCGTGTCTGTTCGCTTTAGTTTTTACGTGCAGAGTGGGGAAAATCCACACAGACGCCTCATTTGCGACTTCTAGCGGTGCACGTGCATGTGTGGCGTAATATGGGTTTCGCAGGCGAATTGGTTAGGACATTGTGTGAAAACAAAGGTACTTCAGAGAGGCTTTTGTCCTCTGTTGTCGCTCGTGTTCCACGTCACACTTGCGGCCAAACCACCGTTAGAAGTGCAATGTTGTTGGTCACACAAGGTGTCGTGGCCAGTGATTTCCCTAGAAATTCACTGCTGAGGGGTTGCCGAGCTTTCAAGGGGGGCGGGGGGGGGGGGTTATGCTTGGTGAAGGTTCCACTTAAGGAATTTTTCTTAAGACACGGAATGAATCGTGGCACAATGGTGACATCTCTGCACAGCTATCTCGTTTTATGTGTACATGTTATTACGTTAGAACACAGTACATTAGAATATAGATTCATTATGAACGGCATTTCAACATTAAGATGCATAATCACACGACCGACAAAGAAAAAAGACTAGCACCTTGTCCCACGAAGCTCAATGAATACCTAGCACACAGATTGGGCAAATGCATGGTACGATCATCTGCATGACAGTGGTCCTACAGCACAAGTTTGACAATACAGGACGTAATTCGCTGCGCATGACTCTCTACCAGAACGTGTTGGTGGCCGAACTGGGTGGGGCCCCCTGAGAAATTTCAGGGGGGGGGGGGTGCAAAAATGCAGGGGGGTGTAGTGAAATCCCTGGTCGTGGCCCAAGTAAAATAATATAGTATACGCCTGCTGAACTACATTCCAGGGACTGATTTTTTAAACTGAGGGACCAAATTTTTTCAAGAACCATAACCGGAACGTAACCGCAGTTCACCATCGGCAATTAACCGAAACCGTAGCATGAAAAAAATGTGATTTCGGTTGCCGGTTCATATGAATCGGTTCAAGCGCGAACCCGAACAACTTGGGATGGGTTATTTGTATCGCTTTAGAACTCTGATTAGTGGTGGCTTCTGTTAAAGCTGATATCTTCGTCATGTGTTTTTCATTCACAAGTTGTGTAGCAACATACCATTTTGTGGATTTAGACGCTTAATCGTATGCCATGTATTACGTACGTCCCTTGTGAGTTATGAACTGCACTGTTAATTGTGATCATTTAAGGTACGAAGCGTTGCACGTTGTTTGTTTCTACATCTGTCTGCTGAACGCACGCAGTTTTTCTTGCCTTGGAGCTTGTTATAGCACGAGCGAAATGAATGTGCACGAGATAATGGGGACCCTAACAAATTACGTTACGGGGAATGTCGCAAACGGTCAAAGTGCGTCGAAGGAAGAGTTTACTCTTCCTTCGACCTGGCAGATGGCGCTGCGCCACCCTTTCGGAATGCAACTGATAAATATGTTCATTTTTACCCGTTTGCACTTTGTAGTTCACTTTGCGACATCCACACAGCCTGTAGATCATAGAGAGAGAGAGAAAAAAAAATCCCGGTTCTACTGTTTGGTTACCAGTAACCGCAAACATTAGAACTGTGAATCCAGTTACCGTAACCAAAACCGCTTTCAGAGCTCTGACACTTAACCGTAACCTTAGACCGAACCGATATTCGTTTCTGTTTCAGTCCCTGCTACGCACCAATATACTCACCAATTACCTTAGTAAGAGAGCAAGGAAATGAGCCCCCGTTCCCATTAACAACAAATTTGACGTTTGGGGTGTTTGATCGCCACGGAAAGTTCATTTTCATCAAGCAACAGGGGCGACCACGGAAGACATTTTGTCCGAACGACATCGTATTGTTACGTAACTAGTTTACTAAATGACTAAGAAAAGTTTGCGGGAAGCGGACAAATGCAAGCTGGGCCTGCTGACATGACGTCACTATACGACGCGACGAGCTATCATTTTCCATCGAAAGTGCATGTGCTGCATACACAGACCTCGCTATGTGTTGTCGCCCGTTTGAGTGAATGACGACGTGCGCTTCAGCCGACGATCTGTCTGATTAAAGTGACAGTGTCGTCACGGAGCAGCGAAAACATCAGCCCATCCTCGATGTTCGCGGAAGGAATGAAAGGGATATCCTATGGCACGTGCGCTGAACAAAGAACCTCCTAGCACGTCATATATCAGCACGCCAGTATCAGTGTGCTACTATAGAGTATGTCCCCTTCACGTCACACATTTTACACGTGCCCATATTGCGAGGAATACAGTCTCCGGAGAACGTGCGTAGATGTAGAGCCTATCCTACTACAATACTTGCGTTATGAGGATAGTTGCCGCATTGCTAATCCTGCAGTGGTTTTAGGTACATGACTTGCGGGGTGCGGTGCATGCGGAGGCCGAACTCTCTTTTCTGTAATTCCTGCTTTTTCGGACGGGAAAACGAATAGGATTTGGAGGCTCGCGATGTCAGTGGTTGTCAACCCATGTGTCACAGTTTACCTAACTATGCCACTGATTCGACGAAAGTAACGAGTAATGCCACTACTCATTACTCAAAAGTAATGCATTAGGCTATTCCCCACCTCTGGTACCAACTTATATTGCGTTATAAAATTTCAGCCTTCCTACAACGCTTCACTGAAACGATTTTTTTTTTTTTCTAAACGGCGATTTAAGCTTCCTTCACGTGATGTTGAGAACGGCTTGGCCTTATGTAACACTATAACATTTCATTATTTAGCTACCATAATGACGTCATATGTTCGGCTAAATCGCGTGGTTGTTTGATTTACATGTGAGGTTGTCAGCCTATATTGTGGCGACATGCTGGACGTGCAGCAGGCCCGAAAGCCATGGCCTTGAGGGGATTACGATGGCTCCTGAAAGGGACGCGACCTTCGGTCATAGTTTCCTTCAATAGGAGGCAGCGAACAAGTGCCCATTCGTGGAACTCATCCCTCCCCTTCCAATTTGTTTCGGTTTCAGTCTCTCTACGAACGTCATGATGACGTTTCTCGGGTAGAGACGTAGAGACACGGCCGAGAGTGAAGCTTTATCGGCTGTAGGCAAGGGGTCGTCATGAAACGTTTCTTTCTTTGCAGGGACCCGAACGTATCCGTGTGACGTCAGCTCCTTATCCAGCAGACCTCCTCCAGCAGCTGCCCAACACTGTGTACGGGGCCATCTTGCGCGGGCGCACCCAAAATGGTACTTTACTTTATGTATTGGTTTGTTTACTTCCACGAAGTAGTGGTGTTAGGGAAAGACGCTGTCGTGCAGCTCGGCACCAACAGTACTAACGGAAGACACAGTACACGCCGGGTGATATCTACACAGTCTGCAAAATATCCTACATTTCGAGCGTACGTAACTAGATGAAAGGTAATAGTAACCAAACAAGTTATGGTTCATATATGGTTATAAAGTTGTGGTTTATTATTACTTTGATGCTATTTTTTTCTACAATTCGTCGATTGTTTGGTATATACTTCAACAATTAATGTTTGAGTATTAATGTGCCACTCCGGATTCGGAAAACAGCGTTTATTTTATTTAGTTCATGAAAAGAAGGTGCCTCAAAGATTCTATACGCGAATTTCAATTCTGTTTACGAACGCTGCGCATTCCTGTCAATTTTTGAAAATCTGCTGCGCCTCCACAAGTTTCGATGACGCGAGGGGTGAGTGACGTAGTCATAAGCCCACAAATTGCGATGATGTCATGTTCTGGAGAGGACACTCTACTCCTAGCAACGGCGTCGGCGTCCGGGGAGGGTCACGTGGTGGAGAAGTCATGTGAGGCTGATCGAAAGAGGGAAAAATGGGACAGATGCCTTCTCCCTCTTTTGTGTTTTCTCGAAGGCCGAAGCGGTCGGATGTTGCGTCACGTGGGGCGCCGCTGACACGGTGCAAAAAGTGAGGCCCCCCGGAAGACGCGAAGGGCAACAACGTTGCCAGGTGAGAGCCGGGTACTCCGTTGGAGCCGAACATGACGTCACAGTTCACAAGAATAAAAAAAAAAAAAATCTCTAGCTTTCGCGTTACGTAGAGCCCAAATATTCTGCAGGAATGTAAAGCGAGACAGGAAGGTTTCAGTAGACAGAATGGCGTAAATGCAGGCTCGCTGGTGGATAAATTCCATGATAGGCAAGCCTGAGCGATGGGCAAGAACACGTAAACAAACACAAACACGAAGGCTTGTGTTTGTGTTTGTTTACGTGTTTTTGCCCATCGCTCAGGCTTGCCTATCAAGGTTTCAGTAGCATAACTTTGGTAGGATTTCCCCGAGGGGAGTTATGACCCTCTTATGTGCCATGCGCAGGGTTCTGAAAGCGCACAAATCGAGTAAGTTTATATTGCTGACTCGCTAAATATGTCACCACTAATGAGCTCACTCACGTGCTCGTGACTTTCGGCTCGACGACTCGCGTCGATAAGCACCGCTTGTGTCTACCGCACGAGGACTGACGCGATACCACGTGAGATTTCGGCTCGCGTTATAAGATCACCAGGTGACAAATAAAGAAATTAGACTTGAGTAGCAACTAACAGCAAATTCAGCTGGTCGTTCTCGTGCAGCGCAGTGTTGTGTGCGGGTGTGGGTTCTGCCTATAGAAACGAAAGAAGAGCGAACCTAAGGACCAATGAAACGCGACGGACGTTGGATTGTGTCGGCACAGTTCCCCCTGAAGACGGCCCAGGACGCATACTACCGTATTTTCCGGTGTACAACGGGCACTCGTGAATAACGCGCACCCCCAACAAACGGGCCGAATTTGAAAAAAGTTTCATGTATAACGCGCACCGCAATGTTGCTACAAGCTTCTGTGCTGCTACCAGTGTACACAATAAACCAAGGAAGTGTATTATATAGGTATATGCATTATTTGAAGCACATTTAGTCAAAACCATTAAACTCCGATGCAACAGAGTCGATGTCATATAGTATACTTCAGTCGCCTCCCCGCTCTCGGTTTCGCGTCGCTTCTCAATCTCGCCAGCCTTCTGAAAAGAATTCAGAATTATTGATGATTAAGTTTTTATGAAGTTCGGTGCCCTTTTGCCGGTTTTGTCAACTGACCCTAAGAGATTTGGGAGAAAGTCACAGCACACCCTGGAAGAGGCTAGAATTTGTGCGCCACCGACCTGAGAAAGACCTCTGCAAGGAAATATTTTCGTGTGTAACGCGCACCGTTAGATAACGCGCAGGACCTCTTCAGAGCACTTTTTTTACTGTATAACGCTCGTGTAATACACCGGAGAATACGGTAATCCCCCCTGTTCCCCACTCCTTCCTACCGTCCTCTCTCCATCTGGCCACGTCTGTACGCGGCTCATAGCCACAGTTGCTTCGCGGCGCTAACACGAAATTAAATAAATAAATAAACGTTAGATTGAAGCGACCGTGTGACGCGAATATAGGTTTGCATAACCTGCAACCAGTTACTTCTTGCAGTAATTTCAAGTTATTTGCACTACGACAATGTAATACAAGAGGCGGCTAAAAAGCAACAGAAATATCGCTTGACGAGGAAACGCCCCATTAGGAATCTGGTAATTAGTTACTTTCCTACAAAAGTAACTTTGTAACTTCATCTAGTTATCGGTTTTGGCTAAAGTAACTGTAAAATGTAACTAAGTTACTCAGGAATTCCAGTACTGTCAAACTCCTTTACAACGAAACTCAGGGGACAGGGGATGTCTATTATTGGATCTATAGGCTCCAGCGGGACCGCAAAAAAAAATTTGCTGTAGTGGTATTTTCGTTAAAAAGATGTTCGCTATAAAGGAGTTTGACTGTATTGCAATGGGAAATCCTATGCGTATACCATACGGTACAACAATGCTAGGACAGCGCAGGTGCTAAAACAAATTTTTGAGAGTTACATTTACTCGTCGTTTACTTCTTCTTAGAAGGCAACTGTAAAGTAGCTATAAGTTACATTAGCATGGTAACTATAGCGGTAACCAGGAACATTTCAAAAAGAGTAACTGTAACTCGGATACTATTTTCGAAGAACAACTATAACTTTGCTACTTTTTTAAGTAACTCACCTGTGACTGGGCAAAACCAACTGCGGCATCGCTTGTATTCATGTTTGTTCTCGCGATGTAAAAAAAAAAGTTACTTCGTACTATCAGAGCCTTGCACAAATTCTAGTCTCGAACAAGTTTTCATGACGCCATGTGTTAAATGGATAATGTCCAGTCTTCCTCTATCGTGAAACAATTAGCAGAAATTTGATGTTTCCAATTCCTCTGCAAGCTGAAAATCACTATCGAAGACCGAGAGCGGAGTGACAGTCATTGGTCCTACAATGACCTCCAGCATCCATCAATCCGGATCTGTACTGATTATGTTATCTCCTCGATCATTTCCAAGCAGCTCAGTGTCCTGAAAGTTCATCTAAACAATAAAGTTGTTGAAAGTTCAAGTACCACCCAAGCAGCACAATGTACTGAAAGCCGAGTGCAATGGGGGTGGACAGCATGTGTCTTATTAAAGTTCTTTAGTTTCACGGCTCTATTCAAGGTCTTCCACCTATCCGTCCAGGGGTGGCAATCATAAGGCCGAAACTCACAAGGCCGAATTATCAAAAGACCGAAACTCAAAAGGCCGAAAAATCGAAACATCGAGCAATCATAAGGCCGAAAACCAGAAGGCCGAAAAATCAAAACACCGAAAAATCACAAGGCCGAAAAGTCACAAAACCGAATTATCGAAACGCCGACAAATGAGGAACCCAGAATACGAGAACTGGTATTCCAACTGCGATAAAAAAAATTAGCTCTACAGATTAAATAGAATAAACTTGTTGGGAATTAATACAGCAAATAAATCGTTTCATCGAACATCGCATTAATAAAGTACTTTCGATAACTTAGGGGAAAACAAAAAGGAAAAGTAGAGATATGAACCACTGTGTCATTGTGTGTTTATTGTACACGGTGGCAATCAGGTTCGGGTTACCAAATGTAGAGAAACACCATCTCCTCTACAATTCATTCAGTGGGTGATACAAGTCATTCACTGGCATTCACGTACCACACACTTTCTCTTTCTAGTAAACATGTTATAGATTATTGCTAGATTAGGTTGGCAATACGAGGTTATAGTTTATTGTGTTTTTTTTAATGAAAAGAGCAATTCCCTTTCAGTGGTCATTCACAGGGATGCTTACACTAGGTCTTCTGCTTCTTTCGCCGTTTTATTTCGGTGTTCTGATTTGCGGCCTTTTGACTTTCGGTCTTCTCATTGCTCAGCCTTATTATTTTTCGGCCTTTTGGCTTTCGGCCTTCTGACACTTCGGCGTTATGATTTTTCGGCCTTTTGGCTTTCGGCCTTATGATAGTTCGGCGTTATGATTTTTCGGACTTTTGACTTTCGGCTTTATGATAGTTCGGCGTTATGATTTTCGGCCTTTTGATAGGCTTCCTCCGTCCAGCCCCATTGCACTCGACTTTCATTCACTCACTTTCAGTACGTTGTGCTGCATGGGCACATGGGGGATGGCTAGTGAATGTCCTATTTGTGGGTGTTTCGTTTCGCTGAGCTGCCCAGGAAGAAAGCAACTTTGATTTAAGTATACCCGCTGTCGCCAACACACCGGTACTTTGAGTAACTGCGCTACTTGGGAATGATCGAGGAGATAACATAATCAGCACAGACCTGCACTGATGGATGCTATGGACCCGGTTGTCGTTTGGAGTGTCTTTATCAAACGACAGATAACTGACCTCTATGTCAGTGTGCTACTCCCCGACACTGACCCGATATCTTCGTGACTCACGACGCGACCATGCATCATGTGGCTGTAGCACGACTCCCCTCAATTCATCTCCCCCGTCCCGATTCCCCCGGCACGAAACCTAAAGGCTCATTTCCCCCGCTCCCGATTCACCCGTCGTTTTTGTCTCGCCTGGGTAGAGTCACCCATATACCGGGTGTTCATTGTTATCCTTTACGAATTTTTATGAATAACGCTATGAGAGGAGTACAGATGTCGTTTTTGCAGTTGAGTTATTCGCTGTTGTTTTTGCCTCGCCTGGGTAGAGTGACCCATATGCAGGGTGCTTATGTTTATCATTTCCAGAATTTTTACAAAAAGCTATGCGAGCAGCACAGATGTCGTTTTTGCAGTTGAGTTATTCGGCCAGACGGACATCCTCCCAAAGAAAGTATGCAACTACGAGATGACTGATTACTTAAAATGCATTAATCAACTCTTTAATGAGGGGATCTCTGGCATCAAACGAGATAGCAGAATGAGAAACTGTCCTCGTTGAAAGCCATTGCACGTCTAATAAATGCTGAAACACGCACGTGCGTTAAAATATCCATCCTCGAATTTTTATATGCGAATGAGCCGAAACCGCGACGACCGGGAACGCAGGGAGCGCAGCGCTCATGTCACGTCAGAGGGCCACGTGGTTTAAAGCGATGGAGATGATTGGAGTAGGTGCCGATCTACTGGCCAGATAAACCGCTTTCCGGCCCAGATAAGCCTCCGTTAGCTTTGATGATGCGCTCCTGAGGCGCGGTTTTTGGGCTTCGGCTCATTTGCATTCCGAAACTCGGCGATGGATATTCCACGGCACGCGCTCTTTTCTGGGTTTTTAAGAGATAAAATGTCTGTCAGCGAGGGTCGCCTCCGGTTCTGCTATCTCGCTTTTGCCCAAAATTCCCTGATGAAAGAGTTAATTAATGGATTTTTGGTAATTAATCATATTGCGCGTACGTACTATCTTCCAGAGGATGTCCGCCTAGCCGTATAACTTACTGCAAAAACGGCATCCTCTCGTAGCTTTTTAAATAAAAATTCTGTAAAGGATAGAAATAAAAATTTGTAGTAAAAGGGTGAACTCACTGATCAACACTTTTTCATCTTTTATTACCAAATGGTAAACATAAAACCGGGTCAAGTCTATATCCACCAAAATTGTTGACCTTGACACTGGCTTGATTGTTGACACTGACCGCGTCACGCAGCTAATTCCACTCACGTGCTTGCGTCATTCCTGGGCATACATTTGCAAAGACAAGCAAAGGACACTGCATTATGCGTATGATTCGACCCTCTAGAACATTCTCAAAGCCACTTCACATTGCTCCTCACTCCTCACGTATTTCACAATCATGTTGGCAAACCTTGGTGAGAGGGGTAGGGACTGGGAGAAGGAGTTTGTCGACAGCATCCTTTACCTCCGCAAACACTTGACAGTGTAACGATAACGCCCATGCCCGCGTGCGTTCTGGATTTTGTTTGGTCTCGTGCTGCTACGGTGTTAAGCCGCCAGCACTTGTATGTTTGTGGCCTTGTCTTCTCTTCTTATAAATTTACTTTTACATTTGTTTGATAAGCGCCAGAAACGCCTGCGTCACGGCTAGAAATACTACGCCGGGATCTACTCGCCGAGTCACCGGGACGGGCCGGGCTCTATTCGCTTAGACGCCGGGCCGGGCTGCATAAACATATGAAGGTCCGGGCCCTAGTCGGGTCGGGCCATTTTTCGATGCGCCCGTGTCGGGTAGGGCCCGGAAAAGTCGGCCCGTGCATGCAGGGCTCTAGGCACTATAGGCCTGCGCGGGGAGCAGCCGTAAGCTCTCATTCAGCGCCAAAATTTCGTCCGCTACTGCTATACCAACACCACCTAGATAGAGAAAGGAGGAAGCCTGCGCATTGCCTCCTCTCCCTCTTTCAATTAATAGTTAGGATTCGTCTGCTACTGCGATTCGTCGGTCTGCAAATCCAAGAACCCGCAAATGTTGCAGCTTACCTGGAACCTACAGACCTAAATATTTAGGCAAAGAGTGCAAGACGCCTTCCAGAAAATCAGTTTTGAGAAAGATTGATACCGTTTTGCGCTTTATTTCCAAGTTTTCCCATTTAGTACGCAGGGACGTTTAATCTCAACTCGCAGACGACGGTGGTTCTTCTCCATGGCCACGACCGCTGAAAGCACGTCGTGATTGGCTATGGCCGTTGAAAACGCGGTCCTGATTGGCTGACTCGATCTTAATTGTTACGTCACGTCGACGAGCGCGCAGGCTTTCTGTATCTAGCTGGTGTTGGCCATACTGCCACTGCGCTTAGGCCTGTCATGGGATCGGCCCTTCTATCGGGGCTGCGAACGTCACGATCGAAGTGACGTTGATTCCCCTTGCTCATTTACACGCTCTTTGAAGGAGTGGAGGGTTTCATTACCCCGTCACACGGTGCAACCTTGAATGATCATCGGAACCAATGGCCATCGAATATGGACGTGACGTCACCAAACGTGTAAAGCGTCAGCCTGCGCCACAGAGAGCATTGGAGCAGTATATTGGACGGCTATTGGTTTCGAAGATGATTGGATACTGCCCCGTGTGACACGGGTATAGAAGGAGTGCAGCTATCAGAGGCCTGTCGCTAAGTTATAGAAGAAAAAATTTAGAGAAGGACATTTCACTGAGCCTTTGATTTCAACATTTCAAATGCAGACAGCGAGAAAGGACTCGGCTATTGGACAGAAAATGGCGAATTACGTTGGATCACTTACGACGAGGTATGTATATCGACACTTTGACATCTGTTGTGTACCATGTCCAAGGTGCTGATGTGTCCTTGCCTCCCTAAGTTTCTCCTTCCTTGTCTCCACGTGCTTCAAGCGATATTTTGGCAGTGCATGTAGCACGCAGTCCTCGACCCACCCGCCTACTTCCCAAGAAAAATCCAGGATCCGCCACTGACCTGGTCCATATGGGCTCTGAGATAATCTGCAACTCAGACGATTGTGTGCTGTACTCAGCGACAGCAGGGACTAGCTTCTTACGCAATGTCGGAAAGCTGCTGTGAAAATAAACCCATCAGTCTCTCTTAGGCGCTCGTTCCAGTTTATCCTCGTGTTCACTCACTCCTTTAGTTTCCTCCGTCACTTGTCACCTTGCTGTGTTCACTCATTCCTCTATAGTTTACTCCGTCACTTGTCACCTTGCTTGTTTATTGGAAAAGAGAAAAAGGAAAAGTTAGAGTGGCAAGGAGCCGGCTTGTTATTCCTTACAAAATAAACGAAAAAGAGGAAAACGAAAAATAAACGCGTGGCCAGTGAGCGCAGTTGGTGAGGCTGTCACCCTAGCGCTACCCACTGAAACGTTGCCTATCCCTGTGTACTGCTCACGAAGGCTCAATAAAGTACAAGCCGCTGCCCAGTGGTGGTACGGCGACGTTTGTGTTACAAGCGTTATGTATTGAGGCGCGCATTTAGGGGTGGGGTGGATGTTCTGACGCCCCTCAATTTCTGTCGTCACAGAGTGCTTCAATCGCTGTCCAAGGCCGGACCTCCCGCCCCCTCCCTTTGAAAAATACTTGGTCCTCTGATCTGAAAAAATCGCATGATTGTAGTATTTTATGGACACTTGTTCCGCTTTACCCAGTGGTATAGACCTCTCCCTGTTCGTAAACAAATGACGACATAGTGTTCGACAGCGCCACCAATGGCGACCTCTACCCTAGAAACGTCCTCATGACGTTTGTATTCAGACTGAAACCGAAACAAATCGGAAGGGGAGGGCTGTGTTCCACAAATGGGCACTTGTTCGCTGCCTCCTATTGAAAAAAAAAGTAGGACCGAAGGTCGCGTTCCTTTCAGGGACCATCGTAATCCCCTCAAGACCGTGGCTTTCAGGCGCGACCTTGTTCGCCCCCTAGCTTCGAGTGTAGCTCAACTCTACCAAATTGGTGGCGCTGTCGAACCCTACGACGTCATTTGTTTACAAACAGGGAGAGGTCTATTTGGTACAGTTGAGCTACGCTGGAAGCTAGGGGCGAACAAGGTCGCGCCCGAAAGCCATGGTCTCGAGGGGATTACGATGGCTCCTGAAAGGGACGCGACATTCGGTCCTACTTTTCTTTCAATAGGAGGCAGCGAAGAAGTGCCGATTCGTGGAACCCAGCCCTCCCCGTCCGATTTGTTTCGGTTTCGTCTGCCTACCAACGTCATGATGACGTTTCATAGGTAGAGGTCTATTGCTAAGAGTAATCCCCAATTTGCAACTCTTCAAGTTTGCAAATGTGCATAACTTTCGAAGTAACGTCTGCGACGAAGAGGGACATAAGTTTCGGTTAAATGTCGTGCTTGGTAGTTGTTCGATGCGCCCTCCCTGAACTGGGCTCAAATTACGAAAGGAATGAGCTCTCCTTCTCACGTGACGCCGAACGACCTCTGTGTACTAAATTTGTACATATTGCCAAACTTTTGTCTCGACCAACCAGCATAGCGTATAGCCAGAAAAATATTTCGGGAGGGGTGCTACGGAAAGCTTTACACGAAGAATGATTTCACCCTTAGGCAAACGCTGTCTTTTAGTGTGCGTGTATGTGTGCTTCTTTTGCATAATCTATTTCAGCTAGTGCAGCGGTGCCAATATTTCGGCTCTGCCATGCTCGCCGTCGGTGCTGTCCCGGGAAAAAGTATCATCACAGTCAACTGCAGCAACAGCCTCGAGGTAAGGACCGGTCCACCTTGGACGGCATTACGCGCCGGAAAAGCATTTATTTTTTTTTTCCGCTCGTCTCTAATGATAGGATGCGGTTGACTGTAAGATAATGATGCGCTCTTTCATGTGCATTGTTCCGCCTTGCTATTTCGAGCCCTGGGTAACAAACAAGTTGGAGTAGCACGTAACTAAATATGGTTTCTTTTTCCTGTAACTATATATTAGCTATAGTAACGAGTTTTGGGGAAAATAACTTGTAAATGTAATTAGTTGTCACTCTGTGAAGGTATAGCTGTACAATGTAAACAAGTTATAATAGAATAACTGCTGAAAAGAAGGACGACAAGGGTAAGAACACGTACGACACAAGCTTCAGCAGATCTCAACTGGGGTTTTACTCCAGTCTGCTGAAGCTTGTGTCGTACGTGTTCTTACCCTTGTCGTTCTTTGCAGCAGTTATTCTATTATGCCTATGTACCAACTACCCCTACACATCCCTTCGATTCGGTAAACAAGTTACTCAGATAGTATAGTAGTTACTCAGCTATAGTGGCACATTTTTCCACGGATCACTTCCGAATCAGAACTCGGGTTCTGAGTTACAGTTACTATATCTCCGCGAAATAACTTTAATTGTAATTTTTGTAATTTTTTTTCGTATACAGGGGCCAGGGGCTAAAGAAAAAACGGAGGGCTCTACACAAATGGAACCAACTGTACGTACTTGGCAGTTGTGTGGTCTAACAAAAAAATATTTTTTTCATCGCCCCCTTGTGAATTAATTAGCGGTAATTCATTTTCTAACTTTTTAACTATCGGCTTTAGCTCACAGATATCAATGAGGAAGTTGTAGTACATGTCGAAAAAGGCGCAACTGAAGTGGTTCGAGGTTGCTATGGCTTGTGGTTTCGTTTTTTCACGGGTTTAAAAATTGGTTTCAGAAGCCGCGCGCACCACAGATCGCTCCCCATAATTCGGCGCCCGCGCGCGACGATTACAGTGCACTCTGATAGGTGTGCCGTGAAACAGGTGAAATATCTTCCTCTTGTGTGACGTGGCCCAAGGGTGGTCTCCAAGCGCTAATCTCAAGGTCAATGTACGCCGGAGGGCGCTGGAATCGTCGCTCGGGTGCCGGATTGTGGGCAGCGATCTGCGGTCCGCCCGGCGTCTCAAACCAACATTTTGAGCCCGGGAAAAAACGAAACCACAAGCCATAGCCCTCGAACCACTTCAGTTGTGTCTTTTTCGACATGTACTACAACTTGCTCATTGACATCTGAGAGCTAAAGCCGCTAATTAAAAAGTCAGAAAATTAATGACCGCTAATTAATTGACAAGGGGCGATGAAAAATATTTTTGGATAGACCATACAACTGCCAAGCACGTACAGTTGGTTCCATTTGTGTAGAGCACTTCGTTTTTTCTTTAGCCCCTGGGCCTTTTTCGGTGGGACACCCTGTATATGTATGTATCTATCTGGGTTGGATAATGGCGGCTAACTTAGCTACGTCTTTGCAGTTCGCAGTAGCCAATTACAGCAACAGCTTCTATTCCCTCATCTCCTGCCCCGTCTCGGCGAATGTGGATCGAGACATATTTGCCCACATCCTGAACCAAGGTACATTGACAAACTTCCACTTCCGTACGCTTAACGCTATACGAAAGAAAAGGAACTAAATACCGTTCCTCGTTACATCGGAAAAAGGAACTGAATGCGTTACTCGATGCTAAGAAAACGAAAGGAACGAGGTTAGTCTTACGTTACATTGATACTCTACGGAGTCAAGGTGTAAAATCAACGAGTGCCTTATTTTGTTTAACATTTTACGTTGAATTGTCTTTCAGCAGTAGCGTTTGGAGTGTCTCTTAATGACTCTTAGTGTGTTTTGTCGTGAACACACACACACACACACATACATACACACACACACACACACAAACCTTGGTGGTAGCCAAGGTCGTGCTGAAGACTGGGAGGTGGTGGGTTCGAGTCCTACCACCTATTGTGCTGTCTGAGGGTTCCCAAAGACTTTTTAGACGAATTCCCCACACAGTTCCCCATCAAGTCGGCCCAAGACGCATACTAAACCCCCCCCCCCACTCCTTCCTTCCTGCTGTCCTCTCTCCATCTGGCCACATCTGTACGCCGCTCATAGACAGTTGCTTGGCGGCGCTAACACGGTATAATAATACAAAAAAAAAAAACACACACACGTCGCCACATGGAATAGCAGCCTAATTCACAATATCATCTGGAGGCCCAACCGCATGACGCGTTTTCCGACCGGCAGAACGCCGAGCTTTTCTCGGCGGCAAGCGACGCTGTGGAAAAACGCCCAAGGCTGTACCGCGTGCAGCGTAAGACGGATGGACGGCGTCCCATATGGGAACGTTTCCGTACTCTCTCAAGCAAATAACTCCACATAACTTGATAACCAATTTTAGTGTGAAAAAGTCTCAAACACAGGTGCTTATTTTGAGTGATAACATATCGTAACGAACAAGATACTGCTCACGGAGCCATTTGCTGTGAATGCCGGTCCCGCTATTTACAAGGTACCCAAATACACAGAGCGAAGGCAGCATACCAGCTGACATCTTCATCAATCTGTTTCACACTTCTCTTAGTGTTTTGCATGCTAGACGCTGACATAAGGATGCACCTAACCTGGGCCTAATTGTCCGCCTGCGCACGCCGTTTCCACCGCTTTCACAGCCCGCCGTGTCTAAAGTCCCTGAATACGAAGTATAGGGACTTTAGCCGTGTCCGACTAATATCTGATGCCAGACCGGAGCTCCAGAAAGCAGTGCATCACCAAGAAACAACAGATTGAGGAGATCGCGTTCATCCGCGCGGCAACCTCCAGCGCCGCTGATCCGTACAGAAAGCCCTGCTGAACTTTCTGAAGGCAGTGGAGCCTCGCGGTCGGTTGTAGTGCAGGAAACTGTAGGACCAGACGTGCCGCCAATCTAGGCAGGCAGACCGCTCGAATCCCCATGTTTTCGACTCATCAAACAACTTTGGTGTTTGTTACAAAAAAGATCTCGGTAAGATAATTTATTCCGCACAGGTTTTAACCCTCGTTTACAAACTCTACTGGCGCAACACATGCGTGCCGCGTCCCGCGCGCATGATTTATACCCAGATACCAGTGTACCGAGATGTCAGTGTACCGATATGTCCGTGTAGCAAGATGTCCATGTACCGAAATGTCTTGTACCGAAACGTCCGTATGCCCTCATGCGGTAGGGCTTTAAGAAGCCTATTGAAGCCCATCTAGGAACAGCAACTGGAAGACTGTAAGGAGAAACGCGGGTTGTTTTCCAACATGGTTATACGTGCAGAATGACACGAGTGGAGAACTGAGACACCCACGCACTCGACATCCATGTCAGGTCACCACGTGTACATTACAAGTACATGGAGTTGTCGACATACTTCACAATGTCGTAGAAAAAGGAAAGAGTAACTTAGGGTAACGAGATACCAATTTTCTTAACTAAATGCGTTACTTGTTACATTTTTTACGCAGTTCGTTACTTCGTCCGTACGAATTCTTCCTGTCGAGGAACACATACAACAGAAATTTTCCCCTTTTTACAAATAATTTTTTTTCCCCACGTACAACAGAAATTTTTAACCACACGCACTTGAAATCGACTCAGGACCATGGGAAAGGTAACAGAAATTGAAAAATACGGGAAATATAGCAAGTAACGGTAACGGAAACGGATATCGCACACTCAGAATACCTGAAACAGAAATGGAAACGAAAATAATTTGCGTCAAAAATTCGGGTACTGCAGGACCCGAATTTTTAAAATTTTTCTGCGGTATCAATATTATGTAGACAAGTTCATGAAATAAACACGAATGAAGCAAGCTGCAGTTAACCCAGGAACTAAAACTAAAATGGACTGTCAAACTAGAGCACCTTAGTAAATAGGAGGAGCATATTTCGATATGCTTATATGGTGACTTGTAAGTTGCAAGCGTCAGTGACATTCGTGAAAGCTATATTCATATTATCTGTTCGAAAACACTACGTATGGAGGTTTTGGATGTATGCACGTACCCCTATAAAGTCTACAAAGTATTCCGAAGTGTATTTTGATGGTTTTATACAGGGTGTGACCTTTTATCTGCAACAAATTTTCATAAAAGGGGAGTTGCCTTAGGGCGGTCTTACTTTTGTAATTGAATTACTCGACGGGGCTGCTACTAAGAAACCAATTTTTTTTCTCAATTAGGGAACTAATTAATAAAGATATTTTAATAAACTCTTTGCTTATTGACTTGAGGGAGCGCATTGCAATTGCAATATTAAAGCATCACCACATGATCCGCTCGCACCACTGATGAAGCACTAAAGTACGGTAATCTCAGCGCGTGCTATAGACCCAAGTATTTCGCCTCGGCCGTCCGCTGGAAACAAAGTGATCGCCAAAAGAGTGACGGTGACGTTGATATCTCCGCCCTCACTTAACGTCACAGAAAAACGTCATACGCAATGTCGGCAAAATCTTATCGCGGTATGTTTCACTATCTTTGTTTTGTTTTTCTTCCTTTCGTGTCTTCATGTGTTCGCAGCCGCTTGCCGTATTAGTCATTTCATCCTGCCAAACATGGCTCTTGCCCTTCCCCAATACGAGAAGCGCTGATACGTAATGGTGAAGCGCAAATCTCATTGCAAGGAAAAAAGAAAAAGAAAACAAAACAAAGATCGTGAAACATTACGTTTTTTTGTGACGCTAAGTGAGGGCGGAGATGCAACAGACGGCAGAGCTCAAATAATTAGGTCTGTGGCGCGCGCTGCGACTACTTTCGTGCTTCGTCAGTGGTTCGAGCGCATCGTGTGAAGCTCGGGCTTTAATATTACAATTGCAATGTGCTCCCCAAAGTCAATAACTGAAAAGTTGATTGAAATATCTCTGTTAATTAGTCCCCTAATTGAGAGTCCCCTAAACGCACGGGTGCGTTTTCACGTGGTATTTTTCTTTCTATTTCTTTTTATTCTCCGGCGGGTGGGGGGTTTGTTGAGGCCTCAGAAAACGAACTAAGCGTGTAACCGTGTATTCACACGAGCGTGCTTTCTGACGGCGCAGCGACTGAAGTAGCGAGAGGGTAAATGATAAGCCGCTGACGCTCCGCCCTTCTGGAATGCCTGCACAGATAGCGTTCCAATGTGCTGTCAGCCCAGTTGCCGGGGTTGCCGGCGTTCGCGCTGCGGTTGAAGGTAGCAGCATTAATTTTATGTGCACGGCGCTTGGTACGCAATGGACGAAGGAAGGCGAAAACTGGTGGCTCTTGCTGTTCTCATGGATGATAGCGAATGCTACCATGAAAAAAGCGGTTCAGGAAGATATGGACGACAGAATGGGTGTTGAGGAAAGAGCACGGTCTGCTAAATAGCCTGTAACGGGAGCAACGACAGGAGGACCCATGTGTGTACCGCAAGGTTTTGAGAATGGATGCGGCTACTTTTGAGTAGTCTCTGCTCCGCATTAGCAAAGCGCATAAGGAGGGTATAGAGACGAATATGTGGGACAGTATACTAGCGAGTGATCGTCTTTCCGGAACCCATCTGCAACAGGTTCGTTCGAATTATGTGCGCTTAAACGTGCCTCTAAAAAGCATAAAGCGTTCGTAAATAAGACTGAGCGGGAAAGCGCGTAGGAAAGAGTGCTATGATAGTAGTGTGCCTCCGTTTTCAACCGTGACTCCGCAGCAGTCCGACGGTGTTGAGTGTGATGTAAAGCAGAGACGGCTGTGGCGTAAAGTTCGCACCTTTCGAACACGATAAAAACAGCTTCACCGCATAGCACGCTCTTCGCCAACCATTGCCACGAATGATAGGGCTCACTTCTGAATGGAGGACGGAGTGGAGCGTACACCTTTTTTTGTCAGTGGTGTGTGTGTGTGGTAGTTCCTCTGCTGCACGTTCTGCCAAAGCAAGAAAACTTGTACTCTTTCTTCAGAAGGCAGGTATTGCTCAGCGACTCATCTAACAGTTTGCTCCCCCCGAGGAACTCATGCACCCTCTACGCATCTCCACCCTTCATCCTCCATCCGTCTTACTCGTTTTTTTTTTTTTTTTTTGTTTGCTATAGTCGTGACGACGCCCACTTCTGTGTGGAAAACAACGGCGAGCCGATCCTGCCATTACCCCCTTTACCCCTTTGTGTGAATTCGGATAAATGATAAATGACACAAAAACCGTTCTCCCTCCTCTCTCTTCGAATCAGAAGCGCTGACCCTATCGTTCATGGCTATGATTGGCGCATAGCGTGCTGTGCCGTGAAGTTCAGTTTTTATAGTGCAGAAATCGGATGGTTCAGGTCCGATCCCCTCCTCTGTTAGCTTCCAATTCCTGCGTTTCATTGGCCCCATTGCTTTAGGCATTGGATAGGCCATGTTTTTGGTCTCTACTGCCTTCGTACACTACTCATTGCAGTAAAACGTTCATCGCATATACCAGTGGCATAGCGAGGTATTATTTATTTTTTATTTGTAGGGGTACGTTACCGTCCCATCCATACATATAAAATTATGGAACAAAACGATTTTTTTTTTTGCATAAGGCGTTGTGTAAGAAGCTCCCACAGTGAATAATTACGTAATAATGCCATGGCAAAGGGAGACGCTATATAACGTAAGTTCGTCACTATGTCGCATTTTTAACACTAGCTTTATCCAGGAATAAAACACGTTACCTTGAGGCGCTGTGGCAGTTTCCAACCTGTGTGGCCGTGATAGATGGGAAACACGAAAAATAGTGAGACCGAGGAAAACTTGCTCCCTTTATTACAACTATTCGTCCTCGTTGATACTTCTCAGAAAACAATGTATGCACACAGTGGCCTCCCGCAAAAGCACTCCATGACGTGATGGTGATCCCGCGGTGCTTAGCACCTGTAAGCTTATGTAATGACAGCCTAAAATGTTATAGCATTACATTGTTAATTTATGATGCCAGACAACTATGAATATGCGCGACCTCCGCCGTGGCCGGCTCGTGGATTAAATTTTGAGCCCCTTTGGCTTGCTTGACGTGCGATATAGTGCTCACACATTTTCTCGTTTTTAAACGAAACTGCCAATATCCTGCGCCGATAGCTTCTCGTTTGGAACGCGAGCATGCAGCCAACTCGTTATTAATAATTAACACGTTCCCAACTGATACAACGACTGCGTCGTGAATATGGGAATCCAAAAAGCGCTTTGGTGTACAGGTTGGGACAAAAGTTTACGGAACACGCGAGCGAGGTACTTTTTCTTCGGTTTGACACCCTAGCGGCAGCCAGAAGCGGGTGAGTTTACTGTTTCGGAGGGATGGAAGGGTCTGGGAAGGGTGTGCTGTGAGCGACACACAGCGGTAACTCCTACTTCCCAGGCACATCGAAGCGACACTGGATCCACCGCATCTAACCACTCCCCCGAAACAGTGAACTCACCCGCTTCCGGCAGCCGCTAGGCTGTCGCACCGAAGAAAAAGTACGTCGCTCATGTGTTCCGTAAACTTTTGTCCCAACCTGTACATACCTACTGTTGCTTCGACATCCGGGTGTTTCTTTTCGTTTCAAAAGCGATCTTTTCCCACATGGCATGTTTCCTTAGTACACTTCGGTATTGCTCACAGGGATCGGAACCGGAACTGAACCCAAACCGAAAACCGAAAAAAACGTTATTTTCTGACGAACCCGAACCGAACCAGAGCAATATTTTTGCGTCTCCTGAACCGAACCGGAACTGAACCGAAAAAAATTCATACGGTTACCGGTTCGGGAATCGGTTCAAATGTGAAATAATTGTACTACTGACCGACCTTTCTTTGACTCACCTGAAACGGTTATCTCACACCTTTCTCAACCCGGTATGGGGAGCGTAAGCTCGCTTTCATGTAGCAAAGAACTGCCCATGAACCGGTTAAACCGGGACCGAAAAAGTAACGGTTGCAATCCCTGTAAATGTCCCGACCGCTGACCGATTTCTTTTTTGTCTGTGTGTGTGCGGGAGGTGTTCTCCCTGAGCCAACCCCGAACCGAACCGATATACCTGAACCGGTTCAAGCTGATAATTTCGCTTCGGCGGAGCTAAACCCGAACCTGAACCGGACCGAAAAAAATACCGGTTCCGATCCCTTGCTCATCGGCAAGTTCCCACAAAATCGGGTGTTGCTCTACCAGGTGTATTAGATAAAAAACAAAAGAGCTTGCCACATTGGCAACCAGAGGGTGTTTTTTTTTTTCTTTCTTTCTTTTTCGTCCTCCCGGGAGGTTCTGCGCGTCAGTCGTCAGATTCTGTGCCCCGCGAACAAACTATCCGCGTGGTTCTTTCTGACGGACGGAGCTGCCGAGCGCAGTGATGTTGCACAAGGCTCTTTCATATCTCGCCAAAAATAAGATAAAAACTTTTGCGCTTCATAGATTCTGCTCTACGATAAGCCCCGCCCGCGACCGAATGGTTGGATGATTGCATGATTATTCTGATACCTCCTTCAGTCGCTGCGCGGTCAGAAAAGGCGCTCGTGTGAATACACGGTTAGAATTGCTTGATCGCGTTGCATTGAATTCGAAGCATCGAAAGGCCTTCTATACACCTTCCAGTTGACACTTGCGCTCTCAAAGTGACACGGAGAAAATAAGAAAGTAAGATAACAAGTTATCATACTTTTTTAATCCATTACGGGCAATGAAAAAAAGAAAAAAAAAAGAAATGAAACACACCATGACTTGCGCGATAGGACTGCCATTTCTTAACGATATTGATTTACGTAATGTTTCCTCTTTTCCTTGAGTTTTCCGACAGTTCTTCCAGACAAATGTCGCCACAGTTCCCCCTGAAGTCGTCCCAGGACACACACTACCCCCCTGCTCTCTTCTCTCCAGCTGTCCATCTGCATGCCACTTATAGCCACAGTTGCTTTGCGGCGCTAACACGAAATAAGACAAAACGTTTAAGAGGGCATACCAGCTCTCCGTCCCAATGTATTTCCTATGGGACAGTTTTTATGCTTTCTCTCGGTAACCGCCGCGCAGATTTTGACGCGGGTGCTTTCATCACAAAGAGGAAGACGAGATGAAGAGAATTACACGACAGGATTTCTCATATATGTCGTATGTATTTTACGGCGACGTCACGAATGCGAAAAAAATACACAATTTTTCTCCTCCCTCTTTGAAAAGGTTTTATTAAACTTCTATAGCCATTTCAAAAAAAACTTTTCCATTACTCTCTCTGGAATTATTTCAGGAATCGATAGACATCAAATTTATATGTCTACCACTTATAGTTTTTATAAAAAAGCATGAAACGTGAGTACGCAAAATCGCCCACTCAAAGCCCCGTGAACGGCGTCATTCTGTGTTGCCATCTGGTGACGCGACAGCAAAACCGCGCGGATCGTATTCTTCCGCCGAGCAAGCGTGCGCGTGCGCACCTGACCGTCCTGTTGGCTCCTCTGTCCTCTGTACTTTCCCGGACCGCTGACTTAGGGCATGACCTTGGAGACCAGAACAAAAGCTTACTTAGCTGCTCGTAAAGGGATTATTGCCTGAGCCTGAGGCATTGTCGCCAACAACCAGAGACCAACAACCGTCTTCTTTTTTCGGTGCGCGTATAGAGAATTGAGATGAGTTTATTAGCTTCACATGAAACATCAATTTGCCCGATTTTGACGTTTCGGGTTTGTGCTTACTCAGTCAACTGTCTCATAAGGCTTACGAGAATCTGTCGTATTTACGATTAGTGGAAGGCCGACTTTACAAACATTCCAGTGACGTTCAACAGGACTGCCCTGTAATGTTCGTAATGTTGAAACAGCGATCAAGCGGATTACACACAGATAAATGTTCCTCAGGATAACTGCATTTAGAACTGCAGCTCTCTTTGTTCTTCTCTTTCTTTTATTGATCGATTTATTTTTATGTTTATCTTATTATTTTCTTTTTTTTTTCGTCAACGCTCCACGTGAACCAATAAGAAAAATCGATCAAGCGACTGCTGCACAATTATTTCCGCCCACGCAATGGGCAACCGTCTTTTCCGGAACCCAAATTCACGTTCGCGAAAAAAGGAAAACCAATGACAATGCTCGATTGCTTCGAACGGTGATATGCCATGTTTAAAAGTCCGACATCACTATTTACCACACAAACTCAACAAATTCCGATGAAAAAATGGCTAGGAAGCAAGCGAGCTGCTGAAGTTGATGCATGATGTCAAACCCCGAGACTAGGGAACACGAAGGGACAGACACGAACAGGTGTTTTTGAGACTTCGTGTTTGTGTCTGTCCCTTCGTGTTCCCTAGTCTCGGGGTTTTACATCATGCATCAAATTTCGCTATCTGTCCAAGTCATTTTAGCGAACGAGATCCACATTTTTGGCTCTTAGGCTTAGCGGGGCGGACGCGACGGAACAGCACGTTAGGTCGGTGTTTGCATTTTCATGTTCATGTTGTTTATTTTTCAACGGCGACTTCGATCACGTTATTTTGAGATACGGCCAATTTTTCGATACCGGTTCCCTGGATTTTCCATCTTTCGACACTTCTTGCTGGTTGCGCGTTGGATGACCCAAAACCTGTACCCGTCGTTCTTTGCACCGCAAACAAAGGGAAGCCTTCTGAGGAAGATAAGGAACTCTGGGTCACTGGGGATTCTCAACTGAACTAGTGACGAAACTAGTAACGAAAGGTCTGGTGTAATGTGAAGTACCCTGTGAAAACCAAGGAGTGTCTAACAATATAGTACTGAAGTTTCCGGGTAATAATCAGTTCATTATGAGACGTAATTTGTGCTCCGAGACCTCCTCGCGTACATAAAGACGGAGTTCAAAGAGTTTTAGGAGCTTCCCTTCTCCTTTTCTTATTTCTTTTTTTTCTAAATAGCTGTTGCTAAATGCAATGCATTTATTTAGGCTGACTGAGTGTAAGTATTGAGCCTATCAAAAGGCCGAAAATCATAACGTCGAACTATCAGAAGGCCGGAAGCCAAAAGACCAAAAAATCATAACGTCGAACTGTCAGAAGGCCGAAAATAAGAAGGCTGAAAATGGAAAGGCCAAAGAGACACGGGGTGAGCACTCCAGTGAATGACCACTGAATGGGATGATGTTGATTATGAAAAAGTTTTGTGGCTATTGTATTAGAAATCAAATAACTGGAATGCATAGCATTTGGTGGTCGCAAATAGATTAGCCAGCGAAGATGAAAAACACACCGATCACATTATAACCGAAATTATATTCCGAAATCCTAAGCTGTTATTTGAAGAAAAGTAATTGATAACAGTACAAACATGAGTAAGAAACATCATAAACAGCATAACAGCATTTGATCGAACGCCGTTTGGTCGAACGCCGCTTGGTCGAAAGCCGTTTGATCGCAAGCCGGTTGATCGACGCCGTTTGTTCGAAAGATGTTTCTTCGAAGGGAGTTCGAAGCTCGCAGCGTGTCCTTAGCACCTCTTTTTCTGTAACTTTTGACTCGAACATATGGAGCAGGCAATCAGTGTCCTCTCCTTTTTTGTTTGTTTGTTTCTTGCTTCTTTTTTTTTCAGCTAAAGACCCCACTGGTTATTTGCAGACCTTTGTCATTCACGAACAGCACAGCCTTCTGGCTTTTTACTCTCTCCCATCTGAAAATAAAATAGAATTGAATAGAACAATGTGGAAGTATCCCGCGAAATTGTAACGGGACCCATTACTTCAATCCCCCGGCGATGAACTCCCTACCCATCATCCTGAAATAAAGTTATTGTTGTATCCCGCGAACCAGTGGGACACATACCGAAGAAAATGTCTTCACGATCGTACGATCGTATGGTTTCTTTTTTTTTTTTTTCTTTTTTTTGGGGGGTAGCAGAATTCGCTTGCGCGAATTCAACCTCCCCTTGTTATTTATTTATGTAACCAACCAACAACAACAACAAAATGTCTTCAAGTTGGGAGCAGCCAATAGTCTGTGCTTCTTCTGGGCATGGCACGAAAAACTGTCCGAAAACTGGCCGAACCGAAATCGGGACCGAACTTTTTCTGTGCATCACCGCGTGCTACCGAAATGCACCCCAAATTTCGGCCGAAGACTTCTGGCCTTGGGGAACATCGCCTTTCAACAATCCAGCTCAATGAGATAATCCCTGTATTCATAGAAGTAGAAATCGCACACACGGCAACAGTCGACCCGACTGCTACGTCATCGTTGCTATGGTTCTCCTTCCGGCTGAATAGCCATTGGATGCTTCTCTTTTTTCGGTTGGCGTCACTTCCCATTTCGGGTCCAGGAAGAAATGGTCCCGGAAAAAATGGTCCCGGAAAAAATGGTCCCGGAAGAAATGGTCCCGGAAGGAATGGTCCCGGAAGAAATGGTCCCAGGCGGAGAGGGCGGAAAAAATGGTCCCGACTTCTTTTTTTAAGGTCTTCCGCTTGGAATCCCACTTCCACTTCAGTACACATTCGTCATGTGGTCTATATTGATCAGTGCGTATTTTAACGATGTAAGAGCATTTTAGGCTCGCTAAGTGCGATTATTTGAAGCGGAGCCAAATTCACAATGTTGTATGAGATCGCAATACAGGGTATAGGACCTTTCGGTGCATGACATTTTGCTGCACATCCGCTGCACATTTCGGAGCACGGACGTCTCGGTGCACGGACATTCCAGAGCTCGGACATTTCGGTGCACGGATATCTCGGTGCAAAGTCGTTTCGCCGTGTATCCGCTTTAGGCGCAACTGCGTGTGTCCGTGGGCAGTGAGAGGGGCGCGGTTACACGGTCGAATATGGACTACTTCATTAACCCCATACACCCCGATAGTTCGCCCTCGGCCGACTTCTCTCAGTGTCATTTAATGTAATCTTTGCTAGGCGGCATTCTTTCGCGTGTTTTCGCTTTTGTTTGCGAGAGTTAAAACCACCTGCCTCTGTGGGATTGGTGTCCGTCTCCTTAGAGCTACACGGGGACTAACTATAGTCCAACTTCGGAGTCACGTGGTTACGAGATTCGGTTCCTGTCAACGGCAGAGGCCCATCCATTCCTATCATTCTTTTTTATTTCCTTTTTTTTTGGGGGGGGGGGTCGAAAAGACCTTTTGTCGTAGCGGCCAGCACACGTGTTCTGGTACAAATAGCTACGTTGGGACAGTTTGTTCCCCCACGAAAAAAGTAAAAGAATGCCACAGAAAGCATTGACCACGGACACTTGAAAATCCGGACAAAAAACGCAATGAGGGCGTTGAGTCACCTTAAACGCTTTCAGGTTGCTGTAAGTGGAATCTCCTTTACATGCTTCTTTGTCCTGGGTTTTCGTGCTTTGATGTATTCTAAACTTTCATGTGGGGCTACTGTTCCGCTGACTCTGACCCCGGCCGTCGGGTTACTGACCCTGTTTGTTCTCGGAAATGTGGTGGAAGGAAATGAGCTATTCTTGCATCCGTCGGTATATATTTGGGGTTAGCAAATGTTTCTGGACAGTTAGAGTCTTGGAGCACCGAGAGACATCGTTTCATCTCCAGTCCAACTGGTAAGCATGATGTTTTATGATATCGTTCTATTTTGTGATTATCGAATTCCTTTGCACGTAATGTTAATGGTTGATGTAACGGTGTTGACATTCACATCACCAGGAGGTAGAATTCTTACCTTACTTCGAAGGGTGTAGAGCAGAAGCTAGACTTTGCATATGAAGTACACGGCACCCAAAATGAGCTATACGTTGTTTTATCGTTCTGTTAAGTTTACTTCCACTACGGTTCAACCCAATTCAGTTCAAGTATTTATTTTAACGGCGCCTGTGAACTACCAACGGGATTATACAGCAAATTTATTAACATGACCACGATGATTTACAATGCACTGCTATTTGAGACACTTATAATGTTCGCTTCCTGTTCGCTTCATGTTTTATTCAGTAGTACCTTTCACGCATTTTCAGATTTCTGACCCGTGTTTCCAAGCATGGAAATTTTAGAGTCCAACAAAGGAGGTGACAAACTGTGCGTGGGTGGTTACCTGTATACGAAACACAAGCCAGTGGCCTCGGGGACCCGCTGGCGCTGTGTCAGGCGGCGCACTGGTTGCAAAGGAGCTGTGGTGTGCAGTGGAGAGGGTGGAGACGATTGCAGGGTGAGCGCATCTCACGACCATCCACCCGACAGCGGCGCCGTCAACATTGCCAAGGCTCGGTGCAGGATGAAGAACATGGCGATGTCATCGACAGAACGGCCAGCTGCAATTGTTGCTCAAGCCACCGTGTGCCTTACTGCTGGGGAGAAGACATTGCTCATATGCGAAGACAGCCTGAAGCGATGTGTTCGTGCTCAGAGGTCTTCGATTTATCCACCTCAACCAGCGTCCCTCCGTGAGCTTATAATCGATGGTGACTGGGCATTGACGAGTGGCTCCACCCCAGAACGTTTCTTGATCTATGACAACGGACCCGACGCGGAGAACCGACTCGTTGTGTTCGCGGCAGTAAGTGGGCTCAGGCTTTTAAGTGAGAGCACGTTATGGTTCATGGACGGGAACTTCGATGTTGCCCCGAAGCTATTCAAACAGCTTTATTTCATTTTAGTTCCTCTTGGAGACAGCGCTGTATCAGTTGTGTACGCTTTCATGACGTCAAAAACGCAGGAAGCGTATGAGGAACTTTTTCAAGCCGTCGTCGATGCGTGCAGTGCCCAGGGTATGATGCCCTCACCAGATGTTGTCATCACGGACTTCGAAAAAGGCGCCATGAACGCAGTGAAGGCCATCTTGGGTGAAGAACTACAAACAAGAGGCTGCTTCTTTCACTTATGTCAAAGTACGTACTCAAAGATCCAGCAACTGGGACTGGCTTCGAGGTATCAAGACGACGAGGATTTTCGTCACTTTATCGGCATGCTGGATGGCCTGGCCTTCCTTCCCCTTGATGACGTTGAGGCAGGGATGAACTTCGTGAAGGCCGTCGCTCCAGAAGGGGTGGAAGCTGTTATCGCATACTTTGATGAGACGTACGTGAACGGGACATACCGACACGTTGGAAGACTAGACGAAAACCCCCGGATTCGTCGCACACCACCTCGGTTTCCACCGGAAGTGTGGAACGTCCATGAAGCTACATTGGAAGGTGGCGCCAGAACGAACAACCACTCAGAGGCATGGAATAGAAGATTCAGCAGTCTGGTAGGCCATTCCCACCCCACAGTATGGCGAGCAATAGCCACACTGCGCCTGGAGCACTCAGCGGCAGAAGGAAAGATGACGCAGTCACTAGCCGGCGCTCCACCCGCAAAGAGGCAAAGGACCACCACCCTACAGTTGCAGGAAAGGCTTCGACGTCTCTGCCAAGATTTTGTAGACGACAGGAGGACTCTGGAAAGCTTTCTGAGGGGTGTGGGACACGCTGTGCGTTTGCGTGCTCGCACATAAGTCGCGTGCTTCTAAGTTTCGGACATGACTTGTTGTCGCACAATAAATGAGCGAGTTCGAAGTTTTTGGCACTGAGTTTGAATGTAGTCTTTTTTTACTAATTTTTATTTCGTTATACACTGTCGCTGGAAATCAAATTCACGAAAAATGCATCGTATGGCTCTGCCGTACAACTTTCTATTCACAACAGGCACAAATTTTCATTAATTAAAATAGTCAATTACGGTAACTCATAAATGACTGCTCTGGCACTGAATAACAAGTTGCGGCCGTCATTAGTTTTGATGGGAAAGCACTTGCCCGCGAAGCCTCATGTGCACGGTTTCGGTTTCGAATTTGCCTACCAGACGTCATGGGTACGTCAGAGTGACGTTCCCCTGATAGAGGTCTATTACAAGCGAATTCGGAATCATTCCTTGTCTTTCCCATAAGTATAAGTGCGCAATAACGCTTCTCTCGACCACCCGGAAGTACTTTTATTTTAATTTTTTCGTCAATTAATTAAGTATCAAGCATCGTTAAGCTATTTTACTTAATGAAATTAGGGTGAATTTTCAATGAGGAAATCTGCCGTTACACTGCTTACGGAGCAAGCACGCGAAGCTTTGGACTCGGGACCATTTTTTCCGCCCTCTCCGCCTGGGACCATTTCTTCCGGGACCACTTTTTCCGGGACCATTTCTTCCGGGACCATTTTTTCCGGGACCATTTTTTCCGGGACCATTTCTTCCGGAACCCCCCATTTCGGAGGAGAAATCTGGCTTGGTCAGATCGGGCCGACTTCGGCCCGAAATTCTGTTCCCCGAAAAAAGTCCGGTCCCGAATTCGGTTCGGAAAGAATTCGGACGCTTTTCGGGCCATGTGGTTCACGCTAAATGGGATAGTGATATGTGGACGAAAGGCACTCGAAGTCTGAATGCTAAGAAGGAAATTTCGCCATAGTATAAAATAAAGATATTGTATTAACAGCCATATAAAACTAGTTCAATCTTGTTTAGAGTATGTATCTGCTTCGAACGTGTTGCCCTACAAGAACTGTGTTGCCCTACAAGAATGGTGATTTTCCTGTCCCACATGATAAGGAGACCGAGCTGCACTTTTTGCAACACTCAAACAAGAACCTGTTATGTTGTCAGGTGACCATTGTTAATATTTTTCTATTGTGTGCCCTTTTATTTTTTGTCGAATCGTTCCTCTTGGCGTCCAGAAAAAAAAGTATATGTTGGGAATATCGCGACTCCCGCTGCGAGGTCTCGCCGCTCGACCTTTCCGTATCTTCCTTGGTTGGGTCGACCCGAAGCCTTTATCGCCCTTCATGTTCTTTGTACGGTTTTGCAAAGTGGCACACCAAGGCGAGAAGAAGGGAGTCTTCTGTCACTGGGGGTTGTCGACCGACATCATTTTTCTGAGCCGATGTGAAAGAAAAAGGAGAGGCAACATGGGGGAAAGGATTACTGTAGTTTTCTGGTAAAGAAGTCTATTCTGCGATGAAAATTTTGAAAAGTATTTTGCACCAACGCCCTGTAAATGAAGTCAAATATTTGATAATGCTTACTTACCAGAAATATACATACCAAAATGTCATTTTTGCATGAATAATAGAGTTATTATCAAGGTAAATTGCGTGTAAGCGTGTGCAGAAAAAAAAGAAAAAGGGAATACTGTTTTGAGCACTAGATTTTCCTGACTGGCATTGTAAGTGTTTATAGCCTAATTTACAGCCGCCGGTACATCCAGTTGAGAGCCTCCGTGATACCGACATCTCGGGCGAGCTTTGATAGCATATGAGGTTACCTTTCCTTGGCCATTTCCTGATTTCTTAATTGGCAATCGCCTTGTGCTCAGACTCACTGCTGGCAACATTCGTTTATAATACCATCTGTGTGTGTGCCCATATTGCCATCCATACTATCCGATCACACCTATACGTCGGCATACACTAAGTATGCACTAGTAAAACAATACGAAGAGCAACGTAATGTTCAACGTTCGTAATGTTGAAACAGCCAGCAAGCGGATTACACACAGATAAATGTTTCTTAGGATAACGGTACTTAGAACTGCAGCTTTATTTGTTGTTTCTCTTTCTTTCTTTTATTGATCGATTTATTTTTGTCTTTATTATTTTCTTTTTTTTTCATGGACGCTCCACGTGAACCAATAAGAAAAATCGATCAAGCGGCCGCTTGCACAATTATTTCCGCCCACGCAATGAGCAACAGTCTTTTCCGGAACCCAAATTCACGTTCGCGTAGCAAGGAAAACCAACGACAACCAACGACAGCGACGGGGGAGGGGAATATATTTATTAGACGAAAAGGACTTTGTCGCAGGCAATGCTATGTACCTCGTATCTTTAATGAGCTCCCCTTCGACAATCGAAGTACAAACTAAAAAAAGCGCTACGGCAACTTTATCATAGGATGTAGTACCTTTATATGTTCATGTACTGTCAAACTGTATGCCGCTGACTGCTTCAGGCCCAGTGCCACAAGCTTTTCCGCTTAGACGGGCCTGTTTTATTATATTTGTAGTTTGCTTTCTTGAGTAAAATTATTATCATTATTATTATGTAAGCGAGTGCAAAAAAAAAAAAAAAAAGGAATACCGTTTCGAGCAGATTTTCCAGACTGGCATTGTAAGCGCTGTGTGTAGGCAATGTTTATAGCCTAATTTACAGCCGCTGGTAGATCCAATTGAGAGCCTCCGAGATACCGGCATCCGTACTATCCGATCACACTTGTATATCGGCATACAGTAAGTATGCACTAGTAAAACAATACGAAGAGCAGCTAAAAATTCCATAATCAGTCAGTACAGACGGTAGTGACTTGTGAAAACAATAATTGTAGCATGAATATATAAGAACAAAAAAAATAAAAATAAAGTACTCATGTAGCAATAGGAGACAAGCAAAAAGACGTGAATGTCTCGAATCGAACTGCGGACCTTTCGTGGCAAAGTCCGACACATTACCACTCGACAAACAGCGCAGAGGGCGCGGGCCGCCTTAATCTCGCGAGGTCAACCATGCGCAATGGGGATTATTTCGTGAGTCGGAGGCGAACGGCGTGATAAGGATCGGCGAGCTTGGCGCCATCTAGAATCGGGAAAATCGTGAATCGGAGTTGCTCCCCGACTGGTATGGCCTCTTAACATAGATACAGAAACACCCTGTCATGTGTGTCAGAACCACCTAAGATGTCACAAAGCTAGCTATATTAAAAAATCTACTTGTCTGCAAACTATGAAACCTATGCAGTCACGGCATTACCCTTGGCGAAGTTTCGCCATGGCTTACGAGCATTGATCCATTTGCAGTTGTGATCAACTGAATTTTGTCAACTGAACTCCAAAATTTGCCAAGCCTACAAAACATTATTTTTGCCCAGAAGACACACACACACACACAAACAATTAACATAATGCAGTTTTGCCTTCCAAAATATGCTGCTATAATAAGTTGCTAAATAAGTTGCTATAAGAATGACAAACGATGACTCTTTTGCAGTGGAAAGCACAACCGCTGTATGTGGGAATGCAGACATGGTGGAGTCCATTGTTAGCAGCAGGCGGAATTTCCCACTGCTCAAGATCATTATTTCCCTTAGATCACTGTCCAGGGATCTGATATCTGCTGCGAGGGGTCAAGGGATTGATGTAATGCTCTTGCAGGACTTTATGGTGAGCAGCCACTTGGTATTTTCCAATCTGTGCAGCCTTCAAGGATAAGTATGGGTGCGTGCCATTGAACTGCACTCACCATACCAAAGGAAAAGTACACTCCCAAAATCAATGGACCATTTCGATATTCGCGTCGCCTCTGGCGACGGAATGTCGAACGTCGTGTCTTTCCCCCCAATAATGGTGACCCTTTTCGGACTGGCACGTTGCGTGGGAAAGCATAAGCAAGAGAAGATTGGAAGAAGAATGCGGAAAGAGGTGAAAGCGTATTGTACTCATTACCAGACCTCAAACGCCCGCGTAATTGCCTTGAAACTGATTATCTCCCTACAATGAACATGTCGCCCGCAGGTGGGTTCATAGCGATGTCTTCCGCTCAAAGATGGCGGACACAGGGGCTGGGCATGCGCATACGCGTTGTCGGAAAAGGTCCATTGCAAAATAGTTTGCAATGGAAGTAAATAATGAGTATCCTCACCAGATTCGGGACTGTGATAGGCCCATCTTTATTCACCCCTTCCCCTTTCCCCCCCTTCGCTCTTCTCTGGGTGTACCGTGCCGTCACCCCCGGGAAGGATGAATGGACCGTCCCCCAATATTCTTTGCACTGCGCCGATGAGTCCCAAACGACCATCCATGGCTGGGATGGTACGACTAACTTATAAACGTGCTACATACAGGGTGTTTCACCTAAAGTGATAAAGTATTAGAACTGGCGACGTACTCGCGGAGGCAAATGAGACTTTGCGCAATTAGTACCTTCTGGAAGCTTTTGCCACCATATGGGAAGGCTTTGGTTAGTTTCAATCAAGCTTTGAAAATTGACAAGTGAACTGCACTTTTTAGAGAAATCTGAAGTCCTCCGCGGATAACCGCAGGTTCAACAAAAACTATGCGCAGTATAGCAACAAGCAAGAGTGCTGCTTTAGCCCCGCCTGCTTGATTGTTGCATAAAGGTGTGAGAGCAGGAAGCGTTCCCACCTTTTGTTTTACTTTCTTTCCCCTGCTTTGACCTTGATGCTGGTGAGGGCCGGCTTATCACAAAGAAAGCGAAAAAAAAAACGAAAAAATAAAGGCAGGACACTTCCTCCTCTTCACACACATGCCGCGCGCGCTTTTTTTTCCCCGACAAAAAAGCAGGCAGTGCTAAAGTAGGATTTCTACTGATTTTTTCCCCAACTATTTCGTTTGCTATACCGTGCATATTTCTCCTAAAATGCCTAAAGTGTAATAATGTCATACCTCCATGCATGGGAGCAGAAACATAGAACACTTTTTGCTGACAAATGGAGAACCTTACTGATATGTAGAGCTTGTGCATATTCACAGTGTAAATAAGACAGGTTGCTCTTTCAGGAACTTGGCAAGAAGACTGAGCAAGCTCCAATAGTAAGCAGTAACAGAGATTAAAGCTTTATACAGCTGCACATTCAACATGCATATTTCTTTTAACATCCTAGCCTCCTTCTCCTGAAGACACGTACGCAATCCTTTACACAAGTGGAACAACGGGTATGCCGAAAGGTGTTCAAGTGACTCACCAGTGCCTTATGGCAACATCCCATGGAGTCAACTTCCAGGCTGGGGTGAGTTTTCAAACATACTTCAGCATTTTCTTCTACATCATTCAAACTCATCATTGTTAACATTGGGCTTAGCCTGGTGCTAACAGAAGAGATACATGATCTATGTTATTCCAGCCAATGAAGGTGATGCCAAAGTCCATCTGTTTTTCCTACCTCCCAACGGGCCACATATATGAACACATCTACCAGGTATGTCACCAAGACAAAAGAACTGACTTTCCAGATACAGGTGGCTCAACAAGAATTCCATGATAGGCGAGCCTGAGCGACTCACACATTTTTGCCACAAATTGAGGCTGTTTGCATTCATGTAACACATTAATTAAGCATGAGTTCCGCAGCCATAGCACAATATTCCAGTCAAAATCACAGGTTTCTTCACAAGATTTCCAGAAACATTTGACAGCCACAAATCCGGCACTGCGTGAAGTGCAATCGCCGATACTTACGTTTGTGGAGCTATTGGCTCCGTCCAAATACCCTCCCTCCTGTGCGAGAACAAAACAAATCACACCTTTTGCCCTTGTCAACGTCTCTATTGTCAGTCGCCACTCACTGATAATGACCGGTTGTGCGACACGGCTCTCTATCGGAATAAAACTGTCATTCTTTCCATTTCGCCACAATAAAGGTGGAGCCAACAAGTGACTGCTTATAGTGCTAATAAGGTTAGCACATCTAGTTTGTCTCATTATTATGTTGCATCTCTCGTTTTTTAGTGGTAAGTTAAACCTACGAATGATGACAGAGGAATAAAACTTCTACAGAATTTTCACTTCCACTGTCAGCTGTGTGGACTTTGCCTTGAGTATTGACAGAATGGCGTAAATGCAGGCTAGCTGGTGGATAAATTCCATGATAGGCCCATTGCTCAGGCTCGCCTATCATGGAATTGCCTTGAGTACTTTACTTGTGGCCCCGATGTTTTTACTTCCTAGGCACCTGAAATAAGTACCTGCATGCTGAACAGCATGTTTAGCTGTGCTGGCTTTGCTGCTGAGCAGAAATGATAAAGAATTTGTTTTGTTTTTTATCACTGCCTACCACCACATTTGGTCCACCTTTTGTTTTTTACAGACAACAATACTTGGTGAAGGTGGCAGCATGACATACTATCGAGGAGACATAAAGGGCATTCTCCAAGACATGCAGGTGGTCCGTCCAGAAAACATTCCAGTAGTTCCCCGAATTCTGAACAGGATTTACTATGCTGTATGTATATAAGTTCTACATTGTGATGTCAGGGACACTGTTATAAATTCATACATGTTATTATTTATTCTGACTTTTCACTGTAACAATTATGTGCAGGATTTGTAGCTCAACCTTGCTGAATGTTTCTCCAAATTCAAATACTGATCCTTCTTAGGGTGTGCCATGTACAGGATATTGCGCAGCTGTGAAGTTGTAGAGCAAAAACTAAATTTGAAGGTAGCTCGTGAAGTGCATGACAGTTTTGACGTTCACAACAGCATCGGAACAGCTTATTACAGTAGGAGGCATACACTGCGTAACGTTACCGTAATCTTTTCAGGCTCACCAGGAAGCCAAAAAAAGTTCCTTAAAAAACATGCTCTTCCACCTGGCCATTAAACAAAAACGAAAGCTGCTAAAACGGTATGACCTCACACACTTGCGGCTACAAAGTGCTTGCTGACATACCTTTCACCATTTAGAGGGATCATTACCCAAAGCACCATCTGGGACCGTCTTGTGTTCAAGAAGGTTCGTGACATCTTGGGTGGGAACGTGAAGAATGTCATTACTACCTCAGCACCAGTATCTGCAGAAGTCCTTGAGTTCTTTAGGATGGCCTTTGGATGCTTTGTAAGGATAACTTCATTTTACCTGATATCATAAGTTCATATTAAAGCTTTTGAATGTAATGAATCCTTTCGAGCTTTGCTGGTTGACATATGCACATACACCAAGCCTCTTGGTGTCCTGTTTGGCCCATGCCAATGTAAAAAAATTTGTGGACAGTTGTTTGTCATTCTTAATGATGCATGGGTCTCAGTTTAAACACAGGTGATCTTGATAATACAAGACCAACTCTGTCACATTTGAGGAAGGGTGTAATTGTTGTCAAGTCATCTTGAGGTCCTGCGACTTAATTTCTTCGTCTTCCATACATTTCAAAATTTAAATGCCAAATTAAATGGACGCAATAACAAATGGAACTTTGTAGATCTAATGCATTGTCACACCATTTCAGTACCCTCTTTGTATTTTAATTTGTAGCATCTGTTTCAAAATCTAAAGAAGTTCTATTACCCTATACAGTCGAGCCCATTTATAGCAATATTGACTGGAACACGATATTCGATCGTTACATCAGAGTATCGTTATACATGAACTTTCACAAAATCACCAGTCCGGATCACGTCGAGGAAGTAGAACAGTACAAGTCAGTGTTGCGGAATGGGTCGATCCATTCAATTTCAATTCCATTCCGAGGAGTGGTCGCGAGTCGAAATTCCATTCCTTCTCATTCCTCGGAATGAAGATGCGAGACTCATTCTCATTCCACCCAAGAAAAGGGCATTCCCATTCCCACTCCAGGGCTAAAGTGATGCACTATAAGTTATTAACTGGTGCACTGGTAAGTGCAAAAAAAAAAAAAAAAAAAGGAAAAGAAACATGTAATGGAATACAAAATATCCCACCAACAGCCAACGGACAACAAATCGTATACCGCTTTATTTTGATGAATTTTATGTTCCTCAGTTTCCAAAATCTTAAAACAAGAACCAGCGCCGCGGCGAGCGTTTACGAGCAAGATTGCCTGCACGTATAGCGTTTGAAGTGAGGACGTTTTTCTTGCGTTGTAATCCGAAACTATAGACAGACACATACTTTGAGTGGCCTCCGCTCAAAGCCCGGTGTGCTGGAGCTCATCAATTTAACACCATTTGCTGGCCATTCCATTCCGGCCCCAAACAGGTCTAATTCCATTCAAATTCCATTCCCAACAGCTGGTGACTTAACTCCATTCCCATTCCGTTCCGGTGCGCTCAAAATGGGCATCACTCCGGAATCATTCCAATTCCAGAATTTTACTTCCGCAACTCTGGTACAAGTATAATGCCGTTGAACATGCATGTTTGTTGAGAGCACAAAAACAATTTTTCAAGCTCTAGATTGACCCAGCTGTGTGTTGAAAACTTTTCCTTGGACAACATAACCGCCACACCTCCCGCACCTTTTGAGATGCAACAATGTGTAGGCAACCGTGGCAGAGACCTTGTTTAGAAGCTACAGGTTGTTTACATATTTTGAATGACTAGTGACCTTTTAGAAGACTGTTGTCGACAGGCGGCTATATCCATTTGCATCAGCATTCCACTGATGTCAACGTGCCTCATTTGACCAATGAAGACTACGTACCCAGCATGAACCTTTTCTGGTGACAAAAGGAAATGCTACAGTTCAAGGACCTTAGTTACAAGAACTCCAAAAAGGCTGACAAGAGGCACTATTGCTCAGTCACGAGATATTTGATCACAGTACATGGATTGTAAATTGCTGCACTCAAAACTTTTTTTTTTTTAAAAGCAGAACTGCATCAGAAGTGAAGAAGTACCACACGCATTCCTAGAAACGTATAGGAATGGTAAACTGTCTCTCTTGCTACAATCCTGGTAATGCAACGCTCTTCTTTCAGATAGCGGAAGTCTATGGAAGTACTGAAGCAAGTTGTCTCACAAGCACAGCAGCCTATGACACAGAAGGGGGTAATGATGACTTGAATTTTGGCTGATGTGAGAACTGTTTGCCATCACACCTCAC